>NC_140376.1:3485000-3562500 GCF_054491055.1 Hypomesus nipponensis | reverse complement strand
AGTTACATCATGTGTTGTACTCAAAGGCCTGTTTTTGTATACTGCAGAGACTGTTCACCAAAAGAAGGAGAGAGAGAGAGAGAGAGAGAGAGAGGCAGGGAGGGAGAGGGGGGAGGGAGACAGTGTGTGTGTGTGTGAGAGAGAGAGAGAGAGAGAGAGAGAGAGAGAGAGAGAGAGAGAGAGAGAGAGAGAGAGAGAGAGAGAGAGAGAGAGAGAGAGAGAGAGAAAGAAAGAAAGCTGGAGGAAAAGAGAGGGGGAGAGAGGGCAATAGAGGTAGAATGACACAAAGTGGGAACAATCTGGTAGAGTGGTAGGCTATGCGGGGAGGTTTAGAAGTCGGGCCTAACCTCCAGGTACGAAGCACAAGGGACAGTAATGACAGGACTGTCACACAAAGACACACAAGTGGTGCCTTTTGCTGGAAGGATAGCCCTCCACTTGTGATTGCCGAGAAGAAAGAAAATGAGCTTCCTCCAGGGAGATCCCACAGCTCCAGGCTGCTCAGCACGAGTCGAGAGCGTGGATCAGATGTAAAGCCTTCATTCAGCCCTCAACCGCAGGAAGCCATATTGTCCCTTTTCTCTGGCAGATTACAGTTGTGTGTATGTGTGTGTGTGTGTGTGTGTGAAGCGTGTGTCACAGCTTTAGAAACATGTGCCTCTCAGGAGAGGTGTTGAAAACAGATTAAACACACAAACACACACATTCCCTGACTTCCTGCGTACGCAGCAGCTCCAGTGTTTGTGGACTATAGATAGAATCACAGTTATCACAGTGATCCAGTTACACTTACCCAGATAACTGACCAACCAGCCTACCATGCAACCTGTCAACAAGCTTATCCATTGATCAGACATCCAGCTTTCCAAACCAACTAGCCTAGCAGCCAGTCAGCTATCCAGTCAGTCAGTCAGCCAATCAACGGACCATCCAGCCAGCCAGGGAGCTACGCATCCAGTATCCTGCTGGGGCTCCTGGCATTTAGACAGGATCACCTGGAAGGAAGGCACTGACTCACTGTGACAAGATGATATTTACAAAGTTCACCACACCAAGGTTGGTTTCCTATAGTTCTGGCTTTCACAGGGAGACGTTAAGCCGAACAGAACCGTCGTCTTCACTAGCAACAGCGTTTGTTTTAGGTTTGTCCTTTGCACATTGGTACTGGTAATACAAAGAAAAATATATTCCAGTTGTGGATGTGGTGGTGAAACGATAAACGGCTGAGCGTTCAGTTCCATGGTTGTCGTGGTTTCGGATGTGAGCTTTTCTCTCTCCACTAGGAGGTGCTGCAGAGACCAGAAAGAATGAAGACCCCAAAACTAACACCTCTGTTTTGACAGCGGAATCACAGCCCAAATCAGTCACACGCATTCTCCCTGTGGTGACACGACGGAAACCCTAATGATGATAGCTCCACTCAATCATCCTACTTGACTGCATGTCGAGTGTGTGAATGTGAGGGTGTGTGTGTGTCTCCTGTGTGGGTCTGAGTGTGTGTGTGAATGTGAGGGTGTGTGTGTCTCCTGTGTGGGTCTGAGTGTGTGTGTGAATGTGAGGGTGTGTGTGTGTCTCCTGTGTGGGTCTGAGTGTGTGTGTGAATGTGAGGGTGTGTGTGTGTCTCCTGTGTGGGTCTGAGTGTGTGTGTGAATGTGAGGGTGTGTGTGTGTCTCCTGTGTGGGTCTGAGTGTGTGTGTGAATGTGAGGGTGTGTGTGTGTCTCCTGTGTGGGTCTGAGTGTGTGTGTGAATGTGAGGGGTGTGTGTGTCTCCTGTGTGGGTCTGAGTGTGTGTGTGAATGTGAGGGTGTGTGTGTGTCTCCTGTGTGGGTCTGAGTGTGTGTGTGAATGTGAGGGTGTGTGTGTGTCTCCTGTGTGGGTCTGAGTGTGTGTGTGAATGTGAGGGTGTGTGTGTGTCTCCTGTGTGGGTCTGAGTGTGTGTGTGAATGTGAGGGTGTGTGTGTGTCTCCTGTGTGGGTCTGAGTGTGTGTGTGAATGTGAGGGTGTGTGTGTGTCTCCTGTGTGGGTCTGAGTGTGTGTGTGAATGTGAGGGTGTGTGTGTGTCTCCTGTGTGGGTCTGAGTGTGTGTGTGAATGTGAGGGTGTGTGTGTGTCTCCTGTGTGGGTCTGAGTGTGTGTGTGAATGTGAGGGTGTGTGTGTGTCTCCTGTGTGGGTCTGAGTGTGTGTGTGAATGTGAGGGTGTGTGTGTGTCTCCTGTGTGGGTCTGAGTGTGTGTGTGAATGTGAGGGTGTGTGTGTGTCTCCTGTGTGGGTCTGAGTGTGTGTGTGAATGTGAGGGTGTGTGTGTGTCTCCTGTGTGGGTCTGAGTGTGTGTGTGAATGTGAGGGTGTGTGTGTGTCTCCTGTGTGGGTCTGAGTGTGTGTGTGAATGTGAGGGTGTGTGTGTGTCTCCTGTGTGGGTCTGAGTGTGTGCGCTCCGAACTGAATCTTCGTCAACCATCCCAAGTGGTGACTGTATGAATGTTTGCGTGAGCGTCAACGTGTGTGTGTGTCGGGGCGTGTGTTTGTGCGTGCGTGTGGAGGCGGGGAGGGGGCTGGAAGTGTGTGTGTGTGTGTGTGTGAGCATCGACAGTAACAAGCTGTCGTGGCCCCGGGAGAGAGAGCCTTCATCCCTGCACGGCCGTGGCGGCGCTCCCCGGAGCTTCATCACGCTGCTCAGCTGGGATCACATGCCTCTTAACGAGCCTGTTTATCTCACCAGCCAAGCCCGAGGAGGGCCAGCGCGCACGCAAACACACACGCACGCACACAGGTCCACACAGGCCCCCGACGACAGCATGCTGCCCCAAAGAGAGCCCTGCATACACACACACACACACACACACACACACACACTCTCACACACTCTCACACACTCTCACACACTCTCACACACTCTCACACACTTACATTTAGTCATTTAGCAGACGCTCTTATCCAGCGCAACTTACAGTAAGTACAGGGACATTCCCCCCGAGGCGAGTAGGGTGAAGTGCCTTGCCCAAGGACATAACATCATTTGGCACGGGGGAATCGATCCATCTGATTACAAGCCCGACTCCCTCACCGCTCAGCCATCTGACTCACTTCACGCAATCCTAATCTCATGTGCGGGTAAACACGCTCTTTCGTCCCACAAAGCTATTGGACTCACCCCTCCCAAAACAAACGTCCGCACGTGTCAACCCCAGACGCCTGACCGCCCGGCTCTGGTCACACAGAACCCCTCTAACAGGAAGACACATGACCGCTCACGAGTCAGAGCGGTGAGGGGATGTCAAAGCACACACACACACGCGCGCGCGCGCAACATCATATGCCAGTAATCACTTGACACAGCCTGCAGCCGCTCTCTAGAGAGTGATTAATCCAATAAGACGAATAACAATTGTAGTGTAGTCGTTGAAAACAGTCCCTCCGTCCTCATCAGCTCTTAATGGGCAGGGCGTGCAAGGTGAGACGACAACACAACTGTCCCCCTCTCTCCAGGAACAAGGACGGCTCCGCCCACAAGGCCTTGCCACCACCTTAACTAAACATCCCTGAAATCTAAATCTGGGTCCCCATGGTAACTCGGTCTCCTCAGGCAGTAGAAAGGGTTTGGCTGGATAATTACCCAGACTCCTTTCTGCGTGATGCACAGACAGCTAAATGGTTGTGTATCCAGAGCTTTTTGGTTGTGTCCGTCTGTTGGTCTGCTTGTCAGTGCTGCTTGGACAGTTAAATGATACATCTTTCTTGGCACGGAAAGTTGAGACACCATAGCAATCCA
This sequence comes from Hypomesus nipponensis, assembly GCF_054491055.1. Lineage (NCBI taxonomy): Eukaryota > Metazoa > Chordata > Actinopteri > Osmeriformes > Osmeridae > Hypomesus > Hypomesus nipponensis. Next base: position 3,558,733 of record NC_140376.1, on the reverse strand, counting down.
AACTGTCGGAGTGTATCTAATCTTGGAATTCGTTTTTGATTACGCCACACCTAATTGACCTGTCAAGCTCGACCGACATTCCATCACACCTAGCGTGTGTGTGCGGTTGGCGACACGCAAGGTGCTTCAGGGTGAAATTGGTGACCACAGCAACACACATCAAATGCACGCCTCTACACGGCCCGGTTAGTGGAGAGCTGCTTTTGTGAAACGGTGGAGGGCTGTTTTTGTGAGACAATCATGGGGATGAGCTCTGTGTCTTCCCCTATGAGCTGGCTTTCGTCTCCCTCCTCTGCTTGTTCATGTCCTGCTTTTTCCACTCTGATGAGAGACAAAGGGGAAGGAGAGAGAGAGAGAAAGATAGAAGGAAAGCAAAACAGAGGGAACAAGAAAGAGAAATAGGATGAGAGAGAGAGAGAGAGAGAGAGAGAGAGAGAGAGAGAGAGAGAGAGAGAGAGAGAGAGAGAGAGAGAGATTTTGCAGGAGATCTCTCACACCCTGTCTCATCTGATCCTGGTCTCTGGTGTTTGGTGCCTCAACCACACTCTCACCCAAGACCTCACCCACACCCTCACCCACGACCTCACCCTCACCCTCACCCTCACCCACGACCTCACCCTCACCCACACCCTCACCCACGACCTCACCCTCACCCACACCCTCACCCACGACCTCACCCTCACCCACGACCTCACCCTCACCCACACCCTCACCCACGACCTCACCCTCACCCACACCCTCACCCACGACCTCACCCTCACCCACGACCTCACCCTCACCCACACCCTCACCCACGACCTCACCCACACCCTCACCCACACCCTCACCCGCACCGTCAACACGGCATAGCAGCTGAACACAGGCAGCTCCTTGCTGAGGAAGCTCTCTAAGCATAATGGAACTAATTACCACCACACACACCAGAAAAGGAGGTCCTGGACACTTATCTCCATCTTAAGCTTCACCTTCATCATTCAAATTAAGATAATCCCATTAGGAGCTTGGCTGTATCACGACTAGAAGGCTTTGGTCAGAAGTTGGGCTGAGTGATACTGTGAAATTGAATTTTTTTTGCTAAGCGCCACTTAGAGACAGAAGAGTCGAGTCATGTTCCTTCCTCTGCTAGCACTCAGTCGATCGCGAATCGCCAAGATGGCGTCCATTATCAGGATAATGGACGTCTTCCTTCACCCAACTCGACACCGCAACTGTTAGGTCATCACGTGGATCACCCTGGGTGTTGTCTGTGTGTGGGTTGTGTGAGTGTGTAGGGGCTTCGAGGTCACTTTAGGACACATACCACAGTCATCAGCTCTTTAGAGAACGGAAGTGGAGGGAGGGAGGGAGGGAGGGAGGGAGGGAGGGAGGGAGGGAGGGAGGGAGGGAGGGAGGGAGGGAGGGAGGGAGGGAGGGAGGGAGGGAGGGAGGGAGGGAGGGAGGGAGGGAGGGAGGGAGGGAGGGAGGGAGGGAGGACAAGGCAGGAGAAGAAAACAGACAGAAAAAAAGAGACAGTGAGAGAGAGCAGAAAGAGATGAGATTAGAGATAGCATCCATCTTTGTCTCAGCCCAACCCCTGCCCCAGGTGATTTCGCAGTCTGAAGGCCAGAGTGTGTGTGTGCGGAGTATGTGTTAAATGTGTGTGGGGGTGTGTGTGTGTGCGTGTGTGTGTGTGTAGTGTGCGCAGAGAAGGCAGGAGTGGGGCAGAGTGCTGAAGCTGCACTGTCTCATCCCCTCGTGTGCCACGGCAACAAACAACCACCTTCACCTCCTTCATTCAAACCCCAGCGAATGAGAAGGAAGGCAGCTGAATAGCCAGTCATCATCATTCAATTCATTTAGCGGCTATGGGAAAGCTATACGGACGTCCATCTCTAGGCAGGTGGCTTTCGAGTTGATTTTGTGATTTCTCAAGTGGGAGGGCGCAGGGGCGGGAGTTAAGCAGGTGGTGGTAGTGGGGGTGGGGAGGATATATTACCCAGGTGGATGCTGGGTAATGGGCAGGGCCAAAACACTGGATGCTGGAGGCCTACTGACCACAGCACCTGGCCGACCCCATCAGTCCTCAGCTGGTTAATTCACCTCAATGGCTTTTATCTGGATGGATGACCTGCACACAGTAAGTGCGTGTGCGGGTCATGTGCAAGCCTCTTGGTCTTCGTGGATTAAAAGCATTTGTCAGCCTGACGACGTGGCTCATGTTTGATAGATGACAACAGGATGCCGGCTTGTCACATCCCATTGGCTCTCAGTGCCCCCCTGGCCTTCTCTTCCAGGTAGCGGAGAGAAAGAGAGAGAGAGAGAGAGAGCATGAAAGCTAACTGAATTCAGAGAGGGGAGCCGTCACCCAGAACACGGAAGAGAGTAAAAGCCCTGTTCTGATGCAGCCTGACCTGGAACACAACAACAATGCATCGACTGTTCTCTTTAAATAGGGGAGGATGGAGAGAGAGAGAGAGAGAGAGAGAGAGAGAGAGAGAGAGAGAGAGAGAGAGAGAGAGAGAGAGAGAGAGAGAGAGAGAGAGAGAGAGAGAGAGAGAGAGAGAGAGAGAGAGAGAGAGAGAGACAGAGAGAGAGAGAGAGAGAGAGAGAGAGAGAGAGAGAGAGAGAGAGAGAGACAGAGAGAGAGAGATAGAGAGAGACAGAGAGAGAGACAGAGAGAGAGAGAGAGAGAGAGACAGAGAGATGAATGACAAGGTATGGAGTGAAAGGCTCTGAAAAAGGTGGGGTTGACGGGGGCAGAGGGGGGAGCTTTCACTTCCTGGAGACAGAGCAGAAGGCGGGGGAGGTAAAGAAGAAGTCAAACTATCTAAGACCTCAATTAACATCTCTGTCTTTGGCTCAGGCACACACGCTGGAACACATCAGCGAAATGGAACCTTCCGGCAAACTAATATATAACATTCCAACTGCTGTTCCCACCTGCATACAAAGAACAACAATTACTCTTGCAATCCGCACTCTCTTATTGTTGTGTTTATCTGACGCGTACTACTGCCTCCACAGATCCCAGAAAAACAGCATAATTATTCAGAACGACTGCTGGAAGAAAGGATTTCACTAGCGCCGACTGACATTAGACACACCCGCTTGGGTAACAGTGGCTGGCTGTGGAGGTCCGCAGGAACAATTCAAGAGGAGAGGTGTCCTACGGCAGGGTTGCCAGGCTTAGGCACAAAGCTCCTGGGTCCTAAGCTCCAGAGGTTCTGAGAGAGGTTTGAGACAGGAAACGGGAGAGGGGAGAATCTGAGTGGGGAGGGGACAGATGCTGGGCAGGGGGGGGGAGATGAGAGGGGAGGATGGAGGGGTGAAGAGAGGGAGAGCAGGAGGGGGTAGATAAGAGAGACGGAGGGAGGGAGAGGAGGACGGGGAGGGGAGAGGAAGGTGGAAGGATCTGTGGAAGAGGGGGGAAGACACAGACCGGGAGGGAATGAGGACTACATTGGAAGTCTGCCCATCAGTGTAACATAAACTGTTCAGTCAATAGAACCTTTACACTTAATACACATTACCTCAGCTAACTGTAGGAATAGTCAATACCTCCAGTGAGTTATAGCTCACTTAATGAGACTGAATATTTCTCTTGGGAGAGTGAAAGCAACTGTAATAAGTCTTGACGTCTAGGACCATAGAAGTACGCCTCAATCAATGGAAGATCTTTGGTGAAAATGACATGACTGAAGCAATACGACAACTGTGGAGAACCTGAATAAAAAGTAGTCAAAGCCAGTAGATTACAGCAACCCTGCAGTGGAACCTGCTGGAGTCTAAACGGACTCTTCAAAGCGATGTTTCAATGCACTTCAGTGTTTCAATGCACTGCAGGAAAAGGAGTCTTCAACAACCACAAAGGGACCTCAAACAGGACATTGTGATAAACTGCTTTCATTTTCCATTTGCTTCTGACTCAGCACCTCAAGTAAAATTGATGGGGAAAAAACGACTTCTATTTTGGCATCTATTGACAAACCTGCCGCCCCTCGGGAGACGTGTTAATGAAGGAAAAACATCAATATCCTACCTCTGGTCCTATTTAAACTGCCTGTTGTCATTTACATTTAGCAGGCACGTTTTCTCCCAAGTGACTCATGAACAGGGCATGGGGTCTGGGAGTTTACAACCGGGATTCTAATCTCCCAGTCCTCATTCCTTTAATGAGACATGATTTATTTAGTCATGTGTTAAAAACAGTTTTGAATTTAAGTGTGAGCCAAAACCGCTAATTAAAAGCAGCTATAGGTAAGCTCTCCCTTGGATGAAGCTGTGCCTGGAAGCCTGGCAAGGTAATATTGTGCAGTGTTCCCTGTGTTCACGTCAAGCTCTTAGGCTGCTCTCATAGCACTTGACAAGAAGGTTGTCTTGACCCCCAAAGGCAGCTATTCTGAGGTGGAAGACGAGGAGTTTTGAGGCTAGCTGCGAGATCGTCCATTACCTTTGACCTTCTCTGAGCACAGTCGCATCTCTATTTCCATTGAATCTCCATTTTGTTCTAATGTGTTTTTTGCTTTCGGTCTCCTGCTCTCGTTTGGCCCAGGGCAGGCATGGCTAGCCAGGCATACGATGATCTCCCTCTGCCTTTTTGACTTCCCTGATATCTCTCTGGTGGTCTGAATTCACAAACACAACCCCCTTCCCCCAGCCCCACCTCAAACACACACATACACATTAGTCTTCAACTGCTCAGTGAATGTGTTATTCACAAGTCAAGAGAACCAGATGGTGTGGATCAGTTCCAGGACTCGAACCTGGGACTTTTGGTGTTTTAAACCCACAGGTCCCTCAGGTCGAGGGGCGTACTTGTCTCTGGTAGAGGATGCTGTAGCTCATCCTCTCTGAAACACCACAAATATCTCTCTGCTGTAACATTCTCTATTCATGTTTACAGCAGTAGAAAACTAGGAGGAATATAAAATCTTGGCTTCGGTGTTGGATTTGCAGCATGAGGCGCGATGAACCAAGCTGTCACACACCCCTCCAGAGAGAATCTAACAGATTGAGAGAATGCAGGATAAGGTACAACACAACATTCTCTCCTGCGACAAACAAAACCGTCTCCAGACTGAGAGAGAGAGAGAGAGAGAGAGAGAGAGAGAGAGAGAGAGAGAGCTGTGATTTGTTGTTTCTCATTTTCCTGGAGAGCATGAGGTAAGGTTGTTGTGATACGAAGGGCTTCTCTCTCCCTCTTCCTCTCTCTCTCCCTCACCCTCTCCCTCTCCATCTCCTCTCCCTCCAGTTGACATTCTCCCTTCCCCTGCCAGGTCCCCGAGAAGCAGGTGATGCTAGATGCTCCAACAGAGGCACCACCCCAGGGGCAATGCTGCTGACATCATCTCACCTCAGCTGTCTGTCAGCTCCTTCACATCAAATCTTCTTTTCAAACTTCCATTTCCATCGACAGGAAACAGTTGAAACTGAACTACACGGCATCGCTCCAATATGTGCTATTTCTTCCACCATCTCAGGCATGTAGAGTTAAAATACTTTTCAGAGATTACGCTAATCTCTGGAATTAGTGCTCCCACTCGATAAAACATCCTGGGTACTGACAAGGTCAGAATCTTTTTTCTTAAATAAAAACTACAGAACATACCTTTTCCGTGTGTGTCAAGTAGCCAGTAGTGCCAAATATTTCAACAGTCTCTTCCTGGGCACCTCTATAAAAAAAGTTTCAAGTATTTATGAGAATTCTTATTGTTTGTAGGTTTTGATGACTTCAGAGTGTCAGTGCTCTTTCACAGTGCATGAGTCTAGTAGAGGGAGGAAAGAGGCTCATTTAGGCCAGGTTTCACCCTGTTCAAAGGATTTATTATCTTCTCTGTGGATGGACTCAGTGGCTCCGGTCTGCAGGGATGGACCATGAAGAGACTGAATGAGATGCTTCTGGGCACGGGCCAGGGGGGGACACAGGAGGAGAACACCGCTACGAGATTCCCTGTGGGGAGAACCCGACAACACAAACAAGCGCTGTGTGTCTCACCTTGCCCCTCTGATATTCCCTCATCAGTCATATGGATTTGTTGCGCTGGGCGGCCAGGAGGGGTGTTCCTCTGGGGGAGGACGAGAAGTGGGACAATGGTGCCACTGACACAAAGACATGCCCATGTACAGCTAACACCTGTACACAACACACACACACACACACACCTGGTGAGGCAACCTTGCTGCATCTGTCTGGTGTCTGTATAATTGATGAGTGGAGCGCCGGGGGGGGATCATGACAGCCAAACGGGGCCCCACCGCGTTTATCCTGGCTCAGAGTCGACCTTTGACAACAGACGGCAGGTGCACGGTTAGCTGACAATGCCAGTCCTTTAGCACACTCGCTTACTGTGCCGTAAAGCAATTTAAGGGACTGTCAAAGGCGTCAAGGACGTGTGCTTGGAAAACTGCATTTGATGTTGAAAAGTTATGAGTTCTAATTTCCCCCCCCCCCCCCCACACACACACATTTGACAGCCCTTTATTTAGATGCTGAAGAGTTTCACCTCGGGGTGGGGGGGGGGGGGGGGTCTGCTGGTGTTCTCAAAGAGCCTCGCACCTCTCTACCTCTCCACATTACAGCTTCCCTGTGAGGTGTGCTGACGATGCTGCCGGTTTAAAACGCCAGGCAGACATCTCATTTAAATACATGATGTGAATAATGTCACGGGTGTTGGTGCTAGGGGAGACATGGTGTGTGTGTGTGCGTCTGTGTATGTGTGTGTGCGTTGGTGTGTGTGTGTGTAAGCCACAGGCCATGACACCCAACACACTCTACCCTCACAACTGCAATAGCAATATCAGGAAGACACCACAAACAAATTGTCTTGTATTGTCTACGCTAACCAGGCGAGGTTGGATCACTGCACACTGGAAAGATGGGAGAGAATGGATCGTTCCTGTCAGCAGGGTTGTTTGTGTGGATGTGTGTGTGTGTGTGTGTGTGTGTGTTCAGGATGTTTGAACAACCCATTGGTCACCCGGGGAAGCCGAGCTAATGGAGGTATCTACGGGAGCACAGGAAGGGTGCTAAAGTTAGCCCTCCACAGACACACCAGCTCTGGTCAACATTGATCCAGCGGGCTCAGCCAGCATGCCCACCACTCATTACTCATCACATTCATTCACACCAATACACACACCTCACAGAGAAAAGAGAGAGAGAAAGAGAGAGAGAAACAGAAGGAGAACATGTGGAGAGAGAGAGAGAGAGAGAGAGAGAGAGAGAGAAAAAGAGAGAAAAAGAGAGAAAGAGAGATAAAGAAATAGAGATGAGTGTCTTGAAATACTAACACTGAGATTTAGGATAAAAGCTTGATCCCTTGAATAAAAGCTTGACTGTATATGTATATATCCTTAAATCCCTTATACTGTACCTTCAATTGGACCTGTAATATCCCAGATCAGGAAGGTAGTGATCCCCCTGCAATGGATAGTGAGCATTATTGTGTTTTGAACTGTATAAGACAGAGGTCTTTCAGGCAGTGAGTTCAAACTAGCCCACTGTATGACACGTAACCACGGTGACAGAGAGCACAGTGTTGCTCGCAGTCTGGGAACCTGACTGGGACTGAATAATGACATGTCCTGTCATGCAGCTGTCTGGAGGAATCAACATCTGAGAAGACTCCCGTTCGACATATCCCATCGGACTTTTGGATTTTGCGGCAAAAAATAATGCACATCCTCCAGATGTCGGTGCCACGTGTATCTCACAACCCTGCATCCTCCCTCACAAAGACTCCTGACCTCTAATAAAGGCCTGGGGTGGAAGGGGTGAGGGGGGGGAGGGGCAGAGATGATACCCACCTCCTGCCCGCAAGGCTGGCAGGGGGATGTTATGTACAATCTCGACATCTCGAGAGCCCTCTGCTCATGCACTCCTGGTGTGTGATTGGCTGGAAGGCGGCTCCTGAGTGGCGTGTTGATTGGCTGTTTCCCCCGGCCATCCGCTGGCTGTCTCTCATCGTTAGCGCCAGCGCCACAGATGGCCAGTGGGAGATATGGAACCTTAGCAACTGTCAATCACCCACAGCCCCGGCAACAGCACAACCCCCACTGAGCTAAAGGTGTCTGAGAGAGTAGAATTCAGAGAGTCTCTATTGACTGTCACTTATTGTGTTGGATGGTATTGGCATGACTTTAAGTGCTTCTTGAAACACATAATCACAGCACATCCTACAGTTGTTGAGTTTTCCTTGGTAACCATTGAAATACTGAAATTGTGCATTTCTGGTCCTTCATTTCAGCTGTACCTACTGAATGTGCTACATTACTTTGGATAATAGCGTCCGCTAAATAAACACATGGAGTGTTGAGTTGCTGTTGTAAGGGGGTCAGAGAGGATGTGTTTGCTTGCTAAGTCAGGGACGTGTGACTAACAGGGGGTTTGAGAAGGGCACAGCGACCGTTGACATCATCAGGAATTCCATCTCGGTATTCCGTGAACAAGGACACATCAGAGCTCCAATCAGAAATCAGCAGAGCGAGACCCTAGAGCCAATTACCCGGGAGAGTTCCTGGATGCCTTTAGTGACAGCATCACACACACCTACACACACGCCAAACTCGTACACACACACACTCTACATTTACAATACTTAACTTAATATTGATCAACCAATTTTATGGACGCACAGAAAAGTATACAAGCATACAAACACGCAAGACACGGAGATAAAGAGAGGGATAAACAAAGAGCTAGAAGGAAGTTAAACTGAACAGGATAATTAAATACAGCACACTGTCTTCACGAACACAGTGTGTCTACCCCCACAAACACAGAATCACACCCACTCACCAGCATTCTACTTACAGTTACATAAAATCTTCAGTTTCTTTTTTATCTGCTATAAACCCCAGAAGTGTTTATTTCACAAATCAATAAGCATTCCCTACGGGTACATTGAACCAACACAAGCACACAACACTGAACACCTCCGGGTCATATTTTTTCCCTTTTTCTCCCAAGACAGGCCCACAACTGGTTTCTATGGCAATCCTATCGTACACACGAGAGTGACAGGTGTTAATAGCCGACAAAATGAGTGACATCTTCCAGGTTATCTTTTAAAGATCACACAACCACGATTGTGTTTTTTTTCTTCTTCTTCCTCTCGGCTAGTGTTCCTTCAGTCAGTCTTGATCTCCTAAACGTACTCCTTGTTATTCAACTGTTCACCTCACCTCTCTATCTCTCTTCATCTTTGGATGTCTCTAGACCTCTCTTATCCTCTTTGTACGGACTTCAGGCAAGGTTAGGACCCTCCTCGGACTCACTGACGAAAGCAGACAACAACTAACGGACTGTGCCCATTCTGTCATCTCATCAACTCTTTCCAGCCACGTCCGATGATGTGACTTTGCCTTTGACCCGCGTCTATGATTCATGTTCAGGCTAATGTTGGCCGCAGCCCGGGGAACCATGGTTACGCCTCCATGAGTCGAGGTTTAGAATTCCAACGGCTCTCGCCATCGGACGCGGCCGCGAGGTAGCGTGAGCCTGGATTGTAAATTTAAATAGTCCGTTCTGGAAAGTTGTTTCACGGTAAGTGGCGTGAACGGTGGGCGGGGCTAATTGTCGGCTTGCTTGACAACTGCACGGAGACCCATACCTACTACCACAGTGGGGGATGCTGGGGAGCATCCAACGTGCTCGAAACAAGGTCTTGGTTCTACGCTTTCTAATGTGCCCTGATTGGCTGTCGCTTAGTAACCTCAGTGTTCTTCCATGAATGCGGCTGGTTCTGTTTCATAGTCATAGGTCAGAATCCTTTATTTCCGTGGTCACACTCGCCTGGGTCCTGGGAGCACGGCTTATCACAGGCAGAAAAATGCTATAGCTTTGAACACAAATCTATCCTTTTCTCACGCCTCAACTTCTCATACAGAAATTGGAAATGCAAAATACAGGATTTCGTAAATGGTCACTTGGTGACTGAAGGGCAATGAAGGGGTTTTTCGGGCAAGGAGATTTTGTCAAGAAGGAAGGTTCTGGACTAAATCCTACATTATGGAATTTTAAAAATCCATAATCCATCCTAAATGTTTTCAGAGACCTCCTGAAATAGCTAGAGGGACATTCCAAATGTTCCTCTTCGATTGTCCCCGCTGGAATTTGGCATTCGCTGTTGTCATGGAGATAATAAAAGAAAGAGAGAGAAAGAGGTGAGGTAAGTACAGCACGATTGCTCTTCATCCTACCATCCACGCCTCCCCACTGCTTCAAACCTCCCTATCAGGCAAAACACACACACACACACAAATGCACTCATACACACATATACGCACACACACACCTCCAACTTTTGCCCACTATCTCTTGTCCTTCCCCATCCAGTAATCCAGCAGCTCTGATAAGGCCGTGCCCAGGGACGTGTCTGTCGAGCCGGGAAAAACTCATTTACCAAGTTTGCTGTCCACATACCTTCAGAACTGATATGCTTCCATCAGGCTGAGTTAATACACACACACGCACATGCACACACACGCACACATGCCGGCTCACACGCCAGGCTGTCATTTAGCCAATTAACAGTCTTTCGCAGCCTGTGTTTGAGCTGAGCTGTTTTACAGCATTATTGTGCTGCTGCTGCCACTCACACAGTTTAAACACTTTGATGAGGATTAAACACGGAGAGAAACCCGGGGGGCGGAGACATTAAATGCCGGTTTTGAAGGGATGCCGATTCCCCCCCCCCCCCAGGTGCAGGAGGATCAAAGAGACAGGATGCAGCCCAGGCGGGCCTTGGTCGTCGAATGAAGCGCACCTTCTTAAAAGGGTCAGTGGAGCTGTTAGCCAGGCGTTCGAGTGAAACCAGAAGTTACGCGTCACTAAACCTTCTGCTAATGTGCTTGTTTTACTCCTCACTCATCCACATGATCAATCGGAAAACTTTAAAGCCTGCTGCTTCAAAGCTCTGCATCAGTCGCTGGTGAGAATGGGATATCCAATCTATCTGGTCTGTTTAATGACGTTCCGGTTACCATGGAAATGCTTAACGATTCTGTTTTACGCTCATTACTCCTCGCGTCCACACACGTAAAGAAGGAATAACGCATCAAAGTTCTCGAAGGTTTGAAGTCGGAGGGCTGGTAAACCCGCACAGGTTCTGCTCCTACAATAACGTGCTCTCTCTCTCGAATTCTGCAGGAGATGTCCTTACCCACAGCAGAGGAGGGGAAATCTATGCCGAGGAAGTGACATGAGGAAGGAGAAATGAGGAGAGGAGGTTTCCTGAAGGGTATCTAAATGACCCTTTCGATATTCAGGGTTGAGAAGAGCCTGTGTTGGAGGAATGATCTGTCTGTGCAAAAAGACCATAGGCACATCACCTTGGGACTATACATGTTTACAAAAACACACGCACACACATTCTGTCTTTCTCTCTGTCTGACTCATGCTGGTTCTCACACTTAATGATCCTTGTCTCAGCCAGTGACACTCATTAGAGGCATGTGGAGGAGAGGAGAAACTGTCTGTCTTTTTTTACAAAGCCTCCAGCTCTGTATTATTCATCCATTCTCAACACACACACACACACACAGACACACATATACACACATATACACACAGGCACAAAACAAAGAAATAGTTCAATAATGCATATCAGCCCAGTATCTGTGCTGTCCCAATCCATTCAAATGATCAGTTATGAAGTGGAACCATGAAGACGTATTGCTTAATCATTCATACATACATACAGACACACACACACACACACACAGACCTGCCAGTATTGTTTAGGTAGATAAAACATTGGGGGGGAAACAACCCCGTGTGCCTGGTTTAAAGCCCATGGCTAATATTCAAACATCCAACAAACAAAACAAACTCATACAGCTATCTGAATCATCTCAAACAAATCATTGGCCTTTCAAGCAGTGGCTCATTGGTATTGGGTAGCTGCCTCTCTGGTCCAGTACTCCAGCAGTTCCTAAGCAAACCTCCTTTTTCAACAAAAAAGGTGTATATAGCCTGAGTCAGCAGAGCCCTGAGCGGAACCATGGTGTACTTTCTGAGTGGTCAGAAAAGCCGTAGTACAGAAAAACGAAAGCTAACAGCTCAGCATTGGAGCAGCTGGAGAACTCGCCCACCCGCACCCAGGGGACCTGTGACAGAGCACTTGTTCCAAAATAAAGGCTTTATCTGTGTGTGTGTGTGTGTGTGTGGGGGGGGGGTTGTGTGTGTGTGTGTGTATGTGTGTGTGTGTGTGTGGGGGGTTGTGTGTGTGTGTGTGGGGTTGTGTGTGTGTGTGTGTGTGTGTGTGGGCTTGTGTGTGTGTGTGTGTGTGTGTGTGTGTGTGTGTGTGTGGGGTTGTGTGTGTGTGTGTGTGTGTGGGGTTGTGTGTGTGTGTGTGTGGGGTTGTGTGTGTGTGTGTGTGTGTGGGGTTGTGTGTGTGTGTGTGTGTGTGTGTGTGGGGGGTTGTGTGTGTGTGGGGGGTTGTGTGTGTGTGTGTGTGTGTGTGTGAGGCCTCGTCAGTTGCTCTCCCCTGCATTTAACAGACCGAAAAGCCCCAAATCGAATCAGATGAGCGGCATCCTTTTTACGTCTCATAATTCAATTCTACCAGGCCCCATTTGTGACCCCCAACCCCCCACCCCCCCCTGCCAACCCGCGCCCGTATTCCGTAAACACTCTCCCTTCGAACCCAGTAAATCGAGTGCTCTTAGGCCTCTAATGTGACTTTAATGGCCGAAGCCCCTGCACACGACACAGTGCCTGGTAACAAATCCTGCTTCTCCCTTCCCTCCGCCTTTATTATTGCATTTGGTGCTTGTAGCTATAAATAAACACCTCAGCCTTCGCGCAGACACAGGGAGCTCCACAGAACCAGCTGCCAACGGGGGCGGGAGGAAGGGAGGTGGAGAAATAACAACGTGAATCAATCAAACGGACGGACGGGCGCATGGACAAACGGATGGATGGGTTTGAGTAGGCTGCAAACGGGCAGGGAGTCATTCATCCAGGCGGACAGGTCGGGCGGGCAGACTCACTCTTGTTTTTGTGCACTTCAAGTAATGGATGACTTTATTTAATAGGTAAATATATGACTGGTGTGTTCAAACATAAAAGGAGGTGAGGAGGAGAGGGGCGGGTGAAGCCAAGAGGCAGCGAGCCACAGAGAAGCCCAGCTGAGGCCCAGCTCACCCCGCTGACAATAGCATGCAGCCTCCTCCACTCCCAGTCCTCCTCCGCTCACCGTCCTCCTCCGCTCACAGTCCCCCAACACTGGAGCACTCACACTCCGTCTACATGGTCTCATCCCCGGCATTATATAAATGGCAAAATACACATTTTTCCATGGAAACTGACATTTATCACCACGTTCATCTAATATTCTGGCTAGGCTCCAGCTGCGATCAGTTGCTATGACAATACTGTATGCTTGAGCGGAATGTAGATGAACATCAATCATGGATGACATGTCAAATATACATGTTCTACATCATTGATGTAATTTAGTGCAGCAAGGGGGTTATTTAAGGAATCCCTCTAGATTCATCAGGTAGTAATCGTGAGCCCCCTAAGGTAAACCTCCAAAGTAACTATAAACAGAAGCTCAAAGCCACCATTAACGGCTTAATACCTGACATGATCTTAACTGAGGCTACAGCCATCATTTTACAAACCCCCGAGGGAAAACCCACTGGGATAATTTAGCTCTCACATGGAGAAGAAGAGCTGATTAGAGCACATGATGGGTACTCTAATTGGAGTACATGATGCTAACACAAATCAATGTCTCTCTCTCTGTCTCTCTCTCTCTCTCTCTCTCTCTCTCTCTCTCTGTCTATAACCATGCACGAATGAGGGCCAGGTTATTTACATTTCATAAACGTGTGTTTGCAGGCCACAAGCCCATGCACTTGTTCAGATATGAGAGGAGCTGGGGGAAGAGGGCTGGGAGTCAGCACATGAATGTAGTAACCATCTCTCCTCAGTGTCCATACACAAGGTTTGTCATCTCCCCTTCAGGATTCTGCACACACCATTATCAGCCTCCTCGCCCCCCTACATGGTGCTCTCAATCCTGGTCCTCAGGGACCCCCTGTCCTGCATGGTTTAGATGTTTCCCTGCTCCAACACACCTGGTTCAAATGAATGGGTCGTTATCCAGCTCTGCAGAAGCCTGCTAACGACCATTCATTTGAATCAGGTGTTTTGGAGCAGGGAAACATCTAAAACATGTAGGACAGGGGGGTCCCTGAGGACCAGGATTGGGAACCACTGCTCTAGAGCCATCTTACGCCTGTGTGTGTGTGTGTGTGTGTGTGTGTGTGTGTGTGTGTGTGTGTGTGTGTGTGCACATAAAGCACTCCTTCACATGCCTTTACAGCAAGAGCTCTCTATAAAAAAAACACCCTCTTGATGATGGCACGTGGGGTGTGTGTGTGTGTGTGTGACAGAGAGCATGTGATCACTTGTGTCTCTGCATGGATGTGTGTGTGTGTGTGTGTGCCTGGTGCCAGGTAGAGTGCATCTAACATGCAGCCTAATTAAAAATATTGAATCTAATTAAGAGCAGAGCTGCGCAGTGAGATTGTGTAAAACACCGTATTTATTAACGGGAGCTCAATCAAGAGTCTTGATTTGGAGACATAAAAGACTTGACAAAAGAATCAATCAGATCATCTGATTATCTGTGGACATTGTGCCCATTTCTTAAAATGCAGAATTGTACTTGAATAAGGTATTACATTTTAAATATATTCAATTGTATTCATTTAGCAGACACTTTTATCCAAAGAAACATAAAAAATAAATACAAAAGCTACATATCGTTGGACCCTTGTAACATATCTGGGTCCAATGCATCGCTGTGCGTACCAGAGGGTATTCTCTGTGCAAAGGTAGAATGCGGACACCGCAGGTAGTCCTCATTACAGAACCATCACTTTGATAGTACGATCTGACACAGTCGGACCTCAGCGGAGAACTCAAGGGTCGTCGCAATCTTCCTTGTACTGTCGTGTCCTGACTGAGTCACAGGTGGGCATTCTGACTCAATCTCTCTCTACGCCCCCTCTCCCTGTCTCTCTCTCTCCTACGCACACATTCACAGACACACTAGGGTAGCGGCGGTGTTCTGACTTTGTGAGGCAGATTACATTTAGTCATTTAGCAGACGCTCTTATCCAGAGCGACTCACAGTAAGTACAGGGACATTCTCCCCCCCCCCCCCCCCGAGGCAAGTAGGGTGAAGTGCATTGCCCAAGGATTGCATTTTGGCTCAGCCGGGAATCGAATTGGCGACCTTCAGATTACTAGCCCGATTCCCTAAACGCTCAGCCACCTGACTCCCCCTGATTGTGTCATCTGCTGAATAAAAGTGGTCTGCACCTGATGAGTATGCCGCTCCAACAGCACACAGTCTTAGTGTCGGAACACCAATCAGCTGAGCCACACACACACACACACACACTTCGAACTTGTGTGTGACGCACACAGAATACCATTGCCTGCACCTCTCATAGGTACCACAGTTTAAGTTCACATTCACCAGCAGGGTGTGAAACGTTATTCACAGTTAGCATTTTCACTCTCGCCTATTGCCTTTCTAATGCTAATAGAGGTGAATTCGACGGGGTCTGGGATGTGGGGTAACGTGCACCCCTGTGTTGATTCCTCCTACCTGATGTAGCGTAGTGCCTCAATGGTCTCTGCCGGTTCTATGGAGCTGTGGTTCATCTTGTTCGTCAGACTGCGAAGATTCAGCAACAGGGGGGGAGAACGAGCAGCACTGCTTCACAGAGACTACACTCTCTTTCTCTCTTGCGCGTGTGCCCTCGCTCGCTGACTGACTCTTTATTTCTCTCACTCTCTCTCTTTCTCTGTGTCTCTCTCTCTGTGTGTGTCTCTCTCTCTCTCTGTCTCTCTCTCTACTTGGCTCCAGCTTGCTCTCTGATAAAGCCAGCTGGGTGTGTGTCTCAGCTGCTCTGGCTGAGGGAGGCAGCCAATTAACAGGCAGGGAGACACCGTGGGAGAGAGACGATTGGTCCAGGCTGTGGCGCTCGTAGAAGCTCAGTCAGCCAGTCAGGGAGAGGGAGAGAGAGAGAAAGAGAGAAAAGAGAGAGAGAGAAAGATAAGAGAGAGAGAAAGAGAGAAAGATAAAGAGAGAGGGAGAGAGAGAGGGAAAGAGAGAAAGAAAGACAAAGAGAGAGAGAGAACACCCTTTCCCCACCCCCTCTCACCCAACACAGCGGCTCAACAAACGAGCCAATGAAGGAGAATCTAGAGCAGGGTGGGGCATGCATCCCTCAGCAGCTCTGAGAATAACATTCATCACAATAGCAATGTCTATTATTATTACCATCATCGCAGGGTGCACGCTGCATTGTTAAACTGCAGCATGCATCAGAAGGATGCCGTCATGTTTGGACTCAGTCGTACTTGTCGACTTCATGCAACAAATGGTTCATGTGGATATACACTGCCTGGCTGAGGGGTGACCACAGCTCACTGGATAAGATGCTCTCAAAGATCCCAGATTTTGGTAATATGGGATGTGGGGGGGACTATGGGGAACACTCAAGCACATATACTTTGTGTATTTTCCATGGCTAAAGACAGAACAACACAGAACAAACTCACATCCTGTGCCAAAAGCTACCAAGGGCTGCAGTGTCTAGCTAACTAGGTCGAGATAACAAACAATAGCTCACATTCTTCAACAAAGGTCAGTCTTGCTCTCTCTCCCTCCCTATTTCTTCTAGTCTGCATTCCAGAGGCCGGCTGAAAATTGTGAAATAACTTGCTGGGAGCTTAAATCAGCCAAGTATTTTTTCTGATCGAGATTAAAGTTTAAGGTCTGTTATTTTATTTTCACTGTTGTAACATTGAGGGACACATTATGATTCATATTTACTTGTAGGGCGCCATATTTGTAGTTTGTCATATTATAATAAAGACGCTGCGGTGATTATAAAACATATTTTGTCTCCTAATGGGTTATGCAAATATTTCCATAAAATATTGAAACGAAAAAAGAACGTCCGTTGTGCAGAGATTTGTTGGAAACAGAGACGCTATAAAACTGGCAAGGATTGTTGGCACAGTGCGACACCCTGTGGCTGACGAACGCAGTTACAGCCAGCGGTTGTATACACTGTTGGTAGACAGAACTGAGGATATAAATAAAATGTCCAGTTCAACACAAAGGAATAAAAATATTTCAGACACAAAGTGCAAGTCCAAGGCCTTCCATGAGTTTTCTAGCGTACGTCGTAATACGTCCACCAACTGTTCCATCAGATCTCTTAAGGGGGGGGGGGGGGGGGCGAACAAATCTCAATGAAGGGAGATAAAGGATCCTGATGACCTCATGTGCTGACAGGTGGTTATGACGTCATAACACCGTTCATTTAGTAACACCTACGACAAGCTACTGTCGTTCCAATGTTGCCACAGCAGACACCAGCACTTGTCATTCAAGTTGGTTGTTGACTGTTCAGGGGCTACGGCTAAGACCCCTGATGTCGAGATGAACCGGTCACATTTTGAAGATCAGTAACTCAAACCCTACCTGCCAAATTCAAACATGCACACCGAGAAGGTTTTGCGCGGGATGGGTTACAAACTGGGGATAACGATTGGCGAGGGAAGCTACTCCAAAGTCAAACTGGCCAGCTCACAGAAACACAACTCACAGGTCGCCATCAAAATCGTTGACCGTAGAAAGGCACCTCTTGACTTCGTGAGCAAGTTTCTACCCAGAGAACTAGCATTGTTGAGAACTGTCAGACATGCCAACATAGTGCACGTACACGAATTCATCGAAGTTTGCAACGGGAAACTATACATTGTTATGGAGGCAGCAGTAACGGATTTACTCCAAAAGATCCAAGAGGTCAGTTGCATTGCTGAAGACCAGGCCAAACCTATGTTCTCCCAGATTGTCAGCGCTGTGGACTACCTTCACGAAAACAACATCGTGCATAGAGACCTGAAGTGTGAAAATGTACTACTGACTATAGACAATCAGGTCAAGATCACCGACTTTGGTTTTGGGAGGTTTTCTGCGGGCTACCCAGAACTAAGTAGCACCTACTGCGGATCCGCGGCCTATGCCCCACCCGAGGTTCTCCTTGGAGTTCCGTACGACCCTAAGAAATATGATGTGTGGAGTTTGGGTGTTATTCTGTATGTCATGGTCACCGGGTGCATGCCGTTCGACGATACCAACGTCAGCAAGCTCCCGCGCATCCAGCGCAAGGCCTTGGTCTACCCAGAAGACTCAACAGTGAGCGGACCTTGCCGAGAATGCATTAAAGTTCTGCTGCAGTTCAGCCCCTCGAACCGTCCGACCATAAAGCAGGTGTTAGAGCAGTCTTGGCTGCAATAGACAAGAGGCTTTGAAATGAGTATCATTAAACATGGTTCAATTGTAAAACAAACAATTATGGATGTGTTGTCACGATTTGTTTTGAAGTCTGTGGCCATGTCCCAAAGGGGGGGGGGGGGGGGTAAAGAACTAACGGCTTTTGCATAGTTTCGTAAACAAATGTTGAACAATAAAGCAACCTGAACCTGACAACTAGGATAAGTAGCCCAATAACAGGTTTGGACCATGGCAACTATCTGAACTTTATGTGTACACCCGTAAATCACGATAATGTATTATGAAATGTAAAAAGTCCAAGCACAGGCTACTCCAATACTAGCCTACTCAGGGAAGCCAAACCTTCAGCGGGGGGAAAGAAGACGTGGATATGTCTAAGGAAAGACGAAAATCACTCACACCCAGCCAAAAGTACGCTCACAAAGCAAACCAGAGAGAAAAAACAGCTTGTGACCTGAGTTTCAAAGCCATTGAAGAGCAGAGGAGTTCGACGCTGGAGAGGCACGAGCGAATGACTGACGCATACCACTCCAAACTGGAACAGTACTGCGCTGCGCTCTCCAAACCAGTCGTAATGGAGGGCACTACTGTGGAGGGCCCCACGGCTGGCGTGAACGAAGAGAAAACGTCAACTACGCAGACGCCCGCTCAGATGTACCTGTCCCGCAGAAGATGGTCCACGGCATTCTAAGCGCCAAAGTGATTACTGAACATGGGTGACCGCATTCAGAACTGGGGAAATACAGTAGTCTCCCGGAAGTGTTTGGAGTCAAACAAGCGTTTTTGTAAAAATGAATAATGAAGATGGACCTGTTATATAGTGTAAGTGTCGACGTACGTTGTCAGGTCTTTTCCAGCAGACTTCGATAACGATCTAACAATCAAACACCTGGTTCTCAATAAAATAGTTTTTTTGGATCAGGTCAACGGGTAATTCTTCACTGACTAACTAAAATAAACACGACAATGAAAGGGATTAAAATTAGTTTATTATTATTACTTGATAAAGCAGAAAACAAACCCCAAAACAAAGAGGAACATTTCTTGTACATAGTTTTTTTTTTTTCCCCAGGGTGATGCATTGCATTTCGAACAGCGCGAGCACCCACAAAAACGGAATGGTGTATACTCGTCACACAGAAGCAGGTAGTAGTTTAAGACAGCACCGATGCTGCTGCACTAGGACGCCAAATCGAGCCCATCACAGCTCCAGGAGCAAAGGAGTATCTCGAAACTACCGTTTCATACCGTCTCCTTACTCCTCATCCACACAGGTACACTTGGGACAGGTGAAGATAATGTGGACAGTCAACCAGATATGACCCTGTCTGGTTCAACCGTGAAAGGAGACACAAACAGGGGGATACTTATACACTACGGAGACACGACCCAGAAGTTTAAAATATGCTTTCAAAAGGCAACCTAGTCACTTCAGTGTACTACTTTGATCTGTAAAAAGTCTAAAAAAAATCTTGAGCGATAAGTAGTCCACTGCATGGTGCACAGTATCACCTTGACGACTTCTGACAAACGGTTATCTAAAAGGCTTCAGAATAATGACAACGGGTGATGCTATTGCTTACGGGTACAGAGTCACGTGTGGCCCATGTGTGACAAACACAAAAGTTATTTCCTCACAGTTTGTGTCTGTACCAGTACCTTTAAGATTTCATAGACTTAGGACCCACAGAGCCCATTAGACACAAACGTCTCACACACACACACACACACACACACACACATAATTGTAAGATCTGGAATACATCACACACACGGCCATCAAAACATATCAAGAAAAAGAAGGAACATTTATTGAGGGGAAAAAGGGAGAGGAAGAATAAAAAAGAAAAAAGAAAGATTTGAAATGGTGCAGCAGAGTAAGAACCTAAATTCAAAGCATTGTTTTATATTTTCAGATTAGCTGTCGTGTCTATAAAGGCCCCTAAAATGCAGTTTCAGCCTTGGCGGTGCTGAACCAGGAGGGCAACAGAATCGACATCTTTTTTGGAGCCGTACACAAGGAAAGCTCTAGTTTCTTAAGGTCTCTCAGAAGGAATACGATCGTCTTGTAAGTGTGGTCTCCGCTTCAAGTCCCATTAGTGTTAGCTTAGCACAAGTTTGCTTGCCCTCTTACACATCGAAACGACATTCCGACACAAACTGGAGAACTAAGCTAATTCGGGGACCTAACCTCAAACTCATCCACTCAATTCCTTGTATAAGAAACGCTAATGCTAAAGGGTTTATACATAACTAAATTCTGAAAGCTGTCCAGCTTATTAGACAACGAGTTGGGCTCTCAGGAGTGATTGGACAAAAGAAAAATAATCCACCACAACCGTAGGACTAAAGGCAAAACAATGTCACTAAAAGATGACATCCCTTTAAACCACCCCCACCTCCCAAACCCCTCACGCTTCAGATTTTTGTATTTATTATATTTTTTTTTACATCCCGAGGGTTAAAGTAAAACAACGAGGTATTATTGGACTCGTCGCCGTTTCTTTGGAAGGTTTCCTAGGAGACGGCTCCTTACGTTGTGTTCCATGTTTCAGTCAGTTACCATAATCCTTTTCTTCAGCCCCCAAAAAACGAATGTTTAAAAATCGAACAGGACACCAGCAGATGTAAAACCACCTTATCAGTAACATTACCCTTTAAACAGGCCTCACAAAGAGGCCACGTCCAAAAATATTAGGGATCGCAATATCTCTTTACACAGTATTACTTTACAGAATCAAGGCGGGTGGAGGGGTCAAATAATCTACCATTTAGCCATACAAAATACCCCCCCCCCCCCCACACACACACACCTTACTTACCTCCTCTGCTAGATAAACCATTGGTGACAGAGGCAGTCAGATGGAGACATTTCTGAAACTTTTTTTTTTGTACAGTCTTTTTTTTTTTTTTTTAATCTTTTTTTTGTATATACTTTTTGCAACGCTGAAGCTTATAATTTTTGTATGAAAGTTCGTGGTCCTCTGAGCTCGACCACAATCCCTGCCATGATGCTCCTCAATGCAATCACTGCTAAGGTGCTGGTGTGGTCTCGCCTCGCTCGTGTGTGTCGGTGTGTGTCGGTGTGTGTGTGTCAAGTAAGGCATCATCCACAGTGTATCATGTTAACAGTGCAGTCACCAGGGGAAGCCAGCCCAGCCAATCAGAGGGAGGCCGGCGGGGGGCGGGGCTTGGTTTGGGAGTGACAGTGTGAAATCACTTCTTCTCAAAACTGTAAAAGATCTTAACTGACAGAGGTGGGAGGGGAGGGGTGGGTGAAAAGGGGCAGCCCCAGTCTTCCATCCAGCTCCTTCTGTCTTGAAGTCCCGCCCGCCCCCCCCCCCCTCGTATGACGTCCAAAACCACCCTGCTCCACACAGAAAACAGGAAGATGGTGAAGAGGTGGGGCTCTCTCATTGGTCGGTATCAAATAATCCCAGGTTGTTGTTGTTGTTGTTCTCGTCCAGTGCAGATGTTAAGTCTGTTGTGTGGTGATGGACTACTACCATCTGAATCAGCCTCTGGGTGGCTGGAGGGAGGGGGGGGGGTGGAGGCTGGGGTCTAGAGGCCGGGGTCTGGAGGCCGGGGGCCGGGGTCTGGAGACCGGGGTCTGGAGGCCGGGGTCTGGAGGCCGGGGTCTGGAGGCCGGGGTCTGGAGGCTGTCTATTTCCATGTGTTGGCTGTCTGGGAGAGGGGCCTGGAGGGGATCATGTCCAGTAGGTATTCCCTCTGGCGCTCCACGGCCGAGGAGCTGTTCTTGTGGACAGACAGGCTGGGGTTGACGTAGGCCATGGTCACCCCTGGAGACACACACAGACACACACACCAGCTGGGCTCAGCACACCCATTTCTCTCTCTCTCTATCTTAAGTTGACACAGATCATCACCCATCACCAGGTAGAAGAAAAACAGGGAGAGAGCGAGTGAGAGAGAGAAGAGGGTGGGGGGGATGAGAGAGAGAAGAGGGAGAGACATTGCGTGGGCGAGATCACGTGGGTCTCTGCAGGTCGTTCAGTGCAGGGGGTGGGGAAGGGAGGAGGGTGAGGGGGGAGAGAGGAAGAGGAGGAGAGGGAAGGCAGAAGAGAGGGAGAGGGGGTAGGGAGAGGAGAGAGGGAGGGGGGAGAAGAGAGGGAGGGAGAGGAGCGGGAGAGGAGAGAGGGAGAGGAGAGGGAGGGGGGGAGGGAGGGTGGAGAGGAGATCTACCTGTGGTCCCGCTGGTCTGCTTCCTCCAGGTGCTGGCCGGGGCGACGCTGCTCCCCTTTGCCCCCTGCGCCGGGCGCACCGCGTGCTTACCTGGTCTGCTGACCAGTGCCGCCGTCGTCACGGCGTTCTGCAGCTGGGAGGACGTGGAGAACGTGTGGGTGACCCCGCGCGACCCCATGGCCGACTGGACACTACGGGACAATTGCCCAGGGCTCTGAGGGAGATGGGCGGCAAACGAGAGAGAGATCCACAATACGTCAGTGTCATAAACCATCGACCGGCCCAGAAATGCTGACGCTTCTCATTCGAGCATTCTAGTCATGAATCACAAACAGAGAGAAGGGGGGGGGGGACGGGGGGGGAGGGAGGGGGAAGTTGCAGAGGGCAGCAGCTGACCTGCTTGATGGTGGAGTGGTGCCTGGCTATAGGCTGGCTGGCTCTGTGCTGCGTCTGCTGCAGCTGGCCGCGGCCCTGCTTGTACTGATGGGACACGAACACCTGCTGCTCGCTCTTCGCCAGCGCCGGGGACGACGCCGTCGTCTTGGCGACGGCCGAGGCCTGCTGGAGGATGCGCTGCTCGATCTCCTGCTCCTGCTGCAGCGCCTTGACAAACGCCGCCTTCAGGCGACTGGTGTGCTCGGCCTTCAGGGATTTCTTCTGGTTGGAGGACATGCACTGGTCGCACAGGACCCCCCCCCCGGCCTTCTCCTTCCTCCAGCGGGACGTGAAGTCCGTCTTGCACTGGGAGCAGCTGAAGGGCTCTTTGGGGGCGGGGCTGGACGAGGACACTCCCAGCTGCTTGCCTGCCAGAGGAACAAAGAAGTGAGAAAACAACAATCTATTATTATCTTGTGAGAAATGTCTCTCTCCCTCTTTCCCCCTCTCTTTCCCCCTCTCTTTCCATGTCTGTCTGTCTGTGTCTCTCGAGACATCAAGTCCAACTAAGCGGAAAATAGCTGGGGTCCGAACCCTTGTATAAATGAAAAATAAACTTGTATGTGGTAAATACAACCAAATGTGAATTCATGTGGATGGCGAGGGGAGCAGGGGGCGGGGGGGGGGGGGGGGGGGGGGGGGGGGGTTGGCAGGGGGTGGGGGTGTACCCACCTCGGCCCAGCGTGTCCAGCAGGTTCTGCACCACGTCCTCCAGCCCCACCAGGTAGATGAACTCGTTGTTGGCCGCCGAGGGCAGGAAGCTGAGCTCGGGGGCGGGGGGCTTGGGCGGGGGGATCTCCAGCAGGGTCTTCTCCAGCTGCTTGCACAGCGCCAGCTTGGCCGCCGCCTGCCGGCTGGCCGTGGACTCCTTGCTGTTGGACTGGGACGAGGCCTTCAGGGTGGTCGGGGAAGCCTGGGGGAGGGGGGAAACGAGACGTCCCTGGTTAGAACCCAGGAACAGCCGCGTGGGTGTGAGTGTTCTGGAGTGTTCCCGGGCCTCTGGGGGGAGACAGGGGGTGGGGGAGACAGGGGGGTCCAGAGACGGGAGGACGGCCTAACCTGGGGGATGTTGACCATGACGTTGGTGTTGGGCACGTTGGCCACGCGGATGAGCCCCTGCTGGATGATCCTCTGGCCCTGCACCTGGACGTTGGGCACCGTGGCCCTGGGGGCCAGCAGCAGGGGCGGGGGCCCCGAGCCAGAGTGCTGCTGCTGCTGCTGGTGCTGCTGCTGCTGCTGGCGCTGCAGGGGCTGCATCTGCTGGGGAGACACGGCGAGGGCCTGACACATCACGCACACGGGTCACACACGCCGCGCGCAGCCAACACGCACGGTGGAGGGGGGGATGGGATGGGAAACACACACAGAGAACGTGGAGATGAGGTGAGGCGAGACAGAGAGGAAAAAGGAGTGATGAGGAGGAGGAAGAGAAGATGGAAGGGAAACATAAGTCAGAAAAACCGCCACCGTCGTTCAAAAATGAACCCACAAATGATTGGCGAAAAAGCGTCAGTTCTTGCTGAACTTGAAGAAAGACAGAGGCAGGAGAGCAGTTTGAAGAACACGGAACAGGGGGGACTCCAGCACACCAGTGTGGGAGCGTAGAGACCCACAGTGCACTGTGTGTGTGTATTACCTGTGCCCCTCGGACCAGAGGGGGCATGGAGATCTGGGAGTTCTGTTTGGACGGTACATGCTGGCCCCCCCTCACCAGCGGGGGAGGGATGACGGTGCCGGAGACACGCCCTGACGACACCTGGGGGGGGTCGACGACAACACCCATCACACGCTGCAGTGCGAGTGTGCTCAACATTTACATTTAGTCATTTAGCAGACGCTCTTATCCGAAGTAAATACAGGGACATTCCCCCCCCCCCAGTCAAGTAGGGTGACGTGCCTTGCCCAAGGACTCAGGGAGTCAAGGGAGTCAGATGGCTGAGCGGTGAGGGAATGAAGGTTGCCGGATCGATTCCCCACCGTCCCTGTACTTACTGTAAGTCGCTCTGGATAAGAGCGTATGATAAATGACTACATGTAAGGACACGGAACGGAAGAGAATCGAACTAGCAACCTTCTGATTAATAGCCCGATTCCCTAACCGCTCAGCCATCTGACTCGCACTGACTTTGTACAACAACGTCATCTCATGAAGATGTTCAGCCAATTTGGATATAAGCAGGGCTTGTGGGTAATGTAGTTGAGGTCAGCACCAGTGTGTTGTAGTTGGAGGTTGTGCTGGTTCTTACCTGGAGAGGTCTGTTACCAGACGTCATGCTGCCCCGCACCAGAGGGGGGGGAGTGGCCACTGTCGACTGTGGAGGCGGAGAGGGAGAGAGGGAGAGAGAGAGAGGGAGAGAGAGAGAGGGAGAGAGAGAGGGAGAGAGGGATGGGGAGAGATGGAGAGGGAGAGAGGGAGGGAGGGATGGGGAAAGAGGGATGGGGAATGAGAGAGAGAATAAGAGAGAGAGGGGGGAGAGAGAGAAGGGGGGGAGGTGAGAAGAGACTATTGACGGAGTGCTGTGTTTGTTTAGGTGCATATGTGTGCATGTTTGAATAGAGGTGTGTGTCTGTTTAAGCAGAGATGTGTGTGTGTGTGTATAAACAGTTTACACTCCATTTCCCATGGGAAAATGTGTCCAATCTTTTGACTGGTACTGTATGTGTTGAAGTGTGTGCATGTAAGTGTGTGTGTGTGTGTGTGTGTGTGTGTAGGTTAGGTGTGTGTGTGTGTGTGTGCGTGTGTGTGTGTAGGTTAGGTGTGTGTGTGTGTGTGTAGGTTAGGTGTGTGTGTGTGTGTAGGTTAGGTGTGTGTGTGTGTGTGTGTACCTTGGGGGCCGTGGGCTCCTTCTGAATCTGGCTGTGTCGGAGCTTCTTCAGCAGCACCAGTCTGGCCTCCTGCAGGCGCAGCTCCCCCTTCAGCTGCTGGATGAAGCGCTCACGCTCCTCTGGGCTGCTCTTCTATGGGGGAGAGAGAGAGAGAGAGAGAGAGAGAGAGAGAGATAGAGAGAGAGACAGCGAGAGAGATAGAGAGAGAGATAGAGAGAGAGACAGCGAGAGAGAGAGAGAGAGAGAGAGAGAGAGAGAGAGAGAGAGAGAGAGAGAGAGAGAGAGAGAGAGAGAGAGAGAGAGAGAGAGAGAGAGAGAGAGAGAGAGAGAGAGAGAGAGGAGGAGGGGGAGGGAGGGGAGGAAGGGGAGAGAGAGAGACAGAGAGGACGGTAGGAGGGGTGGGGAGGGAGAGAGGAGGGAAAGCAACAAGAGGGAGAGAGAGGTGAGGAGGTCATATTGACATACCCACAGACTACAGTACGTCTCTCCAACTCAGTTCCTGGAAAGTGAAAAAGCTTTCCTGTCGGTTTTCCACTTTAACACCACTCTAACAACCTGGGTTCTATCATGACACTAGAAAATGAATCCATGTAGACCACCTGAGAGAGTGAAAACCTACAGGAGGGCAGCTCTCCAGTGTCGGGACACCAGTAAACAACGAGCCAGTAGGTGTCAGGACACGAGGGCTTACCATGAGTTTGTCCGTGTCGGCCTTCTTGAAGCAGTGGCTCAGGCCGTTCACCACAGGGCTGGACGGCTCGTTGTCCGACAGCACGATGACGTCATCAGGCGACGGAGGCTGCCTCTCGCTCTTTATGTCGCTGCGGAAGGGGAGGAGGAGGAGGGGGCGGAACCGTGAGATCATTCCTTCTCCAACGCCTCTTAAACACGTCAGCATTTGCACAAAATTCCCCAGAAGTTCAAACGACGACACAAAAATACAGTGTCGCAGTTTGGCCAGTAGAGGGAGATAAATAGTCTTTTTAAGCCATGAAAGGCTGCGCAGCAGATATGCCAGCCACATAAATTGATCAGAGAGAGAGAGAGAGGGGGAGAGGGGGGGGGGGGGGGGGGGGAGCGCAGGGCCTAGGGCAGGACCATGGTGCTGTTACTGCAGACTCCAGCACCAGCTCTTCCCCAGAGACCCAGAGAGCTTCCCCTCCTCAGGACAGCAGCAGACAGACACCAGGCTCACCCTGACGTTACACATCCCCACGTAAGGAGTGTCTGCCTGGGCCACAGCCAGCCACAGGACAAGCAGCAGGAGGAATGCTGTTTGGTGTGTGTGTGGGTGGGTGTGTGTGTGTGTGTGTGTGTGGGGGGGGGGGGTGGTTCTTTGTAGAGAACAGTGGCAGTGGGTGCTCAGGGCCCCTCCCTGCTTCCACCACAGGAGCAGTGCAGGGCACAGGGCCGCTCTGCACAGGGCCGCTCTGCACAGGGCTGCTCTGCACAGGGCTGCTCTGCACAGGGCTGCTCTGCACAGGGCTGCTCTGCTCTGCCGCTCTGCACAGGGCTGCTCTGCTCTGCCGCTCTGCACAGGGCTGCTCTGCACAGGGCTGCTCTGCTCTGCCGCTCTGCACAGGGCTGCTCTGCTCTGCCGCTCTGCACAGGGCTGCTCTGCTCTGCCGCTCTGCACAGGGCTGCTCTGCTCTGCCGCTCTGCACAGGGCTGCTCTGCTCTGCCGCTCTGCACAGGGCTGCACTGCACAGGGCTGCGGGGTGGGGGATGGTGGGGACCTGGCCAGGGGCCAGCCTATTGTGTACTCCCTCGCTCGAGTCACCCATTCACCCCAGTCATTCAGTAATTCACTCACTCACTCACCCCGTCAGCCCCCTCCCCTCCCCCGCCCGGGGGACAGTCAAGCACAGACCAAGAACAGCCAAAGGTACAACACGGTACAGCCCTGAGGGGTGGGTGTGTGCACATGCATGTGTGCGCAAAGTACGGTGTGTGACTAACCCTGCGTTCACACTGCAGCGACGCCAATCGCCTGCCATCGCTCGCCTTCCCACAGTTCACCACGATGGGGGTGAACTGTGGTGATAATCAAACAGATTATGTAGAATGTAGTTCTCTAAAATCACTGTTGTAGTTGTCATGGCCAAGTGTGCAGACTTGGCTTTACGTACTCGCAACATCGATCAAAGTACAACTTATATAGAAAATACAAAACTGTTTCAGAAACATACACGTTGACATGTGTAAAAACGTTTTATGATATTACTCTCAGCTATATAAGTCTCAGCTAATCTGTCGATACGACCAGGGAGTTCCAGCCGGGCTACTACTGTAACTAGCTAGAACAAAGTTACGTAATGTGACGAGAGACTGAAAATGAAAGTACAGAAAACCCACCAGGAGCACCGACAACGTCGGCAAACCTGCGCCAGGCCTCATTCTTTTTGTTCATGTCTTTGTACAAATACAGGGACGTATCGTACAGCCACACAGGCCATTAGCTTCTCCATCTTAAAAACTGAAAGCTAGAAATGTTTACCATGGTTGCTACGTTACGAGAAACAAGAAAACACTGCGATTGGCCATCGCTAGCGAAAATTGCTCCTCATTTGCATAAAGTTGAGAAAATCTCAACTTGATCGCGTTGCGTCGCTACCCACAATGCACCACGTAAGCGATTCGCCAGGCTCCATAGAAAATGAATGGAAAACATGTTGTCGCTCGCATCGCGTCGCTGCAGTGTGAACGCAGGGTTAGGGTGTGTGTGTGTGTGTGTGCGTGCGTGAGTTAGGGTGTGTATGTGTAGGTTAGGGTGTGTATGTGTAGGTTAGGGTATGTGTGTGTATGAGTTAGGGTGTGTGGTGTGTGTGGGGGTGGGTGGGTGTGTGTGTGGGTGTGGTTTCAGGGTTATGTCCTAGCTTGGGTGTGCCCACACGTTCTACATGTTTACAGAAGACTCAGGAGATGACACGAGAGCGGCTCACCTCCTGCCCAGAGCCCTGGTCTAGGATCAGCTGCAGGATCTGTCAATGTCAACCCTGACTGTGGGGACTGGCTCCAGGCTGGCCTGAGACCATGGATCTGACCTGAGATCTTGTAAGGTCCATGTCTAAGTCTTTTCTAGTTCTATCAACAACAAAAAAAGTATTCCTGATTGTGAGGGCGACTACCACTACATTAAAAAAGAAACGGTCTCTACTCAGACAAACGGATCTCCGAAGTTCCTCCAGGTTGCTTTCTCTCGACATTCGCTACATTCCAAGAATTACGTCCGCTCACAAAGCAGCGTTCAAAGTTCAAACGGGGGTGAGGTGATAGGGCATGAGGAAACCGCTATCACCTCGAGAGTTTTAATCACTCTACTAAAAGGCATCACATGAGCCATTTGCCTGTGTGGTCACGTGACCCCGCCCACCCAGCCAGCCCCTCCTTCCCCCTAACTGCTCCCTCCAATGTGGACACCATGGCAACGGCCGGTTGGAACCAGTTTGTGACACATAGGCTTCACTCTGAAGTGAGGAGTTCAGGTGCCGCGGAAGAAAATGGAGGTCTGTCCTCTCGGAGCTTCAGACTCTCAAAATGGGGTCAGGCCAAGTCGCGAGCGTGCATCCACTTCCTGTGTGACTCCCAGCCCGCCGCTTAGACTGCCTGACGAGCAAGCACTTCAAAAACACACTTGCAAAAAAAAAAAAAAAAAAAAAAAAAAAAGCCGTGCACAGACACGCACATGAGCATAAACATGTGCACGTACGTGCAAACACACACACACACACACACAGCAGTCTTCACTGCTTTTTTTTGGTCCCCGAAGTTGTTCGCCCCCCTTCTGTTCCCTGAGCGCCCTCTGACTGCACAGCACTGCACAGCACTGCACAGCACTGCACTGCACAGCACTGCACAGCACTGCACAGCACTGCACAGCACAGCACAGCACTGCACAGCACAGCACTGCACAGCACTGCACAGCACTGCACAGCACTGCACTGCACAGCACCCCTCCACGCAGCTCCGCCTAATCAGGACCTGGACTCTGTATCTGACGATGACTCGTACCACAAACACTTCGCCCCTCTTCAGGAAATACTGGACGGTTGGAAAGTATTAGTTGAATGGTTCTATGACCACGTTCTCATGGGTGATTGGCTGGAAATGGGACCAGTTAGACCAGTCTATTCAAATTACAATATGTATTTAAATGGCAAAAAGATCATTGTTCCTACGTGGCTGGGAGTAGTGGTACAGTGCAGCAGCAGCCTGCTCCACTGGGCTAAACTAGCCCAAGTGTCCCCGTCAGGGGAACACAGTGTTCACAGTACAAGCCGTCGTCCTCCAGCACTCCGAACAGGGACAAACGCCAAGCAACCAACAAACAGAAAAGGAAATGAGCCTACAGCTGGGGTAACCATGGAGCCCCCAGCCATCAGCTGGGGCACATTTACATGTAGCCATTCAGCAGACGCTTTTATCCAGAGCGACTTACAGTAAGTACAGGGACATTCTCTCTCTCTTCCCCCCCCCCCCCCGAGGCAAGTCGGGTGAAGTGCCTCGCCCAAGGACACAACGTCATTTGGCACGGCCGGGTATCAAACCAGCAATCTTCGGATTACTGGGGCAATTCCCTTAGCCGCTCAGCCGCCTGACTCCCGTGGTAACCACGTCTCACCTCTTGGACGTGCTCATGTCCACGGGCTCGTCTCCCGTCTGCACCTCCACCTTGATGGTGGCCTTCACCTCCCCGGACGCCAGGAGGTCGGCCACCGCCACCTCGGCCCCCTCTGAGGCCTTCTCCGGCCCCCCGTCTCCTTCCCCGGCCCCCGCCGAGGCCGCCGCGCCCCCCTCGGCGGGGTCGCCGTCCTCCAGCTTCACCTTCTTGGGGTCGTCGTCCCCGGGGCTGCCGGGCGAGGTTGCGTCCTTTTCCAGGGCGCGCTTCTGGCTGCGCGTCAGACGCACCGCCTCCTCAGACATGACTCCACCTGGAGGGAGTCAACGGCCCGCGTTACATTTACATTGAGGTCATTTAGCAGACGCTCTTATCCAGAGCAACTTACACTAACTACAGGGGACATTCTCTCTCCCCCTCCACCCCTCCCCGAGGCAAGTAGGGTGAAGTGCCGGAATCAAACCGGCAACCTTCTGATAGCCCGACTCCCTAACCGCTCAGCCATCTGACCCCCCCCCCCCCCTTACAGATGGCTGATTGTGCTCTGCGTGGGGGGGGGTTCTCTCTCTCAGACGCTGCAGGCGTCAACGCTGCATGGGGGCTGGACACTTGGACACACGCATGCAAAGCAGAAGACAAACACGAGCAGACAGGCTCTCCGGCCAAACTGACATGCGGCTATATGCAGACCGCGCACAGGCAGGCATGTTCCCTTAACTAGGAGCGTGTGCGAGTGTGTGTAAACAGAGGTTAACTTGGTTGGGAGTGGGGGGACAGGGGGGGGGGGGGGGGGGGGGACAGGAACAGGGGGGGAATGGTGAATAACTCCTGGCCCTATCCCCTTTCCAAACCAGCCGACCGAAGCACTTTTTCAGTCTACGGTCACATCATAGATAAGAATAATTGCCTCATCACAGCTCCATTACAAGACCATTCAAAAGTAAGAGAGTTATTACAATTGATCCGAGGGCTGTCGGTCGTGTGTAACAACATTTCAACAAACACACATTTCAGATCTGATAGCAAGCTGACTGGAGGGCTTTTATCGTCCTCTGTGACATCAGCACGGCTCCACATGACCCTTCCCAAGATTCCATGGGAGACACAAAGCACTTCCCTGAAAACCGGTTCAAACTGGTCTGCGAGTGAGAGGAGGCTAGAGCAGGTTTTAACCCCTGGAGAAACGGACTGGCAGGCAGAGCGACAAGAGACCACGGCCGCCATGACGATGGGGGGGGGGGGGGGGAGACGGGCCGGGGAGCGTGGAGTTGTGTGTGTGTGGGAGGGGGTTACGCCATCGCCAGCATTCCAAAAACCCATAGAGGAACAAACCATCCCGGAGCGCATGGCCCCCCCTAGGCGTTCAGAAAGAAAAGAACCCAAATCTGCTGCAGAATAGACAGTGTGGCTCCGTCGGCCGTACGTTCACTTTGCGGGTGTCTGGCACAACAAGGAAGTGTGTGGCACAGCAGAATGGGCCTTTCATAGGAAGAGACTAATCTAACACTCACACACAAAAGAGCATAGGTGTAGAACCGCAACCCCACAAACACCCAACGTTGTCCTGGAGACGGCCATCGACCAACACGGAAGAGCTCCCCACGTCGTGAAGTATCAAGACGAGAACAAGATCCAGACAGACTTCCACAGAGCCCTGGGGACAGAGAGCCTGCCACTGACACCGTGGCGAGGAGACTGACCGGAGCTCAGCTGAAACACGGCCTGTCTGTGGCTCCGCTCCATAACTAAGACAGATGTGCCCTGTTGTACCCAACCCTGAGCACAAAGGCCATCTATCTGTAGGGTTTGCGAGCGAGCGAGCGTGTGTTTTTTTTTTTCTTTCCTGGGTTGTTGCTCTCGTACCCTGCTGACAGCACAGAGATCTGTGTGCCACTGGAAGGCCGGCCCTTTTCATATGCAGCTGGGACCCTCAGGATCCGAAATGGCCGCATGGCCAGGGGGAGTGGGGGTGCAGCAGGCCAGGTCTTGGACACGATTCACAGGAGCCAAAATGGCTGCCGCCGTTTCCTTGCTTCCCCCTCGTTCGAGGCGAGTGTGTTTTGGAGTGTGTCTCCAGGCGTTCGGCTCGGGTCGTCTCAGGAGACGGATAGCACCGTGTAGCCGGCCTGTGGGCTGTAAGCCCTGCTGCTAAGCAACAAAGGCAGGAAACTAAATGTGTGTGTCTCTTTGTGTAACCGAGTGAACTCTCAAGAGACGCTGCAACCCCTGCTCAACCGTTACATCAGACTCCACCACACAGGCATGCCCCTCCCACCCCACAGCCATGCCCCTCCCACCCCACAGCCATGCCCTCCTCCACCCCACAGCCATGCCCCTCCTCCACCCCACAGGCATGCCCCTCCCACCCCACAGCCATGCCCCTCCTCCACCCCACAGCCATGCCCTCCTCCACCCCACAGCCATGCCCCTCCCACCCCACAGCCATGCCCTCCTCCACCCCACAGCCATGCCCTCCTCCACCCCACAGCCATGCCCTCCTCCACCCCACAGCCATGCCCTCCTCCACCCCACAGCCATGCCCTCCTCCACCCCACAGCCATGCCCTCCTCCACCCCACAGCCATGCCCTCCTCCACCCCACAGCCATGCCCTCCTCCACCCCACAGCCATGCCCTCCTCCACCCCACAGCCATGCCCCTCCCACCCCACAGCCATGCCCTCCTCCACCCCACAGCCATGCCCTCCTCCACCCCACAGCCATGCCCTCCTCCACCCCACAGCCATGCCCTCCTCCACCCCACAGCCATGCCCTCCTCCACCCCACAGCCATGCCCTCCTCCACCCCACAGCCATGCCCTCCTCCACCCCACAGCCATGCCCTCCTCCACCCCACAGCCATGCCCTCCTCCACCCCACAGCCATGCCCTCCTCCACCCCACAGCCATGCCCCTCCCACCCCACAGCCATGCCCTCCTCCACCCCACAGCCATGCCCTCCTCCACCCCACAGCCATGCCCTCCTCCACCCCACAGCCATGCCCTCCTCCACCCCACAGCCATGCCCTCCTCCACCCCACAGCCATGCCCTCCTCCACCCCACAGCCATGCCCTCCTCCACCCCACAGCCATGCCCTCCTCCACCCCACAGCCATGCCCTCCTCCACCCCACAGCCATGCCCTCCTCCACCCCACAGCCATGCCCTCCTCCACCCCACAGCCATGCCCTCCTCCACCCCACAGCCATGCCCTCCTCCACCCCACAGCCATGCCCTCCTCCACCCCACAGCCATGCCCTCCTCCACAGCTTTCCAACCCTGTGTGTTACTCACCCAGCTTACCCTACCAGCTCATCGAAGCTCAGACACAACCTCTGGGGCATATGTAAAGAGAATGTTACAACAGCTGGACAATAGAAAGAGCTATCTAGGTGAGGGGGAGGGGGGGGGGGGAGATCAATAGTAATGAGCTTTCCCATTGGGATTATACCAGGTAGCTTCCATTATCTGATGTCTAATGCAATGACCCCGCCATCCCCATAGTCCGCCCCCTCTGATCCCCAGCAACACCCCTAACCCCTCCAAACCCAAGCAACAACCCCCCCCCCCCCCCCCCCACAGAGCCATTTTCAAGGTAGCTGGATCTCATAAGCTGTCTATTTACTGCCTAGAGAGTGAGGATAAAACCACAACAGACCAATAAAAAAAAAAAAAAAAAGCTAGACAAAGAAAAGAAGCAGCCGTGAAATTCTAAATGTGGGTCTTCTATTGGATGGTTCGATAGCCGCAGTCCTACAGTACTCAAACTCTTCCTGGAGGCTTCCTGCTCATAATGACTCTTTGCTATCAAGAGTTCCAATAAGCTGGCTGTTTGGTAGGAAGTCCACCACTAAATTAAATATGCATCAAAGACAGAACATGAAGCTGGAAAGAGGCAGATGAAAGACAGAAGGAAGACGGGTAGAGAGGAGCGAGAGACAGAGAGCGGAGACAGAGAGAGAGAGACAGACAGAGAGAGAGACAGACAGACAGACAGAGAGAGAGAAAGAGAGACAGAGAGAGAGAGAGAGAGAAAGAGACAGAGAGAGATCAGCTGACTGGGTGGTAGGGGGGGGGGGAGTGCCTGGCTCGCCTAGCCCTGTACTGTATATTCACTGACACAAATACTCTTCCTCTTCCGTGTACTCCCTCTCCCAGCTTGCTCTCGGGCTGGCTGGCCCACTCGCGCTCTTTCTCTCTCTCTCTCTCTTTCTTTCTCTCTCTCTCTCTCTGTCACTCTCTCCCTCCCTCCCTCTCTCTCATTGGTCCAGGCAGACTGGAGGCCATGAGGGTGCCTCTGCTGGTGTAGTCCTGAACATCAAGGGTTAAGCCCCTGCCATTTTAACGCCACTGACAGATCAGGCCATTAGGGTGTTACCTAACAAAATGGAAGTCCTTAACCCTGCGACTGCCAGGCAGGAAGGAAGGAGCTACCACCTGCACTTTGGACTAGCTGCACCTTGCATCTGGCCCCAATACATACAGCACTGATCACGGTGGCAACAGAAAGAATGCATATTGATCTGAAAGGAAGCAGCTACAGCCCCCGAGCTGGCTAACGGCAGCCTCCCACCCATTCCTGGTGCTAGGAAACCCTGGCTGAGGAGCCTGTGACTGAAGACAAAGCCACTTGGTTTACTCCTCGAGCGTTTCCTGTTTACCGCTTGACGAGCCCCATCCACTTCCTCCCCAGCCAGAGATCTGGGGACACGGTGGACGGGAGCGGGCGGCTAGCCACCGACCTCCAGATCATCATCATCATCATCTCCCATATCTCTTTCCTTGACCAACTGCTGTTCTACCCCCACACACATACACACACAGAGAACTGACTTCCCGGAGAGAAACACAGCCTGCTCAGTGACCATGTCACCAACTTCACATGTTCAGTGAGCGCTGGTATCATCTGGTACACACTGATGTGCCTGAACAAAAGTCTACCACTGTAAATACTGTCATGCCGTCAGATGACATAAGGATGGATCATTGCAATACAGCAAATAGACCTCTAAATGACATTTAGGTTGCATTGAAGACCAATACAATAGGCCAGTATATAGCCATTTATAATCAACTAATCTATAAACCAAAGTATTTTATTTTGGAATTAAGCTATTGTTACCCATTTTCATGAATCAGCTGAAGTTGGCAAGAAATCAGAGATTTAGAGCAGGGTTTCCCTGTGTAAACTATAAGAGTTCTAGACTGTTCCAATATAGCTACAACAAACAAACAAACGTCACCTGCAGGGCTAAAACTCTAGAAACACAAACAGTCTTTTCAGAGCAGAGCCCCAACAACTCACAATGACAGGCAGAAGCCCTTTCAACCTGTGCAGCCCTTTCTGCGTCTGAATATCTACTCAGTGACTGTCTGAAAGTGAAACTAGAAAGCCTTCTCCAAGGAGACTTCTCCGTGTGTTTGAAGCGGACCTTGACGCTGTTAAGTCAGGCCTGTCAGAGAGCATCACTGTGAGAGGGGTTTTATACCAGAAGTACTGCTCCAATGCCCTTCACGGGATGCAAGGTGACACGCGTCCTGGGCCACAAGGCAAGGGTACCCCGGCAGTCTCTTTGGGGGCACCTAGCAGTGGGTGAAGGGAATCGGGTACAGCCACCTAGGCTGAACACCTACCAAGTTACGAAGTGGTATCAACAAATGAAATGGTAGCAGACTCAGCCTAATTCAAATCTTCTAATCCATTCCACAGCGGATGAAGCAAATACTTTATAATAGTAAACAAGCAGGTCACAAGCAGGTCTACTGCAGATCAGCAATCAAGACTTCGCCAATGGACATGACCCCATCTACAATAATATATATATATATATATATATATATAGATATATATATATTTTTTTTTAAGACTTGCAACTACTTTGGGTAAAGTTCCTCAAAATATGGGCAATGTTTGTGGCTTTCCAGTCTAGACTACGGCTCTCACCGCTAACGGCATAACAGAACCACCACTACGCGACAAAAATGCATAATGTCATGGTTGCGCTAACGTATAGTCTATCGAACAAAGTATTGAGGTTCACTATAACAAGTTGAGTTTACATTTCAATAATGTTTTGTATAAACAGTTGTTTAAGTCAACTGTGTACCGCTAGCAATATGAGGTGATACCGAATTCCTAAAACGTAATATGTTTATATAGTGAACCGGCTAAAATAGCAAGACAACAACAACCTGTCCGTCCGTCCAGTTGTCCTCGCTCTACCGTGATACCAGCTTGACGACAGCTAGCCATCTACCGGAGCTGGTTAGCTAGCTCGCTAAGAATGGCTGGAAATTATTAACTTTTAACAACCATGAATGGCCATAAGTAAGATAGTGTATTAAAAGATGTAACAACACGTGTATATTGCCAGCTGCCTGGTGCTACATTCGAGATCATAAACCTGACAAAAATTGGAAAGAGCAACCAACACAAAGCAGGCTAGCTACGATAACTCCTCGGACACTCGCCTGGCCGGAGACAGACAGACAGACAGAACCTACGGGTTCACAATCAACGAATGGTTGTGTATCTAAAACTATACCTATAGTTTGAAAAACTTTGATTCTTGTTAAATGTTAATATCCGCTGTTTGACTTCCTCTGCTTTTACCATGGTTGGAAGTTGAGAGTTATACTTTGTAGTGGTTTACTGCCAGTCGATAGCTAGTCTAGCTAGCTATGTGTGTGTGTATGTGTGTGTGTGTGTGGCTAATTACGCCGCTAGCAAGCGACACACAAACCATCAGCTACCAATACCACTCAGCAAGCGGTTAGCTAGCTAGGTTGCTAACGACTAAGCTAAGGAGTAGGAAAAAAAAACTTATGGTCGTCGGCTCAATTAAACCCAAATTCTTAATAAGTTTGATCTAAAAATAGAAAACATGAACTAACTTACGAAGAAAATGATCCAAAGCAGCGTGTTCCCTTGAGTTCTTTACTTGTTTTGACTGACTATTTACGCCAGTAATTCGATGAAAAAAAATCCCGGGGATCCCCTCTCTCCTGCCCGCTGCCTCTACGGTTGCCAAATAATGAGCCGCTTACACACATGGACGGCGTCACTTCACTAAGCATGCGCAAGTGGTCACACCAAAGGGGAAATCAGCATATTATCGGGACCACAGTCATGTACCTATGACCATGTATACTCAGGACCAGCAGGCCCGTCCAGGGCAACTGGCAACCATGTGTTTTTACAAGAGAAGCTGCACAGGGGTCAGCATCCACTACTGTTACCATAGCTACTTGGAGTTGTGCACCCCCCCCCCCCCTTCCCCCCATACCATCCCTAATGGAGATATTGGGAAAATGTTTTTTTTTGCTGTAATTTATTTGTTTAGTTGTAGTATCTAGTATGTACAATTATGATAATAAAGAAGCAGAAGATATAGGTGTAGATGATGTGCTGTGAGACAATCAAAACTCAAAAGTTTGTGCTTGAGAGGGAGAGAGAGTGAAAGAGAGAAAGATTGAATTCATGATATTCAAAACCTACTTACTTTTTTACAAAAATAATAAGTAAATAGTGTGGGTGGGACGTAGAGACAGGCTGAAACCAACCAAACAAACAACGGAATTTAAACCTTACTGAAATAAAGCAACAAAGCAGGAAGTTTCCCTCCCAGTAATGAGCACCAGGACTCACTATTTGGCAGGAAGTACTGTATCTTCGTTCAGATGTGTTTATGTTCTCACTTATCACCTTCAAGCATCTGTTTAGGAACAGTTAACAAACCCCATGTCCAACACATCATTAGACTCTCTGAAATCAGCAGAGACGTTATTTGAGATGAGTTAGTCAATTTTTATTTCTTATCTGACTGTATCCTTTAATTGGTTGTGTAAAACAAAATGATTGTCTTCTTTTGTCTTTTAATGTTAGAACCACAATATGACAAGAGGCATTGTGAATTTCACTAAAGCATTAAGTAGAATCATAAGCAGATTTTTTTATCAGAATTCAGAATTAATTCAAAGTTATCACTTTAGGAAATAGGTTTGGGTTTCCTGTGCGCCATCAATCCCTCCTATTACATTCGTAAGGAACTCACTGAAGACTAAAGTGCAATCTTCATTATATAAATGAACACATCCATGAAAATGGTCAAGAGTAAATGCACTATTAATTATCAAATACGATGGTGCCATTGACTTTACTGTTTACATTAAACAATACATTACAATAATTTACTCTGACTTTTATTAAGGAAAACTTTTAAGAACAAGTATTATGCAATGAAAAACCAAGGGATTGGATTGAATGGCAAGGGCTCAAGCTTTAGTTCCACCAACAGAGAAACTTGAATATCAAGCTTTGAGTTGCTAAAAAGTACATGATCCACTGGACAACAGTTTAGAAAAATCACCGTACAGTAAAGTTTTAGCAAGAGTCATTTATGTACAAATATGTTGTAAAGAAAACTCTTAAAAAGGAACTTTAGGTATAAAATGTTTTTATTAGAAACCATTTTTTATCAACTTTTTCTTCTATGCTTTAAAAAGGTATTTGCAGGAACTTTGCATCTCAGTATGGGAAATTGTATCATGTCTGGAGTTAAAACAATTAAATGCAAGTTAGTACTTTAACAGTTGGTTGCCAACTGTGACATCTGCTGGTCAATTAGGTAATGGCACTGCATGGGACATCAAATTGTTGCACAAGTTTCCTTTCAGGGGGTAAATCGATAGTTGTTCATCTACCAATTCAACCTTTAAGAATCAGAGGTCAGAAGTATTTATTGGTGCAACACAACAACAAAAACATCTGGTAATGGTCAAATCTTAAATCGGTTAGTATCCATATAAAAAAAGGTCTAAATCCATTTCTTGAGCTTCAATGCACAAGTAAAAAAAAAAAAGCTTTCATAAAAAAAAAATAAAAAAAAATGTTTTCAACAGTTAAATACAAATATATAATAAATATGTATGTGAGCAGGCTTCCCTCAGGGAACATCTGATGTGTGACGAGGGCTCTCTCCGCTCCCAGGGGGCCGAGCGGTAATACGGACCACGGGTTGGCTCACAGCAGGCTGGCCAGACTGGTCGTGGGGCCGTTCTGGGCTTGGAACTGCCCCGGAGGCGGACCCTCAGTCCACTATCCCAAAGAGGAGGACCAGGAGACACAGACAGATCAGATAAGTCGCCGCCATGACACATGACACGAGAGACAGAAACAGAGGCAGATATCTGT
Source organism: Hypomesus nipponensis (assembly GCF_054491055.1). Classification (NCBI taxonomy): domain Eukaryota; kingdom Metazoa; phylum Chordata; class Actinopteri; order Osmeriformes; family Osmeridae; genus Hypomesus; species Hypomesus nipponensis. Next base: position 3,519,147 of record NC_140376.1, on the reverse strand, counting down.
CAGTTAACCAACCGAGGCCCGAGTGGGAATGTTTTTAGGCTGGTTCTTACTCTGATGAGGTTGTGTTTAGGCTGGTTCTTATGCTGATGAGGTTGTGTTAAGACTGGTTCTTACTCTGATGAGGTTGTGTTTAGACTGGTTCTTACTCTGATGAGGTTGTGTTTAGACTGGTTCTTACTCTGATGAGGTTGTGTTTAGGCTGGTTCTTACTCTGATGAGGTTGTGTTTAGACTGGTTCTTACTCTGATGAGGTTGTGTTTAGACTGGTTCTTACTCTGATGAGGTTGTGTTTAGACTGGTTCTTACGCTGATGAGGTTGTGTTTAGACTGGTTCTTACTCTAATCAGGTTGTGTTTAGGCTGGTTCTTACGCTGATGAGGTTGTGTTTAGGCTGGTTCTTACTCTGATAAGGTTGTGTTTAGGTTGGTTCTTACGCTGATGAGGTTGTGTTCGGGGAGGCTGCAGGCCGCGATGTGGTCCTGCAGGAGCTGCTGGGAGAAGTTCTGGTGCATCTGAGCGGCTTCATGAGCGTCAATGGTGTTCCCCAGGGCTTTGTTCAAGTCTGAAACCCAAACACGGTCGTTCAAACCGCCTGGAGGTCAACCGCATCCAGACAACTAAAGGCCCCGACCCAGGGTTCAAAATGAACGGCGTGCCGTCGTTGATGGAAAAGATGTATGGGACAGTTGAACACAGACTTTGCGAAGACGGCGGGACAATAGACCAAAACAATATAAAATGCATACAGTGGTTCAACACGTTTAAACATAAGGCGGGTGAAACATATCACATTTAGCTTTAGCTTAAAATTCCATAAACTATAAACAATTTATTCACAATACAAGTGTTGCTATGTGTTATGCGCTGCTCCTTTCTTTCGAACTTTCTTTCGAAAATATTTTGTTGATTTTTCAAAACTTTCTGTAGAAAATATATATTTTAAACCTGTACAAACGTTTTTCTTTTTTTTTTCAAAACCTTTTAAAAACTGTTTCAAATGGTTTTCTAACAAAAAAAGTTTTTTTTCAACCTTTCTTTTTTCTCCAAAACTTTAGAAACTTTTTTTCAACAGCCACACCAATATTTGTGTTGGTTCCTTCGTACAGACCAACTGATCTGCTTACCAAAGATTACCGTACCATCAATTAGTAATGATCTATTATTTGTATCCTAGCATGCTACCTTAGACCAACCCTAGGTCCAGGTCCTAGACAAACCTGGGTCTGGGCTAACAATTGTGGTGTTCCTGCTTTTCAAAGAGGACAGGTACCTTTCAGCAAGGCAGAAGACCAAAGCTGGACAGACATGTCAGGGATCTTGCTGGCCAGCTGCATCGCTGGAACCACCATGTTGTTGCTTTCCTGGAATCAGGAGATAATGATCTTAGCAAGTGCACACAATGGCTCTTCAATAATGCAGAGGCAACTTCACGAATGGAATGGGCAGACAAGATAGAACAGTGGATTTCCAATAGTCACTCTGTGTGTGTGTGTGGGTGGGTGTGTGTTTTGAAACCTCACCCTGTGGTTTCCCAACACAAAGAAGATGTGTCCCAGCAGCACCAGGGAGCAGGCCGTGAGTCTGTTCAGGTCCTCAGCGTTGGACATCTTCAGAGTTTCCCTCAGGAACCGTCTGCAACCACAAAACCCACGAATGACGGAAGAATCTGTATCCTGAAAGAACCCCTATGTATCGAACATGGGGGATGTTTTCCCTGTCAGCAGAGAGCAACGTACTTGGCCTCGTTGTAGCGTCCTTGGAAGAAGGAGAGCAGTCCTCTGATGTAGAAGGCTGCGGCGCGGAGACAGTGGGAGCTGAAGGACAACCAGGGACACGTCAGTCAGTTTGTGGTCAACACTGACGGACACTCACTAGCACAGACATTTACATTTAGTCATGTATCAGACGCTCTTATCCAGAGCGACTTACAGTAAGTAGAGGGACATTCCCCCGAGGCAAGTAGGGTGAAGTGCCTTGCCCAAGGACACAACGTCATTTGGCACGGCCGGGAATCGAACCGGCAATCTTCTGATTAATAGCCCGATTCCCTAACCGATCAGCCATCTGACTCCCCACACAGACAGGACCGAACGCGTTCATATATCATCGCAGTGTCTAGGAGAGAGCTCTCGAGTGAACGCGAGTACCCTGTCGATGTTCTTAATATGATAATAAAAGTCCGTTGAGACAAGTGTTGAGTCTTTCACTGATCATACTTTACCTCACTGGGAAATTGTGATCTGGGTTGACCCTTTCCAGCAGGCTGTACAGCTGGGCAAAGAACAGCAGAACATAAACAAGTGTCAGGTGTTTCAATTGGAGCGAAAATGGCCGTGTTTTCAGAGCCCACTGTGTCTGATCTCACCTCCTGGTTTCTGTTTCCTTCCCTGATGTAGACGGTGGCCAGGTTGGTAACAATGAAGGACCACAGCTCCTGGTGGTTGGTGAGCTTGCAGGGGACGACACACAGGTAAAGAAGTGAGAATCAGGGAAATCCCATTTCAGAGTTCAACATTTAAAAAAATGATTACATTTATTCCCACTTTTTTTTTTTTTTTTTTTTTTTTACTGACCACTATGCCAGTACCTCACGCCACTCACCCTTAGAGCTGTGGTAAACTGGGCCTCTGCATTGTCCATGCAGTTTACTGAGATACAATACAGACCCTGGGAAATCAGAGTGAAGAACACAGCACAGTCATCTGTGGGGAACCAGAAATGAGGGGAGGGAGACCACCTCCCTGGAGGAGGAATCTAGGGTATGTCTTCTGGGTTGGAGCAAGGTTGACAATACTCACTAATAGAGTGTGGAGCTGGGCGGCGTGGTTGCTGAATAACCTGGGGGACTGCTGACACAGCTGGCACACCTGGGAGATCTGCCACAGGGCACAGGGAGATGAAGTAATGAACTTAGAGATGGGTTGTTATTCATATCTGAATAGCTCCATGGACACCGCCGTTTTGGGGCATGACGACCCCGCAACTGCAGACAGTGCCTCTACAAGGCCTTTCTAATTACACACAACAATGACTCTCCTTCTGGGCTACGTTTCAGGGGAGATGAGAGAAGTTTCGCACTGAAGTTTGGACTTTTACATTGACATTACATTGACATTTAGTCATTTAGCAGACACTTTTATCCAGAGCGACTTACAGTAAGTACAGGGACATTCCCCCGAGGCAAGTAGGGTAAAGTGCCTTGCCCAAGGACACAATGTCATTTGCATGGCCAGGAATCGAACCGGTAACCTTCTGATTAATAGCCCGATTCCCTAACCGCTCAGCCATCTGACCCCCCCCCCCCCCCCCCCCCCCCCCCCCCCCCCCCCCATGAGAGACCAGGGCTTTACCTCCTGTATGGCTGTAGCTTTGTGGCCAGTGACGAGTCGACACATGATGATGTGCTCCAGCAGTATGACTTGAAACGTGGAGAGGATGGGACTCGAGTCCAGCACTGCGAATGGAGAAAATGAGAGATTACGAATATATTCAAAAATGATTCTATACAAGTAGATGCTGACTAAGAAAAATAAGGGGTCAAAAGATAGTACTTTTTAGCTTTTCAAGCTGCATAAGTGCTTTGTCTGTGTACTTCTGAGCCTTCTCCAGATACCCAGCTTGCATGGAGTGCATGACCGTCACCTGCAAGACAAAACCAATGCCGTCACGCAAAACCAGAGCACTGCACATTGTACTGCTCGTTCCCATCAAACGCCTAAAAGATTCCATGCTACATCCTCTGAGGTTCCTTTCGAGGGACGTGCATACCCGCAGGTGACAAAAGGGAGGAGGCCTTGCAGGTGTCTCACCAGGTAAACAAGCACACACATGTGCTCTTTGGGCAGCCAATGGAAGAGGTCTGCGGGGTTGCTCGGCAGGATCTCGTCGTCGTGGAGTGTGGAGATGGTCTGGATGCACTGCTGCAGCTGCTTCAGGCACGGCTTCACGCTCTTCACCTGCGGGGCGTCGACAAAGGAGACAGACGTCATTAGTCAACATCCACCAGCTACATAACACAAAACAGACCCCCCTCAAATTGGCGCCAGTGTCAAGCCGTGAGCTCAGGAACGAGGGCAAGATGCGAGCCCGACAGATTTAAGATGCTACGAGTGTTTTAGTCGTCAGCGCTGCCCGCCCACCTGCCCTGCGTCCAGGTAGTGTGTGACCTGCAGCACTAGGAAGAACACCCTGAGGGACTCCTTCTGGATGGGGTTCCCCTGCCACGTCTCCACGATGCTCCCGCACAGCGTCAGCAGTGGGTGCACCTCGCCCAGCTTCCTCTCCATCAGCAGCAGCTGGGGCACAAGAAAAAAAAACGAATAGTGTGTCCAAATAGACATGGGGGGACTACAACTCCCAGAGGTCTAGGCGGCAGCCATATTGTAAATCTGTGACGTTCTTCTATGACATGCTCCACACGATAGGCCGGTAGGCATTTCAGATGTAGTTCTACAACGCAAACACGGACTGTAGACTTACCATTCCTTTACTCAGGAGGAAGAGGGCCCTGGTGAAAACACAAGAGATTTAGCCGACCGCCACAGACACATTTAATGCCAACTTCAGGGATTTCTGGTACTGTAGCATCTCAAGAGTTTCTGAGAAGGATTTAATGTGAGTGGAGAAAGTGAATCACCTGGTATACTCTGAACCCACCACTCTGGCATACTCTGCTCCGACTCCCAGCAGGTCACAGGCAGACACCAGGTCTTTCTCCAGCGTGTGGAGTTGCTTTATAATTATTTTTTTTTAAATAAACAATAAATAAATACCTTAAACAGCCTATGAATCAATCAATCAATCAATCAATCTGAAAGCCATGACAGTTTTTTAACACCAAGATTTTCTGAAAACACTAATGGATGACGTTTGTGCATTCTACAGACTCATTCGGTGTAGGGTCAGTCCAGTTGCAGGTGTTGTGTTAGAACTACTTACCGCCAGCTGAAACAGCAACCTGCAGTGCCAGTAGGGGGTTTGCTGTGAAATCTGGATGGCCTTCCGCAACAAAGGTTTGGCAGAATCCACCAGGTTCTGACAGAAAACAATTCCATTAAATCAAAGCTCATTCAATATGAGACTTTATGAAAAGAACAGGATTCAAAGTCTAATTTGGTTTGTTTGATTAACAGCGGATAGCTGAGAAGTTGGAGCATTTGCTGCTAATCAAGAGATCACAGGTTCAAATCTCCTGTTCATCGCTATGAATAAAACCATTGACTAAAATAAAAGGCTACAGTATTAAGAGAAAACATAATATTCATGTTTTTATTTGTTTAACTAGAGGTAGGAAAACTGCACTGAGATGTGGAAACCTAATTACCTGCTGGCAGTAGAGTTCTGATAACAGACTAGCGGCCTCAAACTGGACATCTTCAAACTGGGCGATCTGGATACATTGAATTAAGAAAACTATTCGTGGTAAAGACATTAATGATGACTTTAACAAAGTGCAAATGATAAACACATTTGGTTCCGATCTTGAATGTATATTCTTAACGTTTGAAAGCCGGTGTTGGACAGAGACACGATTTGGAAAGGATACTTGCTGCGATATAAACCACTGAGGGGAAAAATAAAAGAGTTAGCGATGGACACCAGTTAATGACATCAACTCAGTTAACGCAGTGAATAGATTGCGTGGGAATATTATAGTTTAGCACAAAATAACAGCTAGTTGTTCAATTTGAGTAACATTAAAATTATAAAGCAGTAAAAATGAGGTAGTAAGTGGTAGCTGAATTGGATATCATGTTTCTCCAAATAACTTGCAAATAAATAACGGTGTCCTCAAATTTTCTATAAAGTTGCCACAGTTTTAGTCACTGGAGACTTGTTCCCACAATGATTTCCCGGAGCAGGACCTCGACCGTCCCGGCCTGTTTACTCGCTCTTCCCCAAAACTCTCTCACCGCTTTCTCCAAGTGGCTACGCGCTAGCTCGCTGTTCTTGGTATGGTGATAGAGCACCGAGCCCAACTGAAGATGCGTCCTCGCCTCAACCCTTTGAGGCGGCTTGAACTGAAAAACGGCTTGAAGACAGTGTACGCACAGACGAATTTTGGGTGGACTTGAGGTTCGAAAATGTTCTGCAAAACCCAAGAGGGCGAGGTACCATGATTCCGGGGCCTCAACATTGGACGCCATTTTCCTGATAACAACACATTTTTTGCAGTGTGCTGCCACCTCGTGGTACACTGGGCCAAAGAGAGAGGTATGTTGTTGATAATGTTCTCGGGTATTGTAGTCCAAAACACAAGTGTGCGTGCCCTCTATTAGATAAGCCACTGAGAGCTATAATAATCTCGTCGGTCAACTCCAGGAAGACTTTTCGCGCAGACAACACCTAAAAATAGTTTATCTTCCGTGTTGAAGTTTGACATCTGTCTTTTTCAATCACCTCGAACAGGAAAATACGTCGAGGAGTGTAGATTGGACTACGTGCAGCCAGCGGTGTTGTGATCCAGACCAAGCAAACAAACATCAAAACATGCCCAAGGATCTAGCAGACAACGTTTAGCAGACAACGACGCGTTGATCATTGAATTGGGATTTGGAATTTGGATCAAATTTTGCATTTTTTCGTACACGGAAATTCAAAGGTAAGGGTTTATCGAATCCCATACATTACATGTTGCAGTGGTTTGTGCAAAGCAACTAATGCGTAGCAAAGTTGTTATACTGCCCAACAATGACTTGCAACGGTAGGGTGTTGTTCACTCTTAACCATTATACTCTTAACCACTCTTAACCATTATATTAACCATACATATTTAGATTGGTAGAGGCATGTTTAAACCGTCATGTAGCATAAAGACTGTTTACTCGGATCACAGTAGCAATGTAACATGATATGTTTAGTCGTTCGCCCATCAGAAATTCATTAATTTTAAGCCAGTAGACATCCAGACATATCAGTCAAAAGCTAAAAGTGTGTTTGATGATGTCAATAAGGAGAGATTTTGTTTTTAGTCATTTGTTGAGTTCATTTATTATTCTTATGTCTGTCTTCAGCCGTGGAATCTTCCAGAACCGCTAGCCCGCCTGCGTACTTGTTTGTCTTACTAACTGGTTCACGTCAAGGGCACGACCCAGTATGGCCCACAGAGTCCCAGACCACCAGCCAGCCCTACCCGTGGACCAGGGCTCTGTGCTGTCTCTGCCACCCTCCACCCAGGCTAAAGTGAGTCCAGTCTCCCTTGCCAGCTAGGTTTGCTGGGTGTTTACGCCACAACCACCTTGCTGTAGATCATCTTAATTTAGTGTGACATGAGGGGTACTTTGTTCAAAAAATGTGCTCGTTGCATATCTGACACATGCCATTTTGGTCGATTCTCTTTTTCCTTATTAAATATTCCCTGAAAGTAGGACTTAAGTGGGTCATATTCATATCAGGTTTGTCCTTATCGCTGCAAAGTCAAAACACGTGGACCTACTCAGTACAGTACCTCCGCTCTTTGATTCTTATATTGCAACAGACCCAGACATCAGCCATGGGTCCCTAACTTATCTTATCAGCTAGAGAATTTATGATCCCATCTAGGTTTCTCAACACACAATTCAGAATGTGGGCCAAACCGTTCTCGGGCTCCATCTTATCTCGATGTACTCAGATAAACTGGAGAGGGCCCTTAGCACGTGTGTAAGTGTGAGGCCGTACTTGGGAGCTGGCTGAAAGATAGCACTGTACTGTAGATAGCCCCTCTGGCACGTTTGTGTATGATTGAAGGCCCGCGCTCAAGAGAACGAGAAGGCTAATAAAAACTGGGTGCTGAAAGAAGACTCAGGTTGCACTGCACTGGATGCTGACCAAAGTTATACCTAGTGCTACCTTAGCCTGTTTACTCCTGGGTGCCAAACTGTATCAGTTATAGCCCATATTAAGGAATTGGACTAAAAGGGACTGTTGACATGGGCTTCTGTTGCCCAAACTGTTGTGGTTAACCGGTTGTGTGTCTTTGTGTGCAGGATTTCAGTCAGAGATGGACCGTGCTGGATTCTTTGCTCTGCGGGGCCTTCGCAGGTGCGGTGGCCAAGACCGTCATCGCTCCACTGGACCGAACCAAAATCATCTTCCAAGGTGAGCTCACCTCGCTCTCATGTTTCCCAGCATGGAAACAGTGGACAATGGAGGGAGCATATCTAAAGGCAGCATTTCACAATAGCATTACCCTTCCTGTTTCAACAGATTCTGCCTTTATTTTCCATACTTTTGTCAGCAATCTAACGTCTTTTATCGCATTTCTTTTACCTCAGTGTCTTCAAAGCGATTCTCTGCCAAGGTGAGCGAATTCCTTCATTATATAATTCACATAGAATTTGCAGCTCAATGCTATTTACAGACTCTAGCATGGCAGGATTCAGTGGTATTAGTGTTGTGTTCCTGGGTTCTTGTAAGTAGCAGTATGCAAACTTAGAATGTCGATGTAATACACAGCAGTCAACTTCTGAAACTAAACGTTTTCTGTACTGAGCTACTTACATTTAGTCATTTAGCAGACGCTCTTATCCAGAACAACTTACAGTAAGTACAGGGACATTTCCCCTAAGCAAGTAGGGTGAAGTGCCTGCCTTTTTTCACAGCCGGGAATCGAACTGGCAACCTTCAGTTTACTAGCCCGATTCCCTAACCGCTCAGCCACCTGTCTTCCGTAGACTTTGTCAGCCATTATGTGTTGTGGGGATTTCGAACATGGATAAACTGTTGTTGTCTTCTGGCCGTGTGTCTTCTCAGGAGGCTTATAGGTTAGTCTACCACACCTATATGAAGGATGGGTTCTTCAGTCTGTGGAGGGGCAACTCAGCCACCATGGTGAGGGTCATTCCCTACGCTGCCCTCCAGTTCTGCTCTCACGACCAGTACAAACGACTACTGGGCGGATACTATGGTTACCAGGGCAAGTAAGTACTTGCTTATCTGTCTATTATCATGCAAAATGTGTTATTTATATAAGACATCCAGCCATTTATATAGAATATTATTTATTCATGTTTGATATTACAAAGATGTCTGGGGTCAATAATGATCGTAGTAAAATGGGAGATTTTTTCCAGCTCTGACCTTGACTCTGTGGTTCCAGAGCTGCCTGGCATTAGTCGCTGTTGTGTAACACGATCTCACTGTTTGTTTGTTTTGTTCAGAGCGCTGCCACCCCTTCCACGGTTCCTGGCAGGGTCCCTGGCTGGCACCACAGCTGCCATGCTCACCTACCCGCTAGATATGGTCCGTGCCCGGATGGCAGTCACCCCGAGAGAAATGTAGGCATTCACCTCAGCACTAATTTAAAACATGTCATAATCCCCATTTACTTCAATGTAAAATTGAAGATATATGCATTTCCCTGCATGCACTTCCGTTAAAAAACGATTCTTGACAATGCCTTTGATGGTAACTAACTTCTTGTATGCACAACACAAAAGAAAATATGGAAAAACAAGCTTATTTAAATAAACAGCAAATCTTTGAAATAAACCTGAAAGCCTCCAATGCCGATGACCATACTGCGAGGGTATGTTCTGATCGTTCCACTGCTTCCTGTCTCTCTCCTACAGGTACAGCAATGTTATGCACGTGTTCGTCCGAATCTCCCAAGAGGAGGGCTTTAAGACCCTGTACAGAGGCTTCACCCCCACCATCCTGGGCGTGGTCCCCTACGCAGGCCTCACCTTCTTTGTGTACGAGAGTCTGAAGAAGCTTCATGCAGGTAAGAATACTGCGGTCCTCTTAAGTGTTCAGGTGTCAAGGAAAACCTTTGATACATTTATTCATTTAGCAGACGCTCTTATCCAGAGCGACGTACAGTAAGTACAGGGACATTCTCCCTGAAGCAAGTAGGGTGAAGTGCCTTGCCCAAGGACACAACCATTTGGAAATTAAACCGGCAGCCTTCTGATTGGTAGCCTGATTTCCTAACCGCTCAGCCATCTGACCCCATCTGATACATACAGCAAAAACTCATATGTCATTTGACATTTTCTTTTCATCCCAGTTTGTTGACTGACTGGCTAATCTGTCTCACCCTCCCCAGAGAGAACACTGCGGTCCCAGCCTTACCCGTCCGAGCGCCTGGCCTTTGGGGCTTGCGCGGGCCTCATCGGCCAGTCGGCCTCCTACCCGTTGGACGTGGTCCGCCGGAGGATGCAGACGGCTGGGGTGACGGGCCACCCACACACCACGGTCCTGGGCACCATGCGGGCCATCGTGCAGCAGGAAGGCGTGGTGCGGGGCCTCTATAAGGGTCTCAGCATGAACTGGCTCAAAGGGCCCGTCGCCGTGGCAGTCAGCCTCACCACCTTTGACCTCACGCACAACCTCCTGCACAAGCTACATCAGGTGGACCATTACACCCACTAGCCAGCAGGGGGAGCCGAAGGTGCAAGCCGTCGTCGAATCTACTGAGGAAGCCACTCACAAACCAGAGGAAAGGGAGGAACGTAGTTTTCCGTTCACTCCCCTCACTGAAGTGGATCCTACGCACTCTGCATGTCAGTCAGGGGCCTCAGGGTGATGTGTCTGGACGAGGAGAAGACACGAGAGGGTTCATCATGCTCACCGCTGCTCTCAGACACAAACACGCACCCTTGTTGACATGGATGGGTGATTTTTGTGCTCTGATTTGATTGTCAGGCAGTTTTGTGACTGTTGTGTTTTATGTTCATGGGGACCCTTGTCATGGTTGTGGATTATTTTAACTTAATAATAATAAACTCCATAAAGATTAACAATTGTATAATATGTTAATGATTAACCTAACCAGTTCTATTATTGGCTTAGGCCTGTTTTTAATTATATATTTTTTAATACAACCATAATAATGCTGCTTTCCTCACCGTTTTTAAATGTTTATTTTAAGAATGGCAGGGTTAGCTGTACAGTGTTGCAGTAGTGAATAGTGGTCAGATGACGCTTTTAAAGGTTTTCTCCTGGTTACATTTACGTTTAGTCATTTAGCAGACGCTCTTATCCAGAGCAACTTACAGTAAGTACAGGGACATTCCCCCCAAGGCAAGTCGGGTGAAGTGCCTTGCCCAACGACACAACGTCATTTTTTTGTCACGGCATCGATCCAGCAACCTTCTGAGTACTAGCCCGACTCCCTCACCGCTCAGCCATCTGACTCCCTCAGGTTCCAACGAAAGCTTTGTGTTGGAGTGTGGAAAGTGAATCTATGGTTTATATTATGCCAAGATGGTCGGCGTTGAAGCGGGAGAATGTGGGACGTTAGTAGGACCGAACGGGACTGCACTGTATCACAAGTCTGTTTACAACTACAAGGTATGGTTCAGATTTATAAAATCGGGGTCAAATGGATAATGTCTGCAGTTTATCAAATGCATGCAAATCTTTAGACATAAGTATTCTGTTGTAGTATTGAGAAATGCTTACTGTTCAGATAAGTAACTGTCTACACTCCCATTTTGTGGGTTGGTAAGTAATTGTTTGGTTTGCTGATGCCTATAATTGTACATTTCAGAATCTTGATATGCCAAAGTGCTTACTTCTAGACTTCAGTCTTGATGGAAAATAACTGTCAATCAAGTGTTGTTATTTTGCTGAGAATTCATCCTGGTTTGCTATTAATCTTAGATGTATAAGTGCAATATTGTTAATAAATTATTTACATGTATGCTTCTATCACAAGCAAACTTGCAATAAAGACCTTTTAATGTAACGTCAGTGTAACAGTGTAAGCATTTCTCTTCAAGAGATAAGCTATAAGCAGACTCACTGAGGTGTTTTAGGTCAGTGTAGACTGTTAAACCCCTGTACCTGACCAGTGAGATTAAATCATTTATACTCTGACTGATCAAACTGATGTTCATAACAGCCATTCATATTCTTTTTTAGGTCTGCAGTATTAAATTAAAGTGTTTTGGGTAACTGAATAACCTCATTCTTAGAATTGAAGTGTAATCCTTCAAAATGGCCTTCAAATCTGTCAGTATTTTTTTTCTTCTCAAATAACAATTCACTCAATGTTTACTCTCATGCCTAAATAGATTAAAGTGTCTGTCGGTTGTGTGGTATATTCAACATTGACACTGTGTTTCTTTTTTTGTTAAATTACTCTGTTTGGTAAAATGTTATTTCTATCGTAACATAAACAACCTGTATTAATAGGAACCAGAGAAGCGGAACTAATTAGTTTAAGTGGTGTTGCGCCCAATTGAGGGGCCTCGTCCTCCCCTTCAGAGAAGATTTGGGAAGCAAAGACAAACGCTGTTGTATCCATTCCTATTAATATACTTCTGTATTTATCAGGTCAGTATTGGTATGAGGTCAACTACCTACTTTTTCAAAATGATAAACTTTTTCTTTTTCTTTGCATTACTCAAGATATTGTTATGCATGATGGAAAATGACTTGTTTAAAACAAACAGTTAGCAACGCACCTCGTGGCATGGTCTTTATGAGTAGCGGCCGTTGCGACGAGATGAAAGGAGTAGCAAATATATACATATATCGTACAGCTAAGTTTGAGGCGCTGGGTCCTGATTGTTTGACCAATGTTTACTATGTTTTAATTGTAATATAATTGATGGAGTTGTTTATTGAAAGGATGCACTCATGTAGATGTTATGGGGTGTAATTCCACGTGTTTCACCGATTGAACATTCCCGTCTTGTGCTAGCTGGTGAACGTGCTAGTGTGGGGGTTATTTTCCTGACCTACATAAGGTAGCAAACTTTGTAAGCGTAATCATTTTGTGTAATCTAGAAAAATTACCAATTAGTAATGTGAAACAATGTGGTTAAACAAATGTGTGATTGGCTAATAATAAAAGAGAAGATTTGAGAAGCAAAGAGAAACACTGCTGTCTCATTCCTATTAATATACCTCTGTATTTAACAGGAACTGAAAGACAAGTGTGGCCCATCAGCCTTGGGACCCGTGACAAACTTTGGGGGCTCGTCTGGGATCTCTCCTCTTCACAACAACCAGGGGAGCAGATCCAGTGATACCAGAACCGCAAGACCAAGGTGACCAGACGTGACAACAGTCCAGGAGTCAGTTGGTGGGTGTCCGTAGAGGAAGATCGAGGAGGAGAATTGTCTTCACTTCCTAACGGAGCCGCACTGCTGAACAGGAGGTCAACGTACGTCGGCCACTTGGGAGCTAGAACACTGGTTCTCAATCCTGGTCCTCGGGACCCCCTGCCCTGCATGTTTGCGAGAGAGCGATGATGAAGGTATGGGTCAGTTGTTGATGTTGTCTGATTTGATATGTTGAATTTTGAATCCCTGTATTGTTGATGATCTGTCCGAAGATGGAGCTTGTGAAGTTGTGACACATGTTAGGCCCAGTTCACCACAGTCACCCTCCAACAGCACAAACACACAGAATCAACACCAGCCTTGCACACATGCCAACACAAGCACACAGTCAGCAAGAGAACTGAGAAAACTATATGAAGAGTTGAGTGAACAACTAAAACAATGTGAAACTACAAATACTCCACCAGTCAGTGTATATAACCACCAGGGGACATCAATGCCACACCCAATGTCACAGAGGACAGGGAGGATGGTCCCTTTAAAGAACTTTCTCTACCTCCAGCGCAGAGAATACAAAGTATATGGCGGTCAAATTGGAGACCAGAGTTCTGAGATAATGTATAACAGCATCAGTAAACAAATAGATGAGGGAGTCAGAGAAGGCTTTGCAGAAGCAGAAGTAATCAGGGGTGTGTTGAGGATAATTAAACCAGGCACCTTTTAAGGAAATGCTTATCAACAATGATGAAATGACTATTCTCGAACTCGAGGGCTTCCTCACCTAGGAGAAAAGGCAACTATGGAGATGTTTCAGGAGCTAATGTGTGCTAAGCAAATTGAACAACAGTCACCCCAGCAGTTCTGTACCACATGATTGGACTAAAACAGAAGCTTAATTTTCAGTCAAGGCAGGCCAATGCAGACATCTCCTACGATCCAAGGACCATCCAAGAGGTTTTTCTCCATACAATCTACCAGGGCCTTGGGACAACACGCCGATATTCGACAGAGGCTGAGACCTCACATCGAAAAACAGCCTAGTCACCGATGAGGAAATCCTAGGCCAAGTAATGAAAATGATAAGTGATGAGAATGAGCACCAGCGCACACTCAGCCAAACCCCCCGTCACATGCATATAGTGCCAAGGTGTAAACAGGAGACCGGCAGAGTAATGACAAACCAAAAGCCTCAGTGGAAGACAATAGGAATGCATAAGCCTTTTGTACCCGAGTGTCTTCCTTGAGTCTAATCTCCATCTGCAGGGAAGGGGTACAGCCGATGTCACCACTGTTCTTAAAAAAGGCCCCGGACTCCTCATATAGGACTTCCTCCACTAGCTGTTGTTGTTGAGGGTTTAGATGACTGATGTCGACAGGCGGTAACCAGGGCCCTGTGGGGGGGTCACTAGAGGAGGCAACATTGTTAGTCTCTGCCGGTGCTTTTGCTTGAGTACACTCAGCCTGTTGTGATACATTTGTCTCAAGGATCTTGGTGACATGTTGGATCGTCCCTAGAGGTGTCCTTTTTGGTAGGGTGATCTCATGCTTGGAGTGGTTGGAGATGGGCACCTTTACGTATGGCCATCGAGTGTTGTTGATTTTCAGGAGGCCTTCTCCTACACTCAGCTGCCCTACAGTGATTTTCCCATCCTTGGGTTCATATAAAACTAGGGGATCTGAGATGTCAAAGTTTGGGTGAATTTTACACAGCACTTGTACTGCCTTTCCCGCTGGGATGAATGTGTTGTCTTTGCCCACTCTTACTGTGGCCGGGTCGCAGTATATCCTCTGTGAAACTTGGATGAAATTAACCATGGCCACCACTTGCTCTTCTTCCATTCCAAATGCACTTCGTAGGAGGCTGGTGACTGTAGCAGCCGCATCACCAGAGGATTCTTGTCTCCTAATAATCTCCTCCAGTACATTGGCTCCTAAAAGAGGCTGGGGTAATGACAACTGACTAACCAGGAAAGGGGCTTGTATGGTGAGATTGGGGTTGTCATTCCCTGTGAGGTTGACAGTGAGCTCAACCCATCCATCGTAGGGGATAGTTTGTCCATTTACTGCATAGACATCCAGGTTTTCCTCAAGAAGCTCCTGTAGAGGTCTTACTGTATAGTTGTATTGTCAAACGCACCGGCAGCATTTCAAAGGAGTATGGAGGAGATGCTCGACACCCTAAAAAATGAATGCTGCATCCCCTATCTCGATGACGTGCTCTGTTTTTCCAAGTCCTTTGAAGAACATTTACAAGTGCTTCATAGAGTCCTTCAAGCCCTACAGCGTCATGGGGTAAAACTGAAACCGGAGAAGTGCGAGTTGTTTTGCAAAGAGGTCCGATCCGTTGGACGGTTAGTGTCGGCAGAAGGGGTGAAGGTGGATACAAAGGACCTAGAAGCAGTACAGGTACTGAAACAGAACTCAACAAACAGTTGGGCAGGTCAGACAACTGCTTGGTTTTCTGAGCTACTATCGAACATACGTGTAGGACTTCTCACGTATAGCTAAGCCCCTGTATGACCTGCATAAGGTAAAGCTACACACACCGCAGGCCACACCACCGCAAGGAAGGACTAAAAGCCCTCAGCAGTCATTCCGAACCCCAGTAGAGTGGAAGGAAGAACACCAGCAGATCCTGGGATGTCTGGTAGACAAGCTTACCGAACCTCCAGTGCTGGCGTACCCAGATTTTGATCGCCCTTTCACACTCCATACCGATGCTTCTCATAAAGGCCTCTTTGCGGTCCTTTACCAGAACCAGGATGGGAGGATGAGAGTGATTGGCTACGGGTCGCACACATTGACATCGGCAGAACAGAATCACCACCTGCACAGCGGAAAACTTGAGTTCCTGGCAATGAAATGGGCCGTGTGCGACAAATTTAGAGACTACTTACTCTACGCCCCCCATTTCACAATTTTTACAGACAATAACCCACTAACATACGTCTTAAGTACGGCCAAACTCGATACCGTGGGCCATCGCTGGGTGGGACAGCTAGCGGATTTCCGTTTCGACATCAGATACCGGCCTGGCAAGACCAACATCGATGCTGATACGCTATCCCGCTGCCCCCTTGATATTGACTCCTTCATGACAGAGTGTGCTGAGGAGCTATCGGAGGAAGCAGTATGTGCTATATGGGAAGGAAGCCGGAGAGCCCAGCTGGGAGACGTTGCCTGGCTGGCAGCCCTCAACATAGCATCCCAAAACCAACCTGTCATGGAGCCTCTTCAGACCATCAGTCATGATGAATTAATAAGAGAACAAAGAACAGACACTGCAATAGGAAAAGTCATGGAGTTAAAGGAGAACAACACACCACTACTGAAAGAAGACCGGGAAAAAGTTGACACATGCACAAGGAGGCTCTTAAGAGAATGGGACAGGTTACACATTGAGGACGGCCTGCTCTACAGAAAAACAAAAGGTTGGCGACAACTGGTCCTGCCAGCCACCTACAAGCAAATAGCCCTCACCCATCTACATAACAACATGGGCCATGTTGGTGTTGAAAAGGTATTGAGCCTAGCAAGGTAGCGATTCTACTGGCCTTTCATGAAGAGAGAGATTGAAGATTATATCACAAGGAAGTGCTCCTGCATTAAGCAGAAAAAGCCAGCCACTCATGAAAGAGCACCAATGGGAAGTATTACATCAAATTCGCCCCTTGAACTTGTGTGCATTGATTTCCTCCACCTAGAAGCCTGTCGGGTGGATGTGAGTATATCCTCGTAGTGATAGACCACTTCACTAGGTTCGCCCAAGCTTACCCCACCAGGAATAAAGCTGGCAAGACAGCTGCTGACCGGATCTTCAGTGATTTCATCCCCAGATTCGGATACCCAACCAAACCACCATGATCAGGGCCTGGAGTTTGAAAACGAATTTTTCAGATCCCTTAGACAATTATCCAGTGTTGGACACTCTAGAACCTCTCCGTATCACCCCCAGGGTAATCCAGTTGAAAGGTTAAATCGTACCTTGTTACAAATGCTTTGCACTCTAGGGGAGAAAGAAAAGGAGAACTGGAAGGACCATCTACCTCATGTGATACACGCATACAACTGCACGAGGCCACAGGTTTTTCCCCCTACTATTTGTTATATGGCCGTCATCCACGTCTCCCAGTTGACCTCCTTTTTGGTCTCATAGCAGACAAAGAAGCTGAATCCCCAAAAGGATAATGCCGAAAAAGGGACAGAAAAGATGGTGGAGGCATATAGGATCGCAAATGCAAACAGCCAACAGTCGAGTGCCAAGGGGATGAGATACTATGATAAGAAGAGTAGAGGTGTGACCCTTCAGTCCGGGGATTGGGTCCTTGTACGAAACCTCAATGAAAAGGGAGGGCCTGGTAAACTTAGGACCTATTGGGAGCAGAACATCTACATTGTGAAGGAGCAGGTTGGGGACAATCCCGTATACAAAGTAAGTCCGGAGAAAGGAGGTCGCCCCACTCGCAACCTGCACCGAAATCTGCTGCTCCAAGTAAACGACTTACCAGTGGAGTCATCTCCTGAGCCCTGACGTTAATACATCTGAACGGCAAAAGATAACAGAGCCACGCTTAGGAACCTTGAAGACTATGGAACAAATTCAGAGCCCAGATACGAGTGCCTCTGAAGAGGAAGGGAGATCTTGTTACTGGCCGCGGATACCTGTGGAAAACCCGAGAGTTGAGAGTAACTTACCAGAGAGGAGTGCTACTAGCAAACTACAAAATAAACCAGAATGGAGTGAAACTCACCTGAGACGGAGAATCCATGTTGAACCCGAACAGAGAGAGAGAGATTCAATGTTGGGACTGAGCAAAGAGAGAGAATCTGCATCGAACCCGAATAAGAAAGGGAAGATGTCATGGACGAAGGACATTCTCTACTAGAGAAAGGCGACCTGGTTATGTGTTCACATCCCATTGGCCCATCCCTTGGCCAACCAGCTTATCAACTATGCCTTACTGTTAATACCGTGGTAACCCAGCCATCTCATTGGACTCACTTGTATTACCCTTATCCCTATCCCCATCCCTTTCAACCCCCATCCATCACTCCGTACCCATACTCACCTGCAGCATACCCTATACATTGTTTCTGAAAATAAATAGTTAAATAACAAGTTTCCACACACATACATTCCATACCCATTTACTTGGGGTATATTTAATGTTTGATTGCCTTCTGAAGTGTGTGTAGTTCAGTGTAATGGCTGTCATGGAAGTTGAACTTTTCTCTCTTGAGGTTTTGTCTTATGAAGGCCAAGTGTCAGGAGCCACTTGTTTGTTGGGGAGTGTGTGGTATATTCAACATTGACAGTTTCTTTTTTTGTTAACATTTTACTATACATATAATAATTTATTTCTATCGTAACATAAACAACATGTATTAATAGGAACCAGAGAAGCGGAACTAATTAGTTTAAGTGGTGTTGCGCCCAATTTCCGCTAGGTGAGTGGCCCTCCCCTCCAGAGAAGATTTGGGAAGCAAAGAGAAACGCTGCTGTGTCCATTCTTATTAATATACCTCTGTATTTATCAGGAACTGAAAGACAGCAACAAAATCATTTGTTGCTGTGGCCCATCAGCCTTGGGACCTGTAACGTGTCCTGAGTACCACTAGATGGCAGTGACGCCCAGTGAACAACCTGGATGGTGCGTCAGAGCCGAAGAAGAGGTAAGGCCCTAATCACAACCTGAACTTGACCTCCTCTCAGTCATCTCTTGGGGTTTATGTCAGGCTACCAACCCAGTTACACATGGATGATTGTTACTCGACCCTGTGTGGTGGTAAATTATCAAAACGTCTGTGTGCAAGGAATTGTTACACCAGTGACAGGTGTACCTTAAATATTACTCAAACCTTAAAACAAAGTTTTCTTTGTCCTTCATTTGATGCAAGTGTAGAATTCAGCAGTGCAGCACTGCGCCAGAGTCATGTCGTACTGGTAAGATATCTTATAACCTTGGCTTTTCCACACAAAATATTTTCATAGAACAATTATTTTTCCAATTATGAGTCACGACTTAGGGCCTTGAGGCGGCGCAAAATGAAAGCTGGACAGAAATAGCACTCATCAGTATAGGGGCAGTTGTTCTGAAGTGATAACCTTGGCTCTACTATCACAGAGTCTGTGAACGCAAAAGGCTCTCGCATCTCGTCATGGAACATCATAGGACTACCGTCAAAAACGACAGGATATCTAGAGGCGAAGTGAGTTTGTATCTTCATCTGGAGTGAATGACAGTGAAAGCCTCCCTTTCCCCTAGGCCACAATAGTATGTGAGGTAGCTCTCTGATGCAGACACACCAGCTGGCTGGAGAGAACACCTCGCCCTCCTTCCTCTATCATTCCGCCCTCCTTCCTCTATCATTCCGCCCACCTCTCCTTCCTCCTCCATTTCTCTCTTCTCCTTCCTCTCCTCTCTACCCCCCCCCCCCCCTTAGCCCCTTGAACTTGGCTGTGAATTCTCAGCCACTAAACAGTAGCCGCCGGCAGGCAGCCCGCTATCGCGACAATTCGAACAGCAGAATCCCTGTGCAGGGCTTGATAAAATGGTTGGTGGGGTGGGCAGGAGGAGAGAAACGGCCAGCGGGTGGGCAGGAGGGGGTTATGGGATAGGAGGTGGGACCAGGGGGAAGGAGGCGCGGTTGCCATAGGTAACCTGGAACTGTGCCAAGAGCAAAGAGGGATACATTTGCATGTATTCAAATCTGGCATGAATAATTCACTTTCAAGCCGCTGGAACTCGGCAAACAATGGCTGTCCAGACAGACAGACAGACAGGCGCACACACACACACACACATCCTTCACATCACACTGCAACGTGAGAGAGGTGAGGAGGTTAGACTGGGAGGATAATGGCAGCTCCTAAATGATTCGGATTTAAATATGTCGAAGACGGAAAACGTCAAGCTGATATCAATTCACACGTGTAATTCCAGCTTTCCAGATTCTCCGTGGTCTGGGGTGAGGCGCCTGTCAAACACACGGAAGACACGGGCCGAAACAGGAATAAACGAGCGACGTGAGACACCTTCTTCTCGGTCTCGGACTGTAGGCTGACTGAGAGCTATTGGAGCAGAGCACAGAGCAGGGAACATGGCTGCCCATCAGCACACACAACCTGGTGGCACGGCAGAGGCATGCTGGGAAAAGTCCTGATGCAGTTACTTTGATAGCCAGCCACTGTCAGGTTCACAAGCACAACCCACTCCTACAAAGGCTTTCATAAATTCTGCCACATGAAAACGCTGAGAGAGACATTACGGGGGACATAAATAGCCCTGTAAAATCTATCCAGTAAAAGAAAATATGATTTGAAAAACCAAAAAGGGCAGGAAAAGGAATATCAAATCGTATACAAATGACAATAAAGCCTCAGTCAAAGGGAAAAGCCTCGATGTCAATCATATGTTCGTAGCTTGAGTTTTACAGAACCACCACCCCACCTCGCCCCCTCCCCCCACCTCCTCCAGAACCTCCACCACCACCCCACCTCGCCCCCTCCCCCCACCTCCTCCAGAACCTCCACCACCACCCCACCTCGCCCCCTCCCCCCACCTCCTCCAGAACCTCCACCACCACCCCACCTCGCCCCCTCCCCCCACCTCCTCCAGAACCTCCACCACCTCCCCACTCTCCTATTCCTCAGTCCTGTTAATTTTATAAGATACAGCATATTGCCACTTATCGTCTGCCAGTGCCGTAAAAGCACTGAGGTCACTGCATTACGGAGGTGCTGGGCTCAATACTTCCATTAGAGGGAGTGTTCAGGCTGTGCCGGGCTTCACTCAATCAAATACAGTCTCTCTCCCCCACTTCTTTCCTACCCCTGTAGGCTAAAACACCAGCCCAAGTACAGAGGAGGGGGCGCACACTCACAAATGGAAACTCTCTTGCTGGGTCTAGAACTGTACACCACACATAAATCTATCACGCACACCCCTCCCACCCCCTCCTCACCCTCACACCCCCCCTTCACTCACGCCCTGATCCTCCTCCCTTCCACACAAACACACACACACACGTTCATATACAGGATTCAAGAAGGCCCTACGTTGTACTAGCAGCCCTAAGGGCTTTTGATTTGAGGATTGAATCTATTAATTTACATACCTGGATGTATCAACTAATGGGTCTGCTGTGGCTGCATCCTGTGATGGTATACTATATGTGACATTTTCCATATATGAAAACATCTGACATTTATGTGGAAATATCAGGTTATGCTTTTAACCACTGGATTATGTGTAAAGTGATGAAGCCGTATACAGCTGTGTTCCGAGAGGAGACCTTCTTAAGAATGCGGGACATGGATCTCAACGCTAACATTCCAATGAGAAATAGACCGACAATTGAGATGCTTCAGCTCTTTGAGGAGTCTCCTTTCAATTTCAAACACAAGGACATTCCATGTGAACATTCACACCATTTCATTCAAGAAACTTGGCTCATTTTGTGCCTCTGCCGTGTCGAAACATGTGGAGGCCTCGATGTGGCTTCAGGTCAGATCGAGTTTAAGAAAACCTTTTAAGTTGGGATCCTGGGGAGACAACAGCAAGAGTTAGACTGCATTCATCCAACACCGTAAATTAGGATTTGATGTGAAGCTATGCACATGAGCTATTCCTCAGTCCCTTCCTTCTTGTCAGCTCAGTGAAATGCTGCCTGGCTTTTGAACACCCCCCCCCACACACACACACACACACACACACACACACACACTTTATACAGTCTTGTCCTGTGGACATGCCATGCAGACAGCAGGCTCCACTGCTGGCTGTGAGCTCTCTAACCCACCTCATTGAAACCAGGGTCTTGCATTAACATGCATGTATTTTCTGAGAAGAGGGTGAAGGGTTGGGGGGGTGGAGGGTAGGGGGGTGGAGGGGTGAAGGGGGGAGGGGTGGTTTTCATGAGAGAGGGTCTGAAGGACTTTGCATGAGAAAAGCCGGGGTCCTGTGAACCTTCTGCTCCCTGTGTCCACATTCAATGGAACCAACGTGGTTAGCATGACAAACTGCACACCAAGTTCTCGGACGTTCTTGGGAGACCCCGCCCCCTCCACCACGACCACCACCCCCCTCGCATACCACTTCCTACCCTCTACGACCCCATCCCCTGCCCTTCATCCTGGTTCCCCGGCTCCCTCATGTCACCCCCATATGCACCTCGGTCCAGGCACCCCCTCTGTGGGCTGGCTTGCTCTTCTTATTATCTGTCTGGGGTTCCAACTTCGGTGGACTCTAGGATGACCCCCAACCCCCCCCCCCTCCCCCTGCACAGAGCCAACACAGATCCATAGGGATAGGGAAAGGAATTTTAATACACACACACAAACACAGGAATATCTTAGAAATATTTGTATTTCAACAACTGCAGAAGTATTTTTTAACACAATTATATTTCCTCAGTTAACAGTATTACTACGTTCAATGCCACAGTGGCATGCTAAAATCCCTCACAGAACAATCATAAAGAGACATTAAAACTGAGGCTAAGGCTATTTTTGGTAAACTGACCCACTAAAACATTAGAATGAAGAAAAGATGTCCAGCTTTCGTTTAGGTCATCGTAATATCTGGGTAATGTGATGTGTAGAAATTAATCCAATCTTTATGGTTAAAACCTAGATTATTTAAATTCCCATCAAGCCAGTCGTCAGAATCTTTAGCAGTGTCATATTTTATATATACTATTCATAGGAGGGTATTTATTTTGGAGTACAAGACAATATAAAATCACTTGTTGGTTATTTATTATACGAATGTAATGTTATTTTGCATTTGTCCATTTTCAATATCTTTTTAGAATAGACATACACACAGGTTGCGTTCAAAAGCTTTTGTGGGTAAAAAGCATATGGTTGATTCCAGAAATATGTAATAAATGTCTCTGAAAAAGAATCACTTGAAATAAAACAACTTAAATAAAAAAACACTGAACATCTTACATGAAGAAATACAGTGATTTTTTTGTCAATTATTTGGACCCACCAGGCATATATTGAACATTTAATTGTTCTGTATTTCAGTGTTTTAATGATATAATGTTCCAGTAATATAATCAGGTGGATTTTCTATGCTTTTCCTGTGTGTTGCTTCCTCTCCATTGGCCCCTCAGGCCTCATGTGAACAGATTCAGCCAATCAGAAATTGGGATACCAATAAAATGCAAGGTCAAAGAGAAAGCATTTATTATTCAGGAATACATAATTATTTGTTGTTGACTTGACTTAAATATTGTTTTAGGCAACTGTAGCACCTCAAATCTCCCTTTTTAACTAATGTGTGCTGTTAAATGAATTCAGATGTACCTGAATTTTTACACAATAATAATGTTCTATAATACATAATGTTTTCCATGTCATTTGCAGTAAAACTAATTACTTTGTAAAGCACAATATAGTCTGAATAATATCCAACAATTAATTGCTTAATTGTTGTGACCCTTTTTTGACGTTCCAGGCTTAAACCTTTAAATGTAGAGAAAAGGATTTTATTGAAAGGATGTGATTAGAAACAATTTAACAGCATATAGGGACTAAACAAAATCACATTTTATTCAATCGAATAACACTGTGCTTGTATTATCTCTGAATCTAGACTAATGCTGTTAAAGACAAAATAACACCAGTAGGAGTTCTTGTGCATAAACTCGCATGTTAGTTTTTCCTGGACACAGCGCAGCTTTGTTCCCTTCTTGGCAGTTATAAAAGGCTCTTTGTGTCTGGTGTGCTTGGGGAAGTTAAAGACACAATCTGTCCACAAACAAACAAATGACCTGCGGTGCCTCAATTAAAGTACAATTAGTTGACCCCTGTGTCTGTGTTTCCTTTGACAACAGGCTGGGCTCACAGACCAACAGCCCCCGGGTCTGAGTGTGCTAGTGTTGTTCAAGGGAGTCAGTGGCTGAGCGGTTAGGGAGTCGGGCTAGTAATCAGAAGGTTGCCGGTTCAATTCCTGGACGTGCAAAATGACGTTGTGTCCTAGGGCAAGGCACTTCACCCTACTTGCCTCGTGGGAATGTCCCTGTATTTACTGAAAGTCGCTCTGGATAAGAGCTTCTGCTAAATGTAAATGTCCAGAGAGCCACCATTAAACAGAGCCCCAATTTAAATATATAGGCAGGTGTAAATATATAACATTTAGCTAACTGATGGATCGTAAGAACCGCAGATCTCTGTGAGACAGCAATTTAGTGTTCAGACGGCTGGTTATTTGACCTGTGGGTTAGGTGAACCGAGAAGACAAGTGGTGTATTTCACACCTCTAACATTTAGGTACCCCTTTAACATGTTCATCCAAACACCACGAAGCAAATCAAAGCAACTGCTCTGAAAACAACAAAAACCTCAACGAGGAAGAACCGCAAAGGAGAAAAGCAAGGTGACACGTAGAGCATACCTCCCAGACTGAAACTGACAGGACACATACCTCCATCTATAGGTGTTAACACCATAATCACACACAGTCTCTCCGGCGTGCGAACATCTGGAGGACTCGATGTGGGACGGTAGCGTGGGTCACATGACCCCTCTCTCCGCCTCACAGGACACAGGCAATGAGAAGCCCTGCACTGGACACAATCCTAATAGCACTTTTACTAGGATGTCTGTACCAAGGATAAGCTCTGCTTTACAGTATGTGTGTGTGTCTCAGTGAGTGTGTGTGTGTGTGTCAGTGAAAGGGTCTGTGCGTGTGTGTGTCTCAGTGTGCGAGTGTGTATCTCAATGAGTGTGTGTGTGTGTACAGTATGTGTGTGTCTCAGTGTATCTCAGAAGTGTGTGTGTGTGTGTGTGTGTGTGTGTGTATGCGTGGTGTGTCAGTGTGTGTGTGTCTCAGAGACCATGTGCCTGTGTGGACACAGGGAAAGCTGGTCACTCCTGTAATCTCCAGGGCAGTGTTTAAGGTTTAAGACAGTGTTTCGTAGGTTGTGAGCCCCATCCCTGGTGAGAGAATCTGCCATGCTCAGTAAGCATGTATATCAGCCCATCTCACGGCTCACCGGACACTCCCTGGGTGGGCTCTGGTCAATACCACACTGGTGACTGGCCCAGCAGAATGGGATAATCTCCCCTCTTTTCTTTCAGAGCCAGTGCCCCCGCCCCAGATCCAGCCCTCCCTCCCTCCCAGTGGCCTGGTCCTGGCCCTGGCCCTGGCTACTTGGCCCTAATTCCAGGTCAGGTCCAGTCAGGGAGACAGGGAGCCCATTTCAGCCAGGGCACTGGAGCGCACTGAGGGCACTGGGGCGTCGCCTTAACCGGCTGTTGGTGGGAAAACAATAGGAGGTGTGATCACCACAGAACATGGGCTGTGTGAGAGAGTGTGTGTGTGTGTGTGTGTGTCTTGCTGTGTTGTGTTTCCTTTAGGTCCTGCAGCTTGCTTCAGCACCCTGTCTGCTCATACACACACACACACACAGGGACATAATTGACACCAAAGATTTAGGCCACTTGGTTTAACTGCCTCCCTTCCAGGCTCCAAGAAACCGGAGCTCTTCGGACTTTTGAAGACAAGCAGGCCGTCACACTGCACATCCTGCGTGCTATTGCATGTGGTTATTGCATTGCACCAGACAACTCCCTATCATAATAGCCTAGTTTAATCTATGCATTCAAATTCAATTTACGTGAAATAAAACCACTGAAGCAGTATTTCTGGTTTCAGATGTATTTATTTATTAAGGAAAAGCAAAACATATTTAAGAAACATTGCTGCTGCATAATTCTATCCCTGTTCACCTTAAAATTCACACACTTAACACTCAATGCAATTTGATTCAACTCAATCAAATACAAAATGTTCATTTCAACTTCTGCAAAACCGTTGCTAAACGCAAGATTGACTGTAAATTACAGTGGGAATTCTACAATCTTTTGGGAACTCCACCAATCTCTCCTGGCAAATTAGTCTCAAAATGTTTAATTTACATCCAATATACTGTAACTGATTCAATAAAATACAGCTAAACAGCATCTACATGAAACTCTTCATGCAGTTTATTTCACTTCTACACTTACCTTGTGCCAGTGGTTCCCCCTGCTTACCTGTGGTGCACATCCTTCTCTCGTCCATCACCTCAGAGAGGCTCTGGGATGCTCGGTGAACACAGTCTCCCGACCACAGGTGTGGGCGTGGTTCAAGGCAGGTGTGTGTGTGTGTGTGTGTGTGTGGGGGGGGGGGCAGGGGGTAAGTAAACATTCGAGAAGCTTGGAGCATCCTTGTATAGATCCACAGTTGCATCCTGGTCACCACCTGAGAAGACATAAACAAACAGGAGGAGGTTGGTTAGAACCTTCGAGACAGACACTCCAGATTTAGTCAACAGGAAGAGCAGAGGATTACAGAAGGAGCAGAGCAGGGGACTACAGGAAGAGCAGAGGACTACAGGAAGAGCAGAGGACTACAGGAGGAGCAGAGGACTACAGGAAGAGCAGAGGACTACAGGAAGAGCAAAGGACTACAGGAAGAGCAGAGGACTACAGGAAGAGCAGAGGACTACAGAAGGAGCAGAGGACTACAGGAAGAGCAGAGGACTACAGAAGGAGCAGAGGACTACAGGATAATTCGAGTACAACTACGTGGATGTGTAAAGCCGGGATCAAGTTTGCCATCTTTTATTTGACAAAAGACCACCACTATAAATCCGAGAGTTCCACTGTCTAAAACAGACACCTGGTCGAGCATGTTTGTAGCAGCGCAGCACCATGCTTGTGTTTGGGCCCAAGAAGGGCTCCATGTTAATGAAGGTCACTATCTCCAGCCAGATCTTACAGCACGCGGTGGTGTCATATGATGACACATGCATGATGCTCTGGGGCTTGGCTCCTCCCCTCCCCAGAGGCGCTAAGCTGTGCTTGCTCTCTGCTGGTTGGGAAGGTGTGTGTGTGTGCGTGTGTGTGTATCAGCTGGCTGTATCAACGATGAGTGTGACCCCTGAGGTAGTAGACAGCCAGGGGTCAGGGGTCAGGGTGGAGCCTGTCTGGGCACAGTGCCTGACCCCAGCGCCTGCAGCACACACACACACACAGACCTCTCCTCCCCCTCCGCATCCCACCCTACCAGACTAATATCACCTTGGGGATTAGGATCCAGACAGAAATAGATTGACCCTAACCACACACACACACACACACACACACCCCTAGACACGGCTTCTGCTTGGTCATATAAAGAGGTCACGTGTGCTTACGATGCATGACGCAGGGGAGAGAGCAGGATGCCGATTCCAGACACTCATCTAATCTTGCCGTTGAGAACCCAGACTGGTTCGGGGGTTTGGCAGTAAACCCCCCCCAGCCCCCCCCTCTCCCAGAGCATCATCTTGAACCACCGAAACCCGTGGCTGCGATGTGCATGGTTGATTACAGCTCATTGGGAATAACAAGCACATGTTCACCCCTATAATTGTTCATAATATCTATGGCACTAAACTAGCCCACGGAGACTTTTGAAACGTTCTTGTTTCTAGTTTGGATCTGCGCTGTACGAGGCGTCAGTCAGGGAGAAGCTGAGCGATGCCCAGCCCAGATTCCTCCCTGATGTAAAGAAGCAGGATCTCGTTCAGAGACTGAATCAAAGACGTGAGGGATCTGGGTGAGGGGGTTGAACAGGGGAGGTCAGTGCTCTGACAGGGGTTGAAGCTGGGGGTGTGGAGACCCCCCCCCCCCCTGGAACCCCCCCCCCCATTCTAACCAGTGTTTAGTGTTAATCCCTGTTAATCCAGCGGCATTAGCACAACATCTGTGGAGTGGAGAGGGTGCTACTCCACCAAACCGAGGGAGACAAGAACCTGGCTGAGCGAGGGGAGAGGAGATGTTAGGGAGAACAGGAGAAGAGGTGGAGAGGTGGAGAGGGAGGACACAGGCCCTGCTGGACCCAGCCTATAGGCTGCAGGCAGCAGGGTGTCCGTGCCAGGAGCGTGGGGGGTGTCTCAGACCCCGTCCCCCGTCAGGGGAGGCGGAGGCTGAGGCTGTGAGTGCGTGTGTGGATGGGGAGAGAGAGAGTGGGAGAGAGGGACCAGTAGGGGAGGGGATGATGGCTCTGCTATATTCAGGCTGTCCATCTGACGTCCCATTAAGGTTTGGGACAGGGGGAGGGGTGCTGGAGGCAGGGGAGCAGGGGGGGCTGGGGGATAGACGGGTGGTGCTCCGCTCTCCTCTGGTCCATTAGAACAGCAGGGCTGTGTCTGTCTGCTCCTCTGCATACTAATTCACCATCACCCTGAACATGAACATGAAGCCGGGCTGGAAGGCAAACAGGGGCCTGGGGTGAGGAAAGAGGGGTTGGGGGGTGGGGGATGACAATGCCCCCAGGGGGGATGCTTGGGGGTGGTGGTGAGGGGTTTAGACACAGTGAAAGACAGGCAAAGCTGGTAGCGAGAGAGGGTGACAGATGCTGGACATGTGAGAAGACAGGCTCAAGGTTGGGGGGGAGGGGGGGTGAGACGGGGGGAGGCGGCTCCACGCCGGCCTGGACGGCGGGCGGGGTGACTGTGACGCTCTCAGACAGTTTAATGACAGTTGTCACGTCTGGAACACACAACCTAGACGCTGTTGACACGCGAGCATGCATCCGTGTCCGCACTCGCTCGCGCCTCACCAAATGTTTGGATCATGTGTGTGTGTGTGTGTGTGACGCACGGTGGGGTGACCCTGGGGTAAAAAAAACTACAAACCCCAGAAAACAACTGGAGAGGGAAAAACAGAGGAGAGTCCTTCAACTCAAGCACTTAGATTTCAGGTAACATGATGTAAGGAACGCAAACTTGGCTTCGCATTCTCTGATGTGAGATATGCCAAACAGATTGTTTGTAACGCACTCTGACAGACCTCTGGTAACTATGTACAACAGAGGGCTGCTATGGTATTACCATGGTAACCATAAGACTGTGGAGAGGAGACGACAGATGAAGGAAGGAGAGATGGCGCAGTGGAAAGGGGAAGAGAGGAGAGAGTGATAGCGATGGCGATAGTGAAATTGTTATTGTCATAGTCAAAGGGACAACGTCATATGGAAGAGTTTGGCCTGGTCAGGCCTGGCGCTAGCTCACGCTTAACGTCCCTCCCAAACAAAGATGCCCTCATTAAAACGACATGTCATTGGCTCACACCTTGTGAGAATAGAGGGGTTCCCCTCCCCTTTGTAAGTGAGCGTGACCAAGGGGATACATGCGGGGGGGACGGGGGGGACGGACGGTACCAATAGAGCTGCCCGCTAGGTCCCCATGGGAACCCCCCCCTCCTCCTCCTCACACACACACACACACACACACACAGAGGGGGGCTTCATTTAGAGCTGTGTTAGTGCGTTAACACAGCTCTAACACAGCTCTTTAAGCCTCCTCTTTATGCACTCAATAGGACACATTTCAGACCACAACTCCACAGCCAGGATGAGAGAGGGGGGGGAAAGGAGGGTTGGAGGGATGGCAAATCAGAGAGAGAGAAAAAGAAAATGAGATCTTTTTTCAAAATAAGAAGATGAAGATGAGATGATAATAGCGAACTTGAGCGCGTGATTTCCTCGTCACTCTGCCCTCAATTTTAAAACGGCGAGATCTATTGTCTTTGCATCATTTAATGAATATCTACAATGCCTAATACCCCATTTTCCATTTTTAAGGCCCTTGAGGAGCCAGTAATAATGATCTGTAATGACCCCAGGGACAAGCTCCCCTGGTAGCTGTGTTCAAACCAGTCTGCCCGGGTCTGTCTTTGCGTTCCTGAGATCCAGACAGATCCAGACTCAGTCCCCCTCCACCCTCACCCAACAGAAACACTCTGAGGCTGGGCTTGTCTGTGGTGACGGACGTGACCCTCCTGTGCAGCGTCTTGGAGACTCTGTCTCCCCCACCCTCCTGTGCAGCGTCCTGGAGACTCTGTCTCCCACACCCTCCTGCGCAGCGTCCTGGAGACTCTGTCTCCCCCACCCTCCTGTGCAGCGTCCTGGAGACTCTGTCTCCCACACCCTCCTGTGCAGCGTCCTGGAGACTCTGTCTCCCACACCCTTCTGTGCAGCCTCCAGGAGACTCTGTCTCCCCCACCCTCCTGTGCAGCGTCCTGGAGACTCTGTCTCCCACACCCTCCTGTGCAGCGTCCTGGAGACTCTGTCTCCCCCACCCTCCTGTGCAGCGTCCTGGAGACTCTGTCTCCCACACCCTCCTGTGCAGCGTCCTGGAGACTCTGTCTCCCACACCCTCTCTCAGAGCTGATCTGAATCCCAACACGGTGACGGCGAGGGAGCTTCACCGCGCCACACATGAGGCTGCATGTCGGGGGACAGCTGTGAGTCGGAGACACACGGAGGCACGGTGGTACCGAGAGAGAGTGTGTGTGTGTGTGTGTGTGTGTGCAATCCAGCCCTTGTGCTAAGGTATAGCTCAATATGAATACCAAACTGCCCTCCCGAGAAGTCACTGCTGGCACACCTCTCTCTCTCTCTCTCTCTCTCTCTCTCTCTCTCTCTCTCTCTCTCTGTCCTCCCTCTCTCTCTCTCTCTGTCCTCCCTCTCTCTCTCTCTCTGTCCTCCCTCTCTCTCTCTCTCTGTCCTCCCTCTCTCTCTCTCTCTCTCTCTCTCTCTCTGTCCTCCCTCTCTCTCTCTCTGTCCTCCCTCTCTCTCTCTCTCTGTCCTCCCTTCCCATCTCCCTGCGCTCACGCGGTGAAGAACCCCCTGATACTACTTTCTAGCCGCTCACCTGATGGAAATGTAGGATGTAGGGGGGAGGGGGAGGGTACTGTACGGCGACAAAGGCAAGGGCACATTTGTAAATCACAGCCAAGTGTAAACATGGTGTTTAACAGGGGTTTCTCTGGCTGTTTGGCCGGGCTTCTTCTACTAGCCACTAGCGTCCACAACAGCCTCACACCTCCCCCGCCTGCTATTCATCGAAATATATTTAC
Organism: Hypomesus nipponensis; assembly: GCF_054491055.1. NCBI lineage: Eukaryota > Metazoa > Chordata > Actinopteri > Osmeriformes > Osmeridae > Hypomesus > Hypomesus nipponensis. The sequence goes on along the minus strand of NC_140376.1, from coordinate 3,488,247 downwards.
ATGTAGATTGTACTTCACTGTGCTCACAGCAGGATGCCAACCCCCCCCCCCCCCACACACACACACACACACAGCACAGCCTCTGACACTTCCCGAGACACGCCCACTCGACAAGAGTCTGCAGTGAGACATGTGCGATGAACACAGTCTACTACACTTCTGTTTGAAGACTACGACGATATTATACAAAGACCACTACACCACAAACCTGACGAACACTACAGACACTACAAGGATTTGCCCAAGTGGATATTTGCTTCATGATTCTTCAACCTTTTTTAAGCAACTGCGACAACTGGATTTCGACTTGGGAAGATGTCCCTGTGTTTGGGAGTGGGGTGGAGGGAGAGTATAAGTGGAGAAGTGAGAGGACGGTTCCATTTCAGAACTGGGTCAACACATAAAGAGAATAACATATTCCTCTGACGAGACACAGCTGGTGCTAGTTCAATGGACTTGACACCAAAAATATCAAATGTAATACTTTGTATAGTCAATGGTATAGACAACAAAATCACATATTCTCTCTCAGAACTAGCAAGAGCTGGGAGCCAAGCAGTACAAGCAGAGCACTAGCCTGGGTAAGAGGAGAGGTGAAGCAGAAGAAAACACAAGGGAGCCGGAGATCTGGAGAGTGAGAGAAAGTAAGAGAGAGAGAGAGAACAGAAGACAGGAGAAAGGGAGAGAGAGAGAGAGAGAGAGACAGCAGGGAAGTGACTTCACCCCTAAGGCAAGGGAACGTGTGTGTGTGTGTGCATATCAGCCCCAGCTGGGTCGACATTTTGTTGACATGCTGATAGGGGTTTAAGCAGTGGGAGGGTGGTGTGACAGACCAAGGTGAGAGAATGAGCACATGAGAAGCTGGCGGGGTGGGGGGGGGGATGGGGGGGGGGGGCGGACAACCGGAGGGGCGCACAAAAGTGCCGTTACTAAGCTTGATTTCAGCGCGATCTGAGACGATTAGGAGCAGGGAGGGGGCTGCCTCCGGGCTAGTGGAGAGGGGAGGACAGGTCTATTGAGGTAACCTGGGGGAGGGAAAGGGGGGTCTCCCTTTCAGACAGGCTAATGAACCAGAAGACTCAGAGGGAGGATGGAACAAGACTCAGGCTGGCTCTCTGCGCTCCTCTCCTCCTCCTCTCCTCGACCACTTCCTCTCTCCTCGCCAAGTGCATCATGAGGTGAGGTCCTTCCTCTTAAAGGCGTAGCATTGTTTATGGATACCGCAGAAAAATTCCACTGTGGGAAAAATGAAAAATACCAACGATATAACCTAGCCATTTCGCAAATGACATTGTGGCACAATTTTCCCACCTGGTAAAAAATTGTTCGCTTTGCCGTTTTTGATAGAGTGTGTAAACACGGTACCAATACAAGAACCTGGCTGCTGTTACCAGACCTGACCCACACCCTAATTTACAGAGGGCATCAGACTGAAACAGCCTGGTGTGTGTGTGGCTGTGTGGATGGCGGGGGAAGTGTGGATGGGGGATGGGAGGCTGGGCTGGGCTGGGGGTAGCAGTGGAGGCAGGGTGTCCAGGGAGGCAGGCAATAAGGAGCAGCTTATAGAATAAGCAAACACATTTGAAGGCTGCAGCCAGACAGCCCGGGCTGCCCCCCCCCCCCCCCCTGACCTTGACCCCTGGGGTCCTTCCTCACCTGCCTATGAATGGAAGCCCGCGCAGCTGGGCCGTCTAGCCACTGCCTGACTAGAACGACCCCCAACGTGTTCCCACGCTCGGAGACCATTCCCCTGGTTTTTGTCTCTGTGACTGAAAGGAGGAAGATGATATTTATGTTGCGCTTTGTGACTGGCTGTCCCTTTTCGGAGGGATTGTCTAAGACCGCTTTGCTTTGACAGCGGGGAAACTACAATATTTTTATGTCCTGTTTTGTTTCGAGTTTTATGAAGAAACTGTTATCCAACTTTCTGTTCCCCTTTTAACGATTACAATCATGCATAGGTCGGACAAACATTTATAATCTGTTACCACCCTTCTCCCTTGCATTGTGCGGTATGCGTATGTGTGTGTGGGGGTTAGACTGGTCCAATCCCTCCTCCTCCTCCTAAACAACCTCACATTTTCATTATGAACAAATCTCAGTCTTGCACTCCACAAGTCTGGCCTTTCCTGGCTGGCAGGCAGTTTAATCACACACGCGCACACACACTACTACTCCATTTTCATTTCCCGTTCATACAGCTTCCATTCCCCTCATTCTTCATAATTCTTCCCCCCCAAAACTGTCTTTGGATACACCTCGGTGTCGAGCGCCGGTTGAGACGACATAACCAGTGACTTGGATAAATGCCTGACTGTTTTCTCTCTGTGTGTGTAATCAGTGCCAGGCCCAGGCTGGCCAGCGGCTACCTCTTTAAGAGCGCTACTTCCTGTTGCTGTTCCAGCAGGAACCACTCTGAAGCGAAACGCTCTCATCCAGCAGAGTGGACCAGGACTGGGGGGAGAGCTGCCCATCATGAATGGAAGGCGATGGATTGTACACACTCTTTTGTGTGCCGTTACCGAAGACCGCAACACGACGAGCAACTGAATACAATGACGAAACAAAGAAATATGGGTACTCTCCTTGGCAAAAAAAAAACTAAATTCTTTCAGGCATTAAAGAATTAAAGCTAAAATGGGAAATAATGTATTGGCCCACATTAGTGACAAAAGACAAACTGTAATTGCTTCATATTATACATTTAAAAATGAATCCATATTTTTCAGGCACATTTTCATGGTATTCATTGTATATACAATATTGTCATTATGAAAATGAGGAACATCAATATGTAAATAACTATCCATTTAAATGTTTATTTTTCATAATTTTCATATACAGTAAAACATACTGTAACTGCACATAAGACGCTGCCATGCAAGAGCCTGTCTCAGGATGTTAAGCATGAACATATAAAGATGGCAGGTCATAAGCAAACCAACATATATTACTTTGATTGTATTTACCAACAAACAGCAATGCAATAAAAGCACCAATTCAGATCCCCCTTCCCATTTGAATACTAAAGTAGTGCGACGCGGTTCCATCCCCTCCCGGATGAGTGCGGCACATACAGCAGAGAAGGAGGACGCAGGGAACTGCGAGAACTGAACATCGCCCGTGCATGCTTTCAGCAACTATTCCTTCTGTGGGTGGACTGCATTCAATCAATATCCCAGCATCTACAAGCAGTGGGCATTCAGAGTACAAGCAGAGCTGTGAGACAGAGCTGCCATCAGACACA
>NC_140376.1:3370000-3480000 GCF_054491055.1 Hypomesus nipponensis | reverse complement strand
ACCCGGGGCTTGGAGAATCTGAGGGCGGTTCTGTCTGATGCGGACGGGAGAAAGACCTCATTGTCCTTTCATCCCTGCTGATGGAATGTGGAGAGCATGCTACTGTACTGCCCATGCTCAGAGGGCCCAGGGAAGGAGCGCTTCCAGAGGAGGATGAATCTCTTTCGAGTTCCCCTTCAGAGAGTCAGGCGGACCCAGTACTCTGAGAGAACGAGGATGGAACGGAAGAAAAAGACCTTTCCTGTCCTCTTTATATTCTGGCTGTCTATCGCTTTCCCTGGCAGAAGTTTTATCAAGTGGAGATGTGGGGGCCAGGAAAGCCCCTCTGGCGGAACCACACACACAGACACACACACACAGAGACACACACACACAGAGACACACACACCACAGCGGGTAAGGGTTAGGGGCCTGGCCGTATCTGATGTGCAGTGCCTTAGACTGGGTCGAGAGAGAGAGAGAGAGAGAGAGAGAGAGAGAGAGGGAGAGAGGGAGGGAGGGGGGGAGAGGGGGAGGGGGAGAGGGAGAGGGAGAGCAGCAGAGGGTGTTGCTCTCTCTTTCTCACTGTTGTCATCATTCTCTCCCTTTCCCTTTCTCTCTTTCTCAAGAGAGAGAAAGAGGGAGACAGACAGACAGACAGACAGAGAGAGAGAGAGAGAGAGAGAGCAGCTAGTGGGTCCCTGAGCTGGAGGCAGTACTGGGCGACCTCTGCCCGCCTCTCTCGTCTGTATTGATTCAGCTCGACGGTACCGAGGCGCAGCTTGCTGGCGGGGATGAGAGACCAGCTCGCTTCTCCTGCCCACTCCACTGCTGCCTGGCTGGCCCCAGCCAGCTCCCCGAGACCTCCCGATGCAGCACCGGGCCTGGGGAGGGGAGCAGCCAGACTGCCTCCGGGCATCCACAACCATGTTCACCCTGCTCCAGGTTCACCGCTTCCAACCAGGCAGCCGACACCATCCCTCCATCCTTTATCTTCTTCCACCCACTCCCTCCAAGCCTTTTCTACTCCTGACGCCTCCTCCTGCACACAAACAACGAGAGAGAGAGAGAGAGAGGAAGAGAAGAAAAAAAAACAAGTTCAGCTTAACTTTCAGCGTTTTGCCCACTCCGAGTGTCAAGCCTGTGCTTTGATCAGAGGGAAGTAGGGGGTGAGGATTTTGGCATCCTCTCACAGTTAGTAATATGAACCTCCTAACCTTGGAGAGGGAAACACTGGAGGAATGGGAGGATAGTGAGTTAAGTGTGTCAGGCAGGAAGATACAGCCTGCCAAATGTACTCATATCTATTACTCTGATGTACCGTGGGTAGTATACAGTGACAGCAGACCGGCCTATTATAAAAATCACCACAGCACCAGAAGAATTCATTAGAATTCTTTCCAGAATAAACACTTTCACCAACAACAACTTTGCGCAACTATCCCCAAACCTTAAGGTCCTTCAAGTATTGTGTTTTTTCTTCTTCTTCAGGATGTTGACAGGGATTTGTCAAAACAACAGTTAGAGAATGACGTGGGAATTCAGAGGTTAGACTCCAAGCCTTGTGGCCAGTACGAAGGAATGAGAATGTTTTGGGAAACTTTGTTAAAGAAAACACTTCATCCTTTACTATTATCTGGAGGTATTCAAATGGTTGCAGCGGCCTGTTATTATGTAAATGACAGTGGGAGATATTTCTTTATGGACTCATGGGTCCATTGTGTCCCCCAACAGTGAAAGAAAGAACCAGGGTCAAAACCCCACCCCCACCCCAGTAAGCAGTCCAAACCCCCCCCCCCCCCCCCCCCATGCAAGCCCTAGGCCCCCCGTTCACCTCTCCACTCCACTCCACACAGCCCAAAATCTACAAGCCCTTTTCAAGGAAATAGAGAAATAAACGTTTTCTTTTTTGGGGGTGTGGGGGGGTGGACGTTTTTCGCGGACTCTCAGAGTTGTCCGTTGAGGGGATAGAAAGAGGGTTGCGGGGGGGGCGGGGGCAGAGTTGGGAGGAGGGAATGGGAGGTCGTGCTGTTGGGACGAGAGGGGAAAAGGGGGTTTGGGGGGGTACATGGGGGTTCACTGCATGTCTCAGACACAATAATACTATTCATTGGACTCAGACATGGGTGTTAACTCCCCTCTGGCAGGACACAATGGGCCGGGGTGGCGTTCAGGCAGCCTTGGTGATATTGTTAGTTCAGGGCTGCATTCTCCCTGCCGCGGGATAAAACGCCTGCATTGTGCCTGACCGGCAGGATGGATGGAGGGAGGCTTGAGAGGTGAAAGGCAAAGAAAGAGAGAACAGTGTGTTTGTCTATGTGTCAGTGCTGAAGGAGAGGGTGGAGGCAGAGGGGGTGGAGGCAGAGGGGGTAGAGGCAGAGGGGGTAGAGGCAGAGGGGGTAGAGGCAGAGGGGGTGGAGGCAGAGGGGGTAGAGGCAGAGGGGGTGGAGGCAGAGGGGGTAGAGGCAGAGGGGGTGGAGGCAGAGGGGGTAGAGGCAGAGGGGGTGGAGGCAGAGGGGGTGGAGGCAGAGGGGGTAGAGGCAGAGGGGGTGGAGGCAGAGGGGGTAGAGGCAGAGGGGGTAGAGGCAGAGGGGGTAGAGGCAGAGGGGGTAGAGGCAGAGGGGGTGGAGGCAGAGGGGGTGGAGGCAGAGGGGGTGGAGGCAGAGGGGGTGGAGGTGTTTTGCCCCATGGCATTGGACTTGTGTTTGCAAAAAAAAAAAAAAAAAAAAAAAAGGCTAAATAGAAGACGAGGGGAGGGAGGGGGGTAAGGACTGTGCTATACTGGAGCAGCCAGGTACAGAGGTACTGATGGGCGGAGGGGGCGGAGGCCGAGGGAACGTAGGGATGAGAAAAGGATTTTCCCCCTAAAAGAAAGGCGGGGGAGTGTGCTCGTTTGACCATAGTTTAGGTGTGTGTCTTCGCCCTATTTTGGCAAAGGGAGAAGAGAGAGAGGGAGGTAGGATAAGACCGTGAAAGAGAGCCGGAGAGAGAGCCGGAGAGAAGAGAGCGGGAGAGAGAGAATGAGAGAGCTGGAGAGAAGAGAGCGGGAGAGAGAGAATGAGAGAGGGAGACGTAGCTGCAATGGTCGCTGCTCTGTTTGCTGAGGTGACGACCAAGTACCGCGAGAGGAGAGGGCAGAGGAGGGGAGAGGGGGGAGAGGAGGGGAGAGGGGGGGTGAGGAGGGGAGAGGAGAGGAAAGGAGGGGAGAGGGGTGGAGAGGAGGGGAGAGGAGGGCTGGCAGAGAGGAGAAGAGGAGGGGGAGAGACTAGAGGACAGGGCAGGAGAGGAGAGTGTGTCAGATACTAGCACAGTGTGTTTGTAGGGAAGCTGCAGATTCTCTTTATAGAAACATGAAGCAGATAGAGTGCACTCCTTACACCACACACACACACTCTGTACACACACACTGTACACACACACACACTCTGTACACACACACTGTACACACACACACACTGTACTCACACACACTGTACACACACACACACACACACACACTCTGTACACACACACTGTACACACACACACACACTGTACTCACACACCCTGTACACACACACACAGACACACGCGCACACACACGTATAAAATGAGAATGAAAACAGCGGGAGCTTCTAGTCATGTGTCCCCTTCTGTGAATCCGAGCATTAGACGATCCTATTGGACCACTGCGCTCTCATCTGCTTTCCATAAGGCTGGAAAAAACACTGTTCAGGATTTTTCAACAGTGGAATTACAAACTACAGTAGCAATGTTAGCGTACGTGAAGCACACTAGCACACGTAAAACGCTCTTCTCGCAGCGCCGTGGATACGACCTGCTTTGTGCACGCTACTTTGTTTGTTTCCCCCTCTGATAACTGACAAGGGGTTCCCATGGCAACCATCCCTCCTCATTCTCTATGTGTGTGTGGTTGTGTTGTGTGTGGGTGTAGTGTGTGGGTGAGAGAGAGACAGAGACAGAGACAGAGACAGAGACAGAGACAGAGTGAGACACAAAGAGAGGGAGAGAGAGAGAGAAAGAGAGAAAGAGGGGAGAGAGAGACAGAGAGAGAGACAGAGACCGAGGCCGAGACCAAGAGAGAGACAGAAAGACAAAGAGATAGAGAGAGACAGAGAGAGAGAAACAGAGAGAGAGAAAGAGAGAGAGAGAGAGACAGAGAGACAGAGAGAGACAGAGAGAGACAGAGAGAGAGACAGAGAGAGAGAGAGAGAGAGAGGGAGAGAGATAGAGAGGGAGAGAGATAGAGAGAGAGAGAGACAGAGAGAGAGAGAGAGAGAGAGAAAGAGAGAGAGAGAGCCAGGTGATGCCAGGGGTAGGGCTCCCAGGAGGGCTGCAGTGCCAGTGAGGTGGACGGGGTACTGGTCCTTGGCCTGGAGGATTCGACCAGCGTGACAGACAGACAATATGCACCCCTGTGAGGGGCGGGGCTATCTACTCCCCACCAATGACAGGGGCGATCAACTGATCACCAAGTCTATAAAAAACAGGGGAGGATAATTGAGTGAATTAAAGAGGACAAGAGAGAAGACGAGAGTAAAGAAGAATCTGGATCAGGAGTGTGTCTGTTTACAGGGGGCAGGAGAGGGCAGAGGAGGAGAGGGCAGGAGGAGGAGAGGGGAGGAGGAGGGGGGAGGAGGAGGAGAGGGTAGAGGAGGAGCGGGCAGAGGAGAGAGGAGGAGGAAGAGAGGGCAGAGGAGGAGGAGAGGGCAGAGGAGGAGGAGAGGGCAGAGGAGGAGGAGAGGAGGAGGAGGAGGAGAGGGCAGAGCAGGAGGAGAGGGCAGAGGAGGAGGAGAGGAGGAGGAGGAGGGGGGAGGAGGAGGAGGGGGGAGGAGGAGGAGAGGGTAGAGGAGGAGGAGAGGGCAGAGGAGGAGGAGAGGAGGAGGAGGAGGGGGGAGGAGGAGGAGAGGGTAGAGGAGGAGCTGGCAGAAGAGAGAGGAGGAGGAGGAGAGGGCAGAGGAGGAGGAGAGGGGAGGAGGAGGAGAGGGCAGAGGAGGAGGAGAGGGGAGGAGGAGGAGAGGGCAGAGGAGGACAGAGAAGGAAGAGAGAGAAAGGGAACTGAAGAGTGGTTAAGAGAGTCAACTGGAGGGAGGTTTAGTTTAGGATTAGGCAGAGGGAGATAAAAGGATTGCATGGTGCAGACTGAGGGAGGACAGAAAAGAAGAGAGAAAGCGAGGAACGAGAGAACGAAAGAGAGAGAAAGCGGGAGAGAGAGAGAGATAGAGCGGGGGGAGAGAGAGAGAGGAGGGGGGTGACAATAGATGTACTCAAGGCTTTTTCTCAAGCTATACATTTCAAAATCAAAGTCCCCTAATTATGCCGAGACACACACCTATTCAAATCCAATGACAAATGCGTCAGATAATTCCATTAGGGGGGACTTTTATAAAGGATATTTAGGGGACAGTTAAGGAATCCAGGTAACATTGCTCAAGCAGAGTGCAGACAGATATGGCTCTGCAACACTTAACAACAGGGATTTGGCAGCCCTGTTGATTGAACATGCCAAATCCCATTTGTCGGAGGGGTGTGTGCGTTTGTATCGACACGCTGTAACCTTGTGGCTCTGCAGAAGGAGATCTTAGAAGTGTGTGTGTGTGTGTGTGTGCGCGCGTGTGTGTGCGTGTGTGTGTGTGTGTGCGTGCGTGTGTGTGTGTGCGGCTGGCGGGCAGGTAGTGGGGTTGGTGGTTGGATGGGCGAGTTGGCTCCCCTCTCTCTCTCTCTCTCTCTCTCTCTCTCTCTCTCTCTGTCTCTCTCTCTCTTCTCCCTCTCTGCCAGCTACCCTCTCTACTTCCCTGCTTTGCTCTATGCCTCCCCTCCATCCCTCCATATTTCTCCCCCCCATCCCACCTCCCTCCCTCCCTAGTGGGGAGGCTGCCAGACAGGAGTGCTCAGCAGCTCTACGACCGTTATTGATCAGGAGAGCGAGCGAACTGCTCTCCTGCTCTTTCTCTCCCTCACTCTCTCTTTCACTCTCTCTCTCCTGCTCTTTCGCTCCCTCACTCTCTCTCTGTTCCTCTCTCTCTCTCCTGCTCTTTATCTCGCTTCCTCTCTCTCACTCTTTCCCTGCCTCTCCTTTCTCTCTCTTACTCTCTATCTATCTGTCTCTTTCTTTCTCTCTCTTTCTCTCTCTCTCTCTCTCTCTCTCTCTCTCTCTCTCTCTCTCTCTGCCTCTCTCTCTCTGCCTCTCTCTCTCTGCCTGTCTCTCTCTGCCTCTCTCTCCCTCCCTCTTTCCTCCACAGCCCACAACTTTTCCCTCCCCCCCTTCTTCATTTATCAAGGTTAAGGAACTCTTATAAAAAACGGAAGAGGGGGGGGGGGTCGCTGTTATCTGACTTCATGAAAGAAATCCCCTCAGGCCACTCCAGCCGAGGAAGATGCTCTCAGTCCACATCCCCCCCCCCCACACACACACACACACACACACACACACTGCCCACTCCTAACCAGTCAGAAATAGAGACAAACACGTCCAGTAGGTAGTGGAAGGACAGTCAGGAGCAGAGGAAGGCGGGATAAAGAGAGACGATTCTCAGGTATTATGAATCGCTCAGCCTGCGTTGTAGGACAGTATAACCAAACTGATTCATTCCACTGAGGCTCCTACAAACCTGAATGAAGAGAAACCATAACAGTAGTCCCGCGTACTAAAGCGACTCCAGAGACTCCAAAACTGTATTTTGGCCCGTGTTGGGCTGTGGCATGTTAGCGGCCTCGTCTGAAGAGGCAGGAAGTGATGGTTTAGCGGAGTGTGCTAGCTCCCCAGGTCCATTGTTACAGCTTCCTCCTCCTGGGCGGGCTCTCTCCGGGCTCCACTGAGGAAACCACCTCCTCCAGCATCAGGACAGCACCAGCGCAGGCTTCCCCCTGCCTTTGTGCTCCCTAATTGCCACAATGCATCTTCTCGTCCAACTAATTAAGTGAGTCTCTCACATTGTCTACCTCCAATAACAGAGACAGAGGGGTGAGGGGGGGGGGGTGAGGGGGTCGGAGGAGTAGAAGCAGGGGACATGACTAGAATGGCTTGTTTACCGGCAGAGAACCAGGCCTGTTGCCTCTGGCTCTTTGGTTTCATGGAGGAACTGTGGCAAGGACAAGTGCAAACAGACCTCGAATGAGGAGGGGGAAAGTATTGACTGTGACACCACATTTGGGAGTTTGAAGCGAGGAAGTTTCTGTATTAACTGTCCACAGAAGGCCAGAACTTGGAGGTTGGTCGTATGTCTTTGAAACAGCCCACTGGATGAGGCTTGGGGTGTAACTTGTGTCACATGACCATGGTTTGTTTTGCGACAAAGAGAATGTTGCTGAAGCAGTTCTTGTCATTCATATTTAAGAACCAGAATCATTCAGTTCTTAGGTTTACAAAAATGTACGAGTGAACATACACATCGTCACACCTTTCCGTTCAACGAGTGTCGTCAACAACCTCACTGGGTCCAGAAAATGACTCAATTCGTCCCAACGTTACGAGGGCGCTGGAAACAGGTGTTCTTTTCTTATCCTACTACGAAAGACTCCATGTTTGTCTCCCAGAAGAGAAGCGGGGGCAGAAAATTCAGCCTGAGAGTTATTGGAGGGACGTAGATCACACATCTCATTTAAATTCCTCTTTCTCTGCGGAGTTGCTAGGAGGGTTGCTATGTGTATCCGAGGCCACCCAACGCCACCTATTGTCCGAGGTGTAGCAGAACTCCGTCACCCTTAGACCAGGCCTGGGTGCTTCAGTCCACTCCACTAGTCGTCCTTCTCTCCACTCTCGGGCTCGACACACATACACCCGCACACCCCCAACCTCAACACCATCACCAAGGCTCTCCAACCGCAAAGACTCACACCCTCCACTTCATCCCCCACTGCCATGCCCCCCCCGCCCCCCCCGCCCCCCGTCCTCCAGACACCACTACCTCCACACAACCACCCCATTCCTCACACCCTTAACCCCCCCCTTGACCCCCCCCCCTCCTCTCTCCAGGCCCCCCCCCCTCTCCAAGCCCTCTTCTTCCCACAGTCAAGTTCCTGCCGGGGGACTGACACGCAGACAGACAGGGTGACATCACAGCTGAGAGGCAGGGGGCCGTCTCTGCACCCAAGCCAACACAATACAAGGCATCTGGCAGGGTTTGGAGGGGGGGGGGGGGCTAGGACAAAGCCACTTCACCCCCCTCCTCTCTGGAATATGATTATATTTAACAAACACCTTGGGAACATTTTAGAAAGCTGGGAGCAAACGTGCGATTTGAGAACGTCTAAAAAAGCAGTTTGAAATGAGAAAATATGTTTGTTTTATGCTGTTGGGGTCAAGCAAAACTAATGTAAAACACATATCTTGAACCTTTTTTTTAAAGCTAATATTGGAAAACCAACTATTACATTGTATATAGTGTGACTGGTAATCAGAGGGACTTCTCTCATGAATGGATACAGCTCCTCTGGGAGTCTGTATCACAGAATTACACCAATCACTGTGTCTTGTTCAAGTCCAAGTCTGTCTTTCAAAACAGCTCTCCATTCCAATTAAATGATCAGTTGGTTGGCAGCCTCCAGAATAATACGAAAGCAGATAATCTAAAAGTGTGTGTGTATGTGTGTCTCAGATGGTACTGTAGAATTAAATCATTTTAAACTGCAACAATGTGATATGACTTAGAATCAGGGTGCAACCTCTCTCAGCCCCCCCCCCCCCACACACACACACCCTCTTTCTCTGCTCTGTGTGTGTATATATGTGTGTTCATATTTGTTCTGGACTGTGTGCCGGTGTGTGTGTGTGTGTGCGCACACATGAGGTAAATGAGATGTGTGTATGTATTGTACGAGCACCCAGGTCCAGTGCATATATTAGTCATGTGACTTGACCCCGTGTGCCTGAACCTCCGTTTGGCGTCGCAGCGAGCGTGGGAAAAAGGGGAGACCTCCTTTCACAGCTGCTCTGGCCGTTGCACTGAACCAATGGAGGCCCGGGGCCCCCCCCCTCCCGCCTCCACTCTGCCCCCCTCTCCTCGGTTCCCATTCACCACACAGCCTGCTGCTTTTCAAGGGGACCCCCCCCCCCCCACCACCCTCGCCCCCGTCCCCACATCCACCACCCCCCTCCTCCTCCTTCTTATCCCCCCAGGCCCCCTCTTTTTAATAAATACACCTCACTATTCAAGCCCCCGGTTTGCGTAGAGAATACCGGAGGGCTGTCTGGAGTGTGTGGAGGTTGCCGTTGGCTGAGAGAACAACAGCCTACCCTCCTCCCTTCAGCCTGTGGACAGACCGTCAGCCCTTGACCCCCTCAGCATCTCCCCACAAGCCCCAGAGCCACGGCACACACTCAGCCCCGATACCTATCCTTATTGTCCTCGGGCATGGGGCTTTCTTTGCCTGTAAATTCTCTCTCTCTCTCTCTCTCTCTCTCTCTCTCTCTCTCTCTCTCTCTCTCTCTCTGTCTCCCTATGTCTCTTTCTCGCTCTTTCTCTCGCTCTCTCTCGCTCTCTTTTTCTCTCTCTGTCTCTCTCTCTCTCTCTCTCTCTCTCTCTCTCTCTCTCTGTCTCTCTCTCTGTCTCTCTCTCTGTTTCTCTCTCTCTCTCGCTCTCGCTCTCTCTCTGTCTCTGTCTCTCTCTACCTCTCTCTCTTTCACTCACGAGCACGGCAGTGCTGGCTCCCTACTGCAGATAGACTTTAATTTATGTTAACATACGCTCCTACTCCCCACACGCTCCCCCTCTCCCTCTCTTCCCCTCTCCTCCTCTCCTCCGCTGCACATCCACCTCCCTCCATTCACTGAATTCATTTGAAGAGATTTATTTCCTATCAAGCTGTATAATGCAGGGGGTATAATTTAAATCAACTTTTAAGAACAGCCCAGCAGAGCAGTTTATGCATACAAATCTGTAAAGCTTGGGAAAATGCAAACAGCAGGCTTTCAAGCGGATTGCTAACATTGAGAGCCGGAGCTTGGCGGCCCACATGTGAAGATTAGCTGTTCCTGCTAGGCCCGCAATCTCTCACCTTAACCATAAACCAGCCTCACATTCATTGTTTGTTTGGGAAAACCCTTTATAGGCCTTCACCCAAGAAAAACAGTTACAACATTGAAAATATCCTACAATAGTACAGAGTAAAAATATTCCTTTTCACCTTTTAATCAACTGTCACATCGTCAAGTTTACAGTAGATACACACTGTGGGTTATTAGGTGGGCCAGTGCTTCTGGCTCCCTGCTGATTGCTACCCCCTTGACCATGGGAGGAGGGGGCTGGGGGGGTAACACAGACCCTGAAAGGCCTCCATCTCACCTCTCCAACATGCCATGACGGTGTGAAGTGGAGCTGAATTGGGTGGGGGTGGAAGGGAAGGGGAGAGGAGAGAGAGAGAGAGATAGCAAGGAGGGGAGAAGGTGGGGAGATGTAGGAAAAGCGAAACAGGGATGGAGGGGTGAAGAGGGTTCTGAGGGGCGGGAGTGATGGAGGGGAGGCTGAAAGAGGAGATATGATGGACCGGATCGGAGAAGGTGTCATTGGGAGGATTACTGCTTTCATCCTGGTGCTGATCCATAAACATGGAGACTGTGAAAAGTATCCTGCTATATGGAAAATCTCAAATCCACTTCCTACACCCCTTACACCTACAGCAGCAAAGGTATTTATACAGTTGGTCGCCATACAGTGCAGTTCCAACAGGACATACGTGTGATTTTTCAGCAGTTGATAATAGTCTTAAACATACAATTCCATTTGTGAATAGCTGATGTGATTGGCTGACATCCCACATGCACTCTGGTTTGACCCCGCCCCCTCCCATCCCCTCCCCAACTTACACACCCCGCCCCAAGCCTCTTCCCGACCAAAGCATGTCTTCATCGATCTATCTACTTTGCAAATATGATATTGACTAGGTATATGACAGCAGAAGCCCCCGTTGAAGTGAAGAAAGCCGAGCGAGGTTGAAAGGTGGAGGGTTAGCGCGGAGGAGGATGGCCCAGGGGCTGAAAAAAAAAAAAACCTCCTCTGATCTTCCTATGTCTACCTCTCAAACAGTCATCCTGTGGGGCGATGCTGATATAGAACTAGGCCAATGTCACAGAATGTTCTGGAAGGCCTGAAGGGAAATACGATTTTTCTGTTTTTCACCCCCCCCCCCCGATGAAGAGACTTCCGTCCGGGGTGGCCTAGTGTCTCTTTCCTCTCCTCCATCTCCTTTGTGCTCCCCAGGATGGAGGCTTGCCTTCAGGGAGACGCTCACCTCTCGCTAGCCTCTTAGCGGCTAACATACACTGGGTAATATTCACCATGCCACTCAGCTTTGAGAGGTGAACAGAGAGAGGTATGTCTGGTGTGAGTCACCTAGCAGGTCTGATTTCCACCTATCAATCACCCTCACCGAGTGTTATATAAAAACATATCTTACGCAATGGTAGACCACCCGATGGAAGCTACCTGGTTCATCTTTACTATCTCGGCGTACACCTGGCTGAATTTTTCGGCCTTAACTCACATCATCAAGATGTGAGCTGGGGCAGACGTTTCTGCACGTTACATGAAAAGGATGAAATGTTCACTGATTGGTTGTGGAACGGGTGACACGTAGGAGACCCCGGCTTCCGCCGTCGGAAGAGTGCGTTGCTTTTGTATTTACTGATGAAACGCCACGTAGCTACGACAACCGTCACGAGGACGGGGTGAAAAAAAAAAAAAAAAAAAAAACATTTGATCCCATCCTGGAGCCACAGCGGCCTGCGGCAGAGAGACCACAGCGTGGGAGAGGGAGACGCAGGATTTTATGTGCTGAGGGGAAGAAAAAAAAGTACTCATTTCTTTTTCAATCTGTGTTTCACAATGCATGTGTGCCTGGAGAATTGCAGCTAAAGTTCACATGGGGAGGGACGGTGACCGACTCACCCCCCCCCCTCCTCCCTCCCTCCGCCCTCCCGTCTCCCCCCGCCCGCCCGCCTTGCGAAAACTCACTAGAGTGAAAGAAAAAAGAGGGGAAAGAAAAGAGAGAGAAGAGAGAGAGAGAGAGAGAGAGAGAGAGAGAGAGAGAGAGAGAGAGAGAGAGAGAGAGAGAGAGAGAGAGAGAGAGAGAGAGAGAGAAGAAGTGCCATTGAACTTTGACTTGAGATTGTGCTGTTAGAGAAGGAAAGAGAGAACCGGTGAGAGAGAGATGTTTGTGTGTTTGAGGTTGAGGGGTCGGGGGGTGGGGGGGTGGGGGGGTCGGGGGGTGGGGGGGGTGCCTTGGGTTTAAGGGGGAGCGGACCTGTCTTGGGATGAGGGGTGGAGAGGAGGGGACGAGGAGGGGAATTAGAGGGTGAGGGACTTAGCCACCCTTATAGTCTTTCCACATGAGCAGACCTTGCACACACACACCCTGCCAAGGTCCCCCCAAGTCTGTTAAAGGGATAAAGAGCACGGACAAAGGAATTAAAATATAGATTACACAAAACGGCCACCCTGCGACTTATCTTCTAAAACCGAAGAATCTAACAAATTGGATCAGACAATATAAAGACAGGCCGAAAAGGGAGTGAGTGAAACAGAAAGAGAGAGGAGAAACAGAGCGAAGCCGGACTGTAAAATGAAGTGTAAAAACACACACACGCATGTTGTCACACACACGCATGTTGTCGGGGATGGCGAGGGGCAGAAGGCCAAATATACGTGTTGATAGTTCTGGGAGGTTTATGTCGATAACTGCTTTTTAGTAAACCGCAATCTATTGTTCAAAGCATAGATTTTATACAATTTGTGAAAATCTGTTTGTAATTGAACAGAATAATAGCTACTCTAAATCCGGATAAATAAATACCTCACAATCATGACGAATAGACCCTGTGTGTGTGTGTGTGTGTGTGTGTGTGTGTGTGTGTGTGTGTGTGTGTGTGTGTGTGTGTGTGTGTGTGTGTGTGCGTGTGTGTGTAAGATACAGCCAGCAGTGTAACTACAGTTAGCATAGTGATAGGAAGGACAGCCTCACCTGTGTTTCAAGTCCATGGCTATGTTGAGCAATGCTCTCATCCAGCTAGAGATGTGTATCTGTCTCTATCCATTTCTCTCTCTCTCTCTCTCTTTCTCTCTCTCTCTCTGGGCAGGAAAACGTCTCGATATCGCCTTCTTGTAAGGACTGCCAACGATCCATAGCTTCCTGTAAACAAAACAGACTCAGTTGAGAACAGGTGTTATGGAGACGACACACAAGAGACTACCAGTAATGCTCAGCCAAGTGTTATAATCATTCACAGCACTGAACCACAAGTCATTTTCTTTTGGAAATATTCGAGCTTAAATCTGTGAGCTGGTCTGCTCGGATATGAGCCTGAGCACAATTAAAATAACATGCTGTGCAATTCAACATCACTGTTAGCCTACCAGCACTGCACGTCATTGCATAAGGCCAGCACATTATGCTCATAAAACACTACCATGCATATAATTTTTTAACCCTAAACACACATACATACTCACACACATTTAAACACATACAAATATCATTGAGTCATTTAATACATGTTTGAATTAAATAATATACAAGAAAACACTGTACACAAATATTTGTTATAAAAAGAATCAATTCATCTACAACGATAGGAATTATTTAAATATAAACCTAAATTGAAATTTCTGGATTAACTATACATATCGACACTGTCTGCTGTTATTGCATATATCAGGTACACTATGAGCAAACGAACGGACAAGTAAAGACAAAAAATATGTCCAACGACTATGTACCAAATGCAGCGTTGACTTTTAGAACTGGTTTTAAAAAAAAGCATTATGCACGTTAAATGATTGTCCTAATGTTCGAATTAATCATGGTAAAATTTGAATCATATTTGAAGGCCTAACAAAGAAAAGAAATACATGTGAATCTGTTTTATGCTCATTTTAATAAACGGAACAAGACCTAGTCGCAAAAGACTTATTTTTTCCTTCACTTCAATAAACTCGTGTACGCGCTTTGTAATCCAAATCCTGTACATGTTGTATAAAACTTTACTCTCTCCTATCCGCTGTACAACGGGCGTTTAACTTTATAAGTGGCACCCACACAAAGACGAACGAGACATAAAGAGAAGATGTAATTATGCTCCTTTTTTGTGTTGCCTATGTTTTCCTAAAATACAGTTGAAAGCCTACAGTAGATGGACCCGTATACCAATAAATGTTTTTATCTAGAGAAAAGCTTAGTTCAAGTAACGTTTTCAATGTAGCTTTTTACACAGTGGTAGCAAAAATGCAAGGACAATGCAGAAGACCTGGGACATACGGGAGATAGGATGAACATGAATGAATGAATTTAAATGTCGTTCATACAGTACGTTAAAGCTTTCACGGTCAAGTCTACTCTAACGGGTCCATTAGTACCACACATGCACACACACGCACACTGTACTTTCAGAATTACAAAATGTTGAACACTATAACAGCCAGGCCCAGCTGTAAAGATTGTACATCCACTCAAAATGTTGGACAGCATCTTTGGAAATGGAAGTTTATCTGAATCATTTTTTTTTTTTCATTACTTTTCAAGGGTCAGAGGCGGTTGCTAAGCTACCAAACTCAGGATTCATAAGTTCAGGGAGATAGGCAACTGGCAAAATGTGTGATGAAAATAAAGAATGTGTAAAAGTTATTATCAGCATACCTGAATGATGAGATACCTATACAATTCTGTTGCATCTACATGAGTCAACAGCATAAGGTATAATAATAAAGATAATTTCACAAATAATACTGGCAATAGTAGCAATAGATCATAATGGCAGTTACAGTATAATAATAATAACAACATACTGATTATTGTCAGGTCATCCATGCTTCACATACAAATTGTAGAGAAGGCCAGGAGGAAAGGCACAAACCAGAGCCTGACCAAAATCACATATCGTAGACATATTTCAGAAAACATTCAGAAACAAAAGCTGGTGAAATGCAAAACAAGGCAAGTCCCTTTTTCCCAGAAATTACACATAGCCTCAGAGAGCGAATTTTCTCTACGAGAGAAACAGACCAATTTAGGGAAATGGAATTAGCTAGTGAGTGATTTCACCCTCAACCTAACATAAACACAATTTACTATGTTAAATAGATCAAGTTGTCATAACAATGTATTGCTGTATGTGTCATTATAGAACACATCACACTTACTGTACAAATGACAAGTGACTCTGGGTATTAACATAACAAAGCCCTCATTGCCCTCCCATCCACCCCCCTCCTACCACACCCACATACACACAACACCCATGCACAAACCTAACCCACACCCTCCTGCACTAGCTAACAAACGAGGAGTCCAGTAGTCAGTAAGACCAGAGTGCAACATCACTGCTAGCTTTTATAGTTTTGTAGGTTCTCATCCAGGTGCTGTTCTCTCCTCTGGACAGCTCAGACAACAGTCTCTCCTTTTACGTGTGGCTCCTACGTTCAGACTGTCAACCGTCACCAAAACAATTAAAATCCATGAAGCATATATTTATAGTTATATTGTTTTCTCTAATATAAAGGGTTGATTTGTGTGTCTTTGTCCAAACAGAACAGAGTGAGAAACCTATTGACATCTTTGCCCTTCCAGGAGAACGGAGACTGACAGGTTGGCTAGGTTAGAAACATGCTGCATATATAAACAACCCTTCCTCTCTTCATCTTTCCCGATCTCTTCTCTCTTTGCCCACAGATAATTCTTGTCTTGCCTCATATCTGTTTTGTACCTCCTGTGTAATAAAATGCAGAATGGATTTGGGGTAAGGCAAAAAAATATATACATATATTTTTTTCTTTTTCTTCTCATTTCGATTAAAACAGAGGGGGTGATAGCGGAAGACAATGGGAGAGGCTTCGTTCCAGATGCTTCCAGACCAGACTAGACCACAAGCTCCATCTGCTGAGGCTGGGGCCTCCTCGTGCCAGACCAGACACATATTAATGTGGGAAACGTCTAGCCTGCCTCTCAGACACACTGCATTTCAATCTCAAAGGACCCCTCCCTAGATCCTCCTTTTACTACCCCTACAGCACTGCATGTGACTGCAGGGTGGTGAGGCAGGTCCGATCATGTAATTAGACTATCCTCAGACACTGTATCCCAGATCACACAGTGGTTGTGGTAAATAGGGTGAGGTGTTGGGAGCATGGGGGTAATTATATGATCTTATGGATTTAAATGTAAATGAGTCCAATGGGATTCAATGCATGCATGGGGGTGCTAGGGCGAGGGGACATGTCAAACCTGTGCCTGTGTTAGACACATTGCTTCATTGTTTATCTTATTATTATCTGGGTTTTTTTTAATCGCGCACACTGAATTCCCAATGAACATAATCATCACTTAGAAAGGAGAAGGGAAACTGCCCACAAAATGTACTTAAAATGCTTAAAATGACCTGCGCGCAAGTTAACTATTTTGAATTATTTAAGCCGGGAATTGTTTAATAGTTTGTAACATGTTATGCAGTATAGCATCATGCTACTAACGACAAATAATTTAACTTAAAATCAGTAAGCTTTGTCATTGATAAATAAAAAAGATAGAATTTATCAGGGCTCTGTAAAACTATAGTACCACTTTAAGGTCAGAGGCCTATGTACCCCTGCACACACACACACACACAGGCCCCAGACATATGACTGAAACCATGTGGAAGGTTAGAAAGTGAGTGGGCTAGTGCAGGGTCAATCTCTAGTCAGGCAAGAAGACCCTGTTCTTTCCAGGAAAGGCCTGTCTCTCCCTTTTGTGATGTTGTCTCTCTGCCCCTCCTCTCACCTCCCCAACCAGAGACACAAGGATACGTCCTGGTCAAGCTAGCTAGCTAGCTAGCTAGCTTTAGCTTGCTTAAAATTCAACAGGCCACACTGTGAATCCCATCTCCGCTACCACAGAGGGCATGGAGGGAACTCAGTGGTTGGAGAGGAGAGATAGATAGATGGCAGAGTGACACTTGTCCATCCAAACAGGTTGACATAAATAGGCCCGGGCAATCGGGTCATCTCTCGCCACCCTGCCGGCCGGCCTTGCCTCCCCTTATCTCATACCGAGAATCTCCCTCTCAGCCAATCTGCCCCTTCTCACTACACCACAGCATCACAGCTGCCAGTGAAGACAGCGGGCAGTTCCGCACCCATGGCCATGCAGCCCACTTACGGTTCTCGAGATCTTTAATCAGATCTACAGCCTCTTGGTGCCTGTGAAAAGAAAGTCAAGCAGTCCATATAGGGATAGTGTAAGGACTTGGCCAATCAAGAGGCCTTTTATTGTTTATGTAGACGTAGACGTGTTTGTGTGCTTTTGTCTCTCTTTCTCTTTCTCTCTCTCTTTCTGTCCCTCCCTCCCTCTCTCTCTCTCTTCTCTCTCTCTCTCTCTCTCTCTCTCTCTCTCTCTCTCTCTCTCTCCCTCCCTCCCTCCCTCCCTCCCTCCCTCCCTCCCTCCCTCCCTCCCTCCCTCCCTCCCTCCATCCCTCCCTCCCTCCCTCTCTCTCTCTCTCTCTCTCTCTCTCTCTCTCTCTCGCTCTCTCTCTCTCTGTCCCTCCCTCCCTCTCTCCCTCTCTCCCTCTCTCTCTCTCTCTCTCTCTCTCTCTCCACCCCTCGTGTTGTGGCGGTCGCCAGCGTGGATATAGCAGCTAATGCACATCATGAGGGTTGTGTACAGGGTGTACGTTTCCCTGTCTGTGAGCCAAGCAGCCCCATAGATGCTATCTCCACATACAAGGCGACAAAGGCTCGGTGCGCAAACCTCTGGAGTTTGTCCTTCCAAAGTCTGTTTTAATGAGAACATCAATCCTCACTTGGAAGATCAACCCCTCGCAAAACATCTTCCATATTATGTCTCCTTGTTGCTCCGGTTGTGTTGCGATAGCAGGCCTGCTAATGATGCCACAACTGATAACACTGCTAGGCAAGATGTAGGCCAGAGTCACCACCAACAATACAGCACTAACACTGCTCCTCTGACCTCATTCCTCTAGGTAAAAATTAATAGCAAGTTTTATATGTGCTCAGACACCCCACAGTGGCCCCATCATCAACTTTTTAGAGAGAGAATAAAACGGCAATGCAGAAACATTGACATCTCGTAGAAAGAGACACAGTTGCTTGCCAGCACGCATGAAGTCCGCTTTATCATTAGCTTTGATTGTTATACTCCACATATTCGCATGATAGGCTACATCACACGCACAAGGGGGCTATACTGCTTGGGTGAACACGTGACTCACAATAACGGACCAATCAACTGAAACACCTATCTCAACCATTTTTTTCTCACCTCCGGGTCATCCCCCCCCCCCAATTCCTAATGACATTAATAACCAAAATCACGTCATACGAACACGTTTGTACACCTGTCAGTTCTCCCAACGCAAATCCATCATGCCACAGACTCTGCATCTACAGACTCCCGGTACCACTGCCGCGTTCCCCCCCTCATCACAGAATGAATGGAGGCTATCTCCGGTAGAATGACGCGATTCTGTCTTTCAATTAACACTCTCCGTTAAAGACATTCCGGTGAATAAATCCGATAGAGAGAACATTTATTCCATCTACACCCCCCTAGTCCACCGGAACGTCCACGGCGGCGTTTCATGGAGCTAAAACGGACAGTGCCTGCTCTCGGTCCCCGTCTCGGCCGACTCATCGTCCGGTAGCTCCGGGTCCAGATTTGCTTCGTTCCATTGGCGATTCCTGAAGTCTGCAGAATTAGTTTATACATTCGGTTCTCTAGCTTTATGATATCACATAAACTCATACAGCTAGATAACCAAAGAGAGAAACTAACCCACGTCTCTTAAAGGGACCGCCGCGTGCCAGATGCTGCTTCTGTTGTGGTCACATGGAACCATTGCATTCGCCTGTGCAAACCCGAGCTCTCGGTATCAAACTCACTTACACTCATACACTCATACACACATAGACACGCACACACTCACCCACAACGTGCGTAAGATTAAGGGCCGCTTGAGAAATGTGTAGCCTTCACCAGAATGGCTTATTTATTTTTAACAAATGTATACCAGTATTGATCATATAAGATCATGCAATGTCAGCATTGTGCACCCGGAATGTAATGCTAATATCCCCGTATTTTACAAACCGTATATATGTATGAGTGTATCAGTAATAAATGCGTAAAGGTGCGGTATAGTGTCCAGATCTATATGTCCCTCATTTTTATGCACCTGCCACTGTAAGTAGAGGGCCTACAGTACCTTCCCAAGTTCAAACTGTGCTTGAGTAATAGGTGAAAGGTCACTGGTAACCTAGGGTCTAAACAGACCAGGCCTCAATCAGCATTGAGGACTACATGAGTTTTCGTCTCAGCTTTGACAGCAAAGTTGAATAAGACTAGTTCCTCACTATCTGTCTTCTAGACGAACTCACAAGTATCGTGCTGTTTTAAATGCCAGTTCCAATCGACCCACTCGAACTATCAGGTCTCACAGTGGATTCGGTATTGAGAACATTAATAAAGCTTGACAAATAATCAAAATATGAGCTGCTTGCTGCTAAAGACTCGGTACAAATGTCAACAACACACTAGATCATGAGCTCAAGGTTTCTTTGTGGGTAATGTAGACAACCCCTATGACGTCTTAACAGACATAGGCCTACCATATAAACCTACAACAATACATTAATTATAAATACAAAACCTCAAAGTCTACACTGATGTCAGCCTGAAGCATAGCTCTAAGCGCAAATACTGTCGAGTTGAAAATTCAATAAAAGTCTTGATCAAGATATCTGTAGGCCTATATGGTGAACAGAGGTTGTTCACATGCCCATGGGTAACTGTTTTAGGCTTGGTAAATACGCGTAACGCATATCAAACCATACTTTTCCTCACAAAGATACACCTTTTAATTGAGTCCTAGACTGTATGTTCTTAATTCATGTAAGTATTGTTGCTAATATTGACCAAGGAAGTCAATGAGTTATTATGACAGCACGACAATAACTTAATCTTTCCTTAAATCGTGATGGAAATAAAAAACGGGTTACTCACATTCAAACTGTAAATTCGTCTCCAATGTCCGTGTTCCAACAAGTTTTTTTTTAGAAAGGCCTATTTAGAAATCCACAATCTGCCTTTTAGCTATACGGAAAAAAGCAAGTTCACCCGAATCAGCTCCTGATAGACAGCAAGCACCGTGGTCTGTTTTCACCGAGAGCCACGGACCCATAAAAGCGCCTGAAATCTATTCCACAACGTTACCGACACATTATCCAAAACATAGCATTTTCTTCACGCCGTGTTTAGTAACATTACGGGTGTGTATAGGACACAATACGTTGCCAAAAGCTACTGCATGCTTCCCGAATTGAAGTGCAAAAGGAGAAGACGAGAAAGCGTTGCGACTGTCAGAGCGCCGGGTGCCTAGCTGAGGCTGGAAGAGACTAGCACGGGCCACCGGGGTCACGGCGCCAATAGAAATGTGATGTCACTAGCATTAGACATGCTTATTGACACACATAGGCTAGCCAACATAGGGACAAGCACTGCACAAGAGACACGACTAAGCGCTCTGCAATGGCACTAAGATAAATTGTATAAAACCAAGAATTTGCCAGCCTTACAATGTAGTGACATCGATGAAATACAGCTCTGTAGCTTTCTCCAGATATGAAACAGTCCAGTGAAAAGTGATCTTAAATAACATAATGACTTAAAATACAGACACACATACTATGAAAATATTCATTAGACATAAAGACGTAACCATGTCGTAAAAAAAGAAAAGAAAATTGAAATGGCTCTGGGCCTAACCTCTGACCAAACTTAACAAATGAGCCTTGTTTGATAAAACTGGACAATGTGGCGTTTTCCATATGAGGACATGTCATAGGCTTATAAATTAATCAGATTATCCCACATTTTGAGTAAAGTAGATTTTTTTTACACAGGAGACAAAAAGGACTCCTGTCAAACAGGAGAAAAGACAAATGAGGTATGAGGTGAAACTATTTCTAAGAAAGATCTAGCATATCCACCACATGGATCTTTATATTATCAAATGGGATTTTAATATTCGTATTGCCTATTTATAAAATTGTAGCATGGGCTATACAGTGAATGTCTAAACAAGTTCTGTTTACCTCTAATTTCATCCTGTATATTATTGAGGTATCCCTCTCTTGGTGAGAAAATGGAATCTCCCACGCCAAAACGTGAAAGACTGCTTAGTCTAGAATATGGAACAAACCATTTCATATCAACACATGGCTATGCAATGTTACAGAGTAAAAGGTAATGTATAAAGTTTTTTTTATTTTTTTATGTTTATATTAAATTCATGTCACTAAGAATACTGTGCAGGCCTTCCGAATTTCCCCAATTAGTATACATTAATCTGAACCTCGAAAGCAATTTGTTACAGTGGGGTGAGAAAAATTGCTCACTAAAAATATCCTCATGCATTCACTTTTGTGTTGATCTTAAGGCCTGTATGAAGGTTACACATGAACAGTGAACATCTAACAGAACTGCCACATGGTCTAATTAAACACCAAAAATAATAAAGAGAGTTCCAGTAACTGTGTAGACCAAAGGAAACAAAAAAAAGCCTTGTTTAGGCCTCACATTTTCAATATGACTACGATGCTGATTCAACTGAAGAGACAATCTTGGCCTACATGCATCCTTTCATTGTGAACTTGACATTTTCTTAAACCTTTGAAAAAACAACAGGAATGCACAAATAACTAAATGTTTCAATCTGGCTGGATAAATTACATTTAGATTGTTAAAATATGAAACGCTTTCGTATTTTAATCAAATCAAGGTGGGTAATTGCAATTGTAGGTATAGGGGTCTTAGTAATATACTGTATTTCTTCAATTAGTCATGAACCGTTCTGTGATAGTATGTGTTTGTGTGTGTGCATGAATAATGTTTGTTTCAATTTAACACAAATAAATAGGCTACTTGTATATGATCCATCACTTATTAAAAGCAGAATAAATCATATAAATACCTGCAAGACTTGCACCATAGGGGCGTGTGATGAGCACTATATGCAATTTGGCCCATAGAGTCAATTAAAATCAGCCCCATGATACTTTTAACTACACTATGGAAGTTGTAGTTCGAGAGTTAATCGGTTATAGTTGAGAATCCAGCATGGTTCAGCCAAATTTAAACAAAACAACTATAAGAGTATGTAAACAAATGTGTTTGATCTGGATAAGTCTGGACTTAGATGCCTATAAACCCCCAAAGTGCTATGGGGCTCAACGCACATGTACATGTGTAAGTGTATATGTGTACATGTGTACATAGACAATAGTGTATTTAATTTCTCAGAAATATATGTGAATATTAATATTACATTCAATATTAAAATGTGTGTGTGTGTGTGCCTGCTGGTGATGGCAGATGTATTCCCTGCAGTTCTTCCACAGATATTGGAATCCAAAGACAAGACACTCCCCCGTCCTGCGTCATGTCCTGTTCAGAAATATGATAATGGGTTTACTGTCCACATGGTATCACCCATCCTAGCTCGAATGTAGTTTATACATCTAAATGTAATTTTCTCATATTCTCATATCTCATTAGTCCCACCAAAAATTTGAAATTTACTCATTGACTTTTGCTCATATTAATTATATATTACATTTAATTGAGATGTACTGAAGAATCCATATTTAACTCGTATCAATGGTTTATTAAAGTACATGGGATGTTTCAAGCAAATGATTTTGAACACGTGGTTTTAATGGGATCGTTTAGTATTGTATTAAGATGATTTTGTAGATTATCTGTGAAAATACATAAAACAATGACTTGCCACTTATAGATGATGAGCACTCGTGTTATTTAGTCTGCAATTATAATGATACCTTTCTATAATAATGATAACCTTCTATTGTTATGATTTATATTTCTAATGCGAGGAATTTCTTCCCATTGAGAATTAAAGTAAATATGCCCTGGTTATCGTTTTCTCCAAACACGATAGGCCTATTTGAAAAGCTTTTTTGAAAAAAAAAAAAAAAAAGTAAGAAAGCAACAATAACATGAATTGATTCCTCAAACCTATTATTTCAGTGTATAGTTTGCAGCCGTGTGAACATTAAAATAACGAAATGCATGCCTTAGGCCCTGTCCTTGGTTCTGAAAGGCAACATGTTGTGATTTTCGTGTTCCCAGTTACATAAACAATACAGAGAAAAGTAAACTATATCACACAATAAAAACTCGTACATCCTTGAACGATGATATAGATATGGGCTCGAAAAACGATTCTGAAATTGTTTTGTATAGAAATGAATGAACCAGGCCTCCATGACTGACCTAGAAGGTGAGTTAAGGTAGATTCGTCGAGTTTTATCTTTTAATACGGTTCAAAAAGCTTACAAAGCTCAAATAACACAGTTTTAGTTAGCAACCTCAACGTTATTTAGAGGCACTTAAAATTCCATCGAAAATAAAAATTAATTTAATCAACAGAGTTTGCACCACCGGCTACTAATCTTGCATCTCTAAGAAATACAATATGCAACACAATGCATATCACACCGTAATACATTCGATTTAGAAGTCACGAATCGAAGCAAAAGGGGTGGAGGAAAATGTGTTTACTTCCTTGCTTGAAAGTTGATCTCACATATCCCCTACCTGTTGCCTATGTAACACTGTGTCTCACTAAATAAAATGATGCATGGTGCAAATTCCAATGAGCAATAAAATATAAATAAATTAACCGGGCAGGGATCGTTAATTGCAGTGGAATGACAGTAGTCCAGTAGAATAACATTGGGACCTATCTGACATTTACAAATAATACCAGTAGACAGTAGTTCTGATAATCACATTGGAAGTTCACAAGTTCATATTAAAAGAAAAATATGAAGACCCCTTTTCTCTCACACAGACACACACACACACACACACCATGCACCCCTGTAGCTGCCTGTTTCTGCTTTTGAAATGAACTTTGACTTGAGTTAGGATTCTCCGTTACAACCGTTAAACGAAGTAGGCCTACAGCATATTTACAGAATGATTATTATGAAATCAGATGTTGATTACCTACGTATAGGCTTTTCAGAATAGGCTCAGTATTTTCCTTGCTTTGACATTCGTTAAAATAAAGTTCATCCATTAGAATAACATTTTTTTTTAATCCTGCCTGTTACTGTCTCTGCTATAGCAAAATCCCGGTTAATTAATTTCACAGTGTAGTCCCGCAGCAGATATTCCCACAAACAAGTGACCGCGAAAAATGAAGCTACACAGAATTAAGTCAACATCAAGTTCAACAACGTGCTGATGCTCATTATCATGACAATGGTGTCTGGCAGCACACAAGTATTCTTAACAACAGCCGCTGGCGTCGGGACACTCCGCCTCCCAGACCTCGAGACAGTTTCCCAGGCTCTCCTAACAATCGCACAACTGTTTGCTTTGCGCCGGGTTTGAGGCCCCTTAAGTTCGCCTCATCATTAGGCAACTTTGTGGGACTGCACAAAAGGACGATTCCGTTAAGACATACGATACTACCAAACTCGAATTTTGTTGTGCGTTTCTCGTTTAAGAGATTTAAAAATATAGTAGGCTAGGCCTATGTTTAAGGAAAAATCACTGTGCACAATCATTTGCACCTATGACTTAGCCTATGTAGGCTATAATTGGGATATTATTGTTTCTGTATTGTGTAAGCTATTATTATTACTGCCATTAGCCTATTAAGAATTTTATTATTTACAAAATTCACAGACATTTTGTTATGGCAATGCCATAGGTCTATAGTATATGTGCCCCCTGAAATAACGCCATGCATACTTACATGTTTAGAATGTTTGGTAATCCAGTCAAATCAAACACCGAAGTCCATCTTGAATTTAATTACTTCTGAAAATCTTCTGAAAAGATGCTCTGAATTTAACCCCGTCTGAAGACGGACAAACCGGGAGCTATACTGAACCACAACACTTCCCACTGCATAGTCTATATGCATGAGCAGTCCCGCGACCCAAAGCGGTTTATGACTAACACTGGCATTACTTTAGCCTGAGTGAGCAGAGAGACGGCAACACATACTCGCTGGTTTCTGCGAGTATCCAGTTCAGCATCTCTGTTCTCACAGCTTCGGAAGGAGATCTGGTCGTTGGTCCCCTTTACGGGTGCTGCTGACGTGGACGTGAACAGAAACCCAAACAGTTTTTCTCCCCTATTCATTGTCCATTGTGAAGTGATGTCCATTGTTCCAACTCTGTGTGAATGGCCCTTCTCCCTTTTAGTTACGCCCAGAATCTTGGCTGATGGGCGGCTGTGGAGGGACGGAGAGAGGGGCAGCGGGCACCCATGAGCCCCGGACCGCAGACCCACAGCTCAGACCCATGGGGAGAGGCTAATTGTTTGAAAGTCGATTGCCTTTCACAATCAAGGCGCAATCAGCAAACTGCAAGCATACGACGTGCATCACTCAACAACCGTAAGGTTACAGGCTGCAGTATCATATGTATACGCATTTTAGACACATTTTCTAACACATTTAACTGTGATACATGCTATTGATATATCATCTTACAGTCCCGAGTCATATATTTTCCTCATATTCACAACATCCTTAATGTTGTCATGGTGAAGTTATAGTATAGGCTATTAATAATTTCCACATAGTAGCATGACCGGAGATGTACAGTCACGTTCCAAAACTAGTCCCAGTGCCTGAGTCTTGATTGAGGTTACTTGAACCTATACTTGCGACGTACCGAGTCAACACAGGACACAGAAACGATAGCAGACTACGAACCAGCGGTAGAAGAAGAGTAGAGAGCTGCATACGGATGATGCGGGCGATGGAAAAGCAGCAGATTTAAGAACTGACGCTGGTAGGAGAGGAGACGAACCAAGACGAACACATGAGCTTGGTGCAGCTACCGAATCGAAGTCTGCAAACACAGGTTCTGGGTCACGTTGCCTTTATGTGGTGCGCGCGGTGGCTATGTCTCCATCTTCTGACCGAGCTTATAACGCCGTGCATGTAAGAACCTATAATCGTCTGAAATCAGCAGTTCCCTCTTGATATTGAACACAGTACGCTTCATTTACGAAAATAGACAGCAAGGCTGCAGGTGGATTCTATATTTGAGACGCCTAGTTGGTTTTCCGAGTTGTTTAAATTTGACTACGTGAGTGAATGCGTGCTGACGTCAGAACCTGAGAGTCTTTCCAGAGATGTTACCGTTTTAGGTTAGATTTTGGAAGCAGGAAGTGTTAGCAAAACGTTTAATCTGAAATAAATACATTGTTACATCGTGGTTCAATACAAAAGCGTATGTAGTTCATATGTAATATTAAAAAATGTGTCTTCTTTTTTAACCATAATGAGGCCAACATGTATTGGTTTCTCATTCAAAAAGTAAACTATTCTTTGTTCTAATTCATTCATTCATTAAGTTTGATATGTGTAGGCTTTTGTGTGAATCTTAACGAAAGAGAGAAAGACAGACTGTCAGTAAAAAAAATGCCATCAAGTATCAGTCTCCATGAGAATGGTGCCATGACCTGCAACAGGTACCCTAATATACTATTGACACACAGTATAGTTCAACTCAATTTAAAGGCTTCCAACATTGAAGGGGAAGATCATATTGTAGGCTACCATTTAATGTCTAATTCCATCTGCAATATAGTTTTAATTGTACCTATTAAAGTCGGCCTATAGGTTATTGGATGGGAAAGTAACTGAACTGAACAGTTTATATCATAAAAAATAACTTTTGCCACCAACTGGAGCCGTAGAGGCATTGGTTACCATGTTTATTGCCGAAAATCAACTTTATTACAGTAGGGCTAATCCATTATTTTACGGCTGGCGTAAATAAATTCTGTAGCATTTTATTTCAATAATAGGTGTTGAAACTATGTAGTTATCGAATAGGTCTTCGAAAAAACCAACTTCAAACTTAACTGAATTCAGACACGGCATAATTTGCTAAACCAGAACAAAGGTGTGTGAAGAAATGATAGACCTTGATTACGAAAGCAGTGACTTTTGCTAGCTCGTAGCCTACTTTTCTAACATGACATTATACACATATTTGATAAATGGTTTGTTAGCCTCCATGAATATTGGCTATACTGTAAATAGCCACACTTCATGAGCGTGTTATTCACTATTTTACTGGCCACGTTTTTGGCAAAGAATAACAAAGTTGCCAAAATAATATGCCTATAATGATATCAATACCATATATCCTTTTAAAATGTAATAGGTGTGGCCTTTTATTTTAAAGCTAGGCCTACGTGACAACAAAACAGTCAACAAAAGGCTATATAGGCCTATAGCCTAGGTGTTACGTAGAACTGATCTAAAAGTTAAATCTGAAATGTAAGTTAACGAATTTAATGTAAATGATCCACCATTAAATACTTTACATCATTAAAATATATATATATATATTTTACTGTTGCGATGGTAGGTCTGGCTTCGGTTATTCAAGTCATACTAAATATGGCGTCAGACAGGAAGAACCAGGTTCCTGATAGAAGCTTTTTGGATCCCTATAAGGATCGGCTTGAATTTACAATTAAGGAACGTGTGACCCAAAAGGCTTCAATACATGAAACTGGAGCATTTGTGGAATTAGTTCTCGAGTGTTATGCATTGGATTCATTCATAGGATTGTCTGGCATCCGGGTATCGGCCATACGGTATGTACAATCAAATAATTTGGCCTTATAAAATACATTTTTGAAAAAAGAACATAAAAACGATGTTAGGCCCTTAAAATGATCCAAAATATCCACACAGTAAATAATTATGATATTTAGAAGGTTCCGGATTCTTTAGAGTAAATGGTTGCACTAACTATTGCAATAGAAATACACACACATGAATATATTTTGATGAGTTATATGAATAAAATGAAAGTATATTTATAATGAAGAAGCTATAAAGGTCTAATACTCCCACTGTCTTTTGAAGAGGTTTAATTAAAGCTGATGTTTGATCTATGAAACATCAGCTTTCTATAAGATGTTCTATAAGATGAAAAATATAATCAATCAATTATTTAATCCATTAATTATAAAAGAAAATAGCAAACTAGTCAGTCAGTTAGCTATCTCACAAAGGAACCCATTTGAAATTGAAGACTTTTCCCTCCACAACATTTTCAAAACATGTTTTATTTTTACAGTTTCATGATACAGTATATCATTGAAATTCTGACTTCAAAAAATATAGTTTTTAAAGGTTTTGTTATACAATTTGAATTTTATAATACAATTTAAACTGCGTAAATGTGTTGTTTAATGTAAAACATGGCCTAGTCACTGTAAA
This sequence comes from Hypomesus nipponensis, assembly GCF_054491055.1. Lineage (NCBI taxonomy): Eukaryota > Metazoa > Chordata > Actinopteri > Osmeriformes > Osmeridae > Hypomesus > Hypomesus nipponensis. The sequence goes on along the minus strand of NC_140376.1, from coordinate 3,451,748 downwards.
ATGTCCTTTTCATTCAATACTTATAGGGCTGAAAACAAGATGAACATTTAAAGAATACAAATGATATCAACAACCATCCACACCTACAAGCTAACAATGCTCACTCCACAAAGGAAAACATGATCTATATCTCTTCAGCCATTTACAATAACCCACATCACTGTGTGTGGTGCGCTTGGCTACAACTGATCGTTTCAAGTGTCGTACCTTGGGGAATTGTAATAGCTGTGCTTCAAAGGGAATGACCTCACATTAGGACAACAAGGTTCAAAGGTCATTTGTTAAGTCAAATATTTAGGATGGAGTCTCTCTACCTAGTGTGATTGATTGTCAACTTCAGATTAACACAATCTTAAATCGAGGACCATACCACTACCAAGATATTCTTATTCTAATGTAGAATATATTTTATAAATAATTTGAATGAAAAACATAGGTGGATGATTAGATGACTTAATCGCACTTGAGAACAACAATAGTGTGAAGAAGCAGAGACTGCCTGGCATTACGGTTTCAAACAAGCCAGAAGTCCTTAGTTTGGCCTAATCGTAGACCTTTGAGGTCATGGTCAAGTTGGGCACCTTGAGGTCAAACAAAGCTGAACGTAGTCGAGGTGGTTAAAAAACGGTCTTCTCCTCATTTTGGACCCTAAATGTCACCAATCAGACCAGAACCACATTTTGCAATTGAGTGAGGGAGACTGTCAATATCAATGTCTGTTCAATGTCCATTCACCTCCTTACCTTTGTACAAGGACAGAAGTGTCACCTCCTACAAGGCAGAGTATATGGTGTCAATAAAATACTGCTTCCATATGAGCATTTTCCTTACTGTAGCATCGTCACAACGAAATATCTAGCATACAGTTTGTGCTGCTTGAAGTTCCTCCCGTGTGGATCCGTGCTAACACATTCAACACTACCGGAACTTCCACCAGCAAGACCTACACCTCGCAGGCTTGGATAGAAATACACTCAACACACCCATAACAGATATGAATAGAGAATTGGAGCCAAACGGGCTAGCATCTATTTTGACAATGCTAACCAGGTGCCAGCACCACCAAAGTCTGGCACTTCCTGTACAGTACAGTACTTTCTGTACAGTACAGCACTTCCTGTACAGTACAGCACTTCCTGTACAGTATAGCACTTCAATGGCCCTGAGCAAAGTATGGACAATTGGAAAACACCTACAGTGTCGGCAACATCAACAAAGAGAGTCAGCATACATTTCCATTTCAATTAATGTAAAGGCTTTTAAAGCAATAGGATCCACCTAGACAATCGATGAGTCAGGACTTTTTTGGTGGGAAATCTGACACTTATAACTGATAGAGCACACATATCAAATGAAGCAGGGCTTATGAGGGCAACAATGCCCTCAATTTATTCTGTGAAAGATTGACACTCCTTCAAATCACCACTGAAAACAGCTTCAAATCATAAAATATGCTGTTTGCTGAATATCTTGCATAGAAAATAGAATGAATCAAACAGCACAATATTATCTTTCAACACCACTTTGTAAAAATATAACATCCATGTAGCTGTCTCTCTCCCTTCACAGAAGGGAACACAGCTTTCCATTGGTGATGGCTATTTTGTTTAATTCAAGAATTGTGTTCCCAACATTTGAGTTATTTTGCGTTTGTATCACAAAAAATTGTCATGACAACACATTTAAGTTGTTAACATAATTCATGAGTAGGAGGCACATTTACATCACTGCGAAATAGTAGGCCCACTATTCAAGTAGAATAGGAAAATGAAACTTACATGTTGGGTTTCCTTAGTCCTGGAGTCAGATACTGCCGAGGTGTTGAATCTTTCCCTGCCATGTGAAAAAGACTGGTTTCTAACTGCTCTCGTGCTTTAATTAGAAGAGGGCTGAATTTTATGCTAATGAGCACTGACATCAGTCTGAACAACCTGCGCAGAATAAAAGACGGGAGCAAGAGGGCAAAACCGCGACTGCTTTCCCAGGCAATTCCGACGGTCAAGTTCAAGCGCGAGGCCTGTGCAGACAATTGTCATTCAAAACACGTATATGCATATAGGGACATGTGAAAAATTCGTTGGGTATGGTGTGCTTGAAACGTTTATATACATTTTATTTGTATTTTTCCTGGACCTCTCATGGCCTACAATCCAACTATGTGGCAATTAAGGCATACAATAATAATCTCGATTTAAGGAGTTTTAAAATCATATCGCAAAGTAACTATGAATGTAGCTTTTATTATTTCACATTTTCAGTGAAGGTTACATTTTGAAGGTATGTTGGCAATGTAAAATCGACTTGTGCCAATATACATTTTGAAAGGCCTGATATGCAACATTGAAGATTTAAAATGCAGAGATTTTTTACAGTAATATAAAGAGAAAACAAATACAACAGAAAGAAAGCCAATGATTTGCTGTAGTGAGTAACAATACCATAGTGTACCTGCGATACCAGTTCAAATGTAAGCTATGATATTCAGAGATCAAATTGAGTTATCACTAAAATACCGCAATGTAGTAATTTGACCCATTTTATGAATATACTATTATTAAACAGTTTATGCTTTGTAAGATGTCAAAGAAGTCCATAATAATTTTGTTGGTCAAATATTTCAATCGCAATTCATCTTATTGAACAAATGTTAAAAGTGCCTTGAACAGTCTCTCTCTCTCTCTCTCTCTCTCACACACACACACACACACACACACACACACACACACACACACACACACACACACACACACACACACACACACGAACACATGCACAAATCCGTGGCCGGTTGGCCAGGAGATCACCTATGGGACGCTATGAACACCAAGAGCCACTCAGTGTAATAGAATTACCAGTGTACATGTGAGTAATTATGCATGCAGCACTCATTCATGCGGTCCAAATCCTGTTCCTGTTTGTATGACAGCCAGAACAAAAGCTCAGCATTTTGCACCACCATGCCAATCCAATTTAGCCCGGTTTAGTAGAATTAGGTGGAAACACATGTGTAAACCACTTATCATGGATGATCTGCATCACAATGACTGAATATAGTAAATGGTCATATATGGACATAAACACAAGCATTATGGATTTTAACATATGGATTCTAAAAACACATCTGGTAAATGTATGAGACAAATACTGTTAGTGAATACATTGTCATTATTGTTCAGGGATATTGTCAATGTTATTTCTAAATGTAATAAACATTATTAACAAATCTCTCATCATATCGCACTAGAGAATAGAGATCATCCCAGTTCATCACCCTGATGAACACCTTTTTTACTGGAAGCCGTCCATACGTCAAACTGGACCGTCTCTAATCCGGAGACAAAAGTTTAACCGTCTGAATATGAATGATGGTGCTGCGAGTGTAGAAAGTAATTCAATTACAATTACAAGATCATTACACGTAAGGCTGGATAATGGCCTTCTCAAACAGCAAGAAGGCATCACACAGCGTTGCCGTGAAGAACAGCCTGATTTTAACCCTTCACGTTACCTCAGATGTATCACTTGATATTTCGCTTCTAAATGTCCTTAACGAAAGGCATGAGTCTGACAACAATTGCAGGGAATAAGAAACCACATACAGTATGATTGATGTCGGTGTGACGACAGATAACATGGTCACAGGGGCCTTCTAGTGTTTGTCACTTGCACTTGCTTCTAGCTCACTACAAAGCTCTGGTTTTTTTAAACAACCTTACATCATCCAGCACCTTCTGAGGGATCCTCCTCTGTACAATAAGACATTTAGTCATTTAGCAGACGCTCTTATCCAGAGCGACTTACAGTAAGTACAGGGACATTCCCCCCCGAGGCAAGTAGGGTGAAGTGCCTTGCCCAAGGACACAACGTCATTTGGCAGAGCCGGGAATCGAACTGGCAAACTTATGATTACTACCCCGATTCCCTCACCGCTCAGCCACCTGACTCCCATACAATACAGACGATGAAAGGGTTTGTGTGTGTGTCCTCTGTCTGTCCCTCTTTCTCTGTCCCTCCCTCTTTCCCACCCTGCCTCCCACACACACACACACACACACCCCTCCATGAGATATGGCAGTGTCTAGAATGTCATAGTCATGAATCTCAGTCCTCTTTTACATCACCTTGACAAACCAACCCAGCTCTCTGTCGCTGGTTGCCACAGCTAGACATGCAGAGCAGATCAGGGTTCCTGTGTGTGGAGTGAAAAAGGAGCTAGAGAGAGAGAGGGAAGGAGAGAGGTGGGAGTGTCCATTGACAGTCCACACTGCCTTCATTTGCATATATTCAAATAAAGCATGAAAACTGTGCATGCAGCAAACAAAGGGAAGCCAATGGGAGGGCACGTTTCCTGTGGATCCAGAAGTCCACAGCATTCCCAGCAGCACCCTGGGAGGAAGACTGGGATGTAGTGTGGGAACAGACAGGCCTCCACAACGGTGCCCGCGGAGAGCCACTTGTGGCCCCATGTGAATTACCATTTTATTTGTGTCCACTTCCCAGTCATTTCTGAACACAGATGGCTAATATGACGGTGGGATTACCATCTGTATCAACGATGATAATGATGAACGTTTTTTTTCATCTTTTTCTTACTGACTAATTTTAGTGCTCAAAATGTCATTTTAGAGGCTACCAGAAAACGTGCCAGAAATGAGCAATGATGAATGGGTGAATGCGTAATATATGGATGGGAAATCAAATCTGAACACATTTCCACTGTTATTGACATAAGTGGTCTAAAAAGACTAGTCTACAGTGGGTGCTATGGAATATTCTGGTTGCATTGCAAATTGTAAGTCAACACATTGACTAAAAAAGACAAGTATAGCGCATGTGCATATAGTATTTGTCAGTAATAGCACCCATACAATGTTGAGATTGTGGCTTTGCAATGTACTTTTTCATCTGTAATTCATATTAAAATTACATGCTGTCCTGCACACATGTGTATTTTCAGGCTGATACATGTGTCAGAAACATAGAAAAGGGAGATGGCAATTAGCAGAAAGTTGAAGTTCAATCAAGATTTTGGATAAGAAGAGGACCACTCCCTAAACAAGTGAACACACATGCTAAAACCAGATTTGACTGCCATGAATGGTTAGGTCCCAGATCATCCTGGATCCTCCATGCATCAGTGGAGGAATACCAACTACTGCTTTAAAGAAATTAGATGATCTGTAATTTCAATGCATGTCCAGGGGTAATAGGGTGTGTGTCTGTGTGCGTGCGTGCAGGGGGTGTGTGTGTGACATATTGGGATCATGTTTGTGTGTGTGAGTTTGAAAGAAAAAAAAAACGTTTTTGTGTGTGTCTTTCTGCATGTTGGTTCACAGTACACTGGGGAGGCACGAAAGAAACACTAAGGTCTTACGTTTCCTAAATATTCCCTCTGCACTGGCTTAGTGAGGGCTCAACATGTAATCTGTCTAACGGAAAATCAAGAAAACAAGTTAATAAACCAGATTCCATATAAACGACAATATAACAATGTTGCTGTTGTAGTCTACAGTCTAATAAGTGACCATCAAAGTGTTTGAAAAATAATATCACTCGTAGGTTAAAGAATTAAGCTCTATATATACTTTACGGCACATTGAGTAGTAGCTTAAATCAGCCCACCAACAACTAAGACCGAGGAATGCATATCTGAGACTTTAATCATGACAATTAGCATAAATCTGCGCTGTGGGCTTTCAGATGGTAGACCCGCTGTGTTCAAAGCATTCGAAGGGGAGATTATCATTAGGGAGATCCTAAGAAAGGTCTTCAATGGTCTTGAGAAAGCGTGGCATGAAACCAAGACTTGTGGAGAGAGAGAAAAAAAAAACATTTAGATGGGACACGTGGAAGAGACCGAAAGAGAAAAAAAGTATTAGCTCTACATGAGTCTTAAAATGTTTAAATAGAAGAAAATAATTGATACAGTGATAAACATAGGCTAATGAATACGTTTTGCTGAATATGTTCTTGTGTCGTATCAGATTAGGTTGACCAGAAGCGAGGTTTCTGGTTCCTTCAACCTCGCAGCTTCAAGCATGAAAACAAGGAACCAATGAAATTGCAGGTTTCACTTATAGCCAATGGAAACGTTGGCTGGTGTGCGGTTGTTCGACCCTAAATCCATGCTAGGCTACGGTTTCACAAGCCAGCTGACAGCTGTCAAGAATCTCAACCTACTGTACGGTACACGAGAGCCTTTTACTGGCTACCACATAGTATCAAAAATCAGTTCATTGAAGAAAAATGGTGAGTATGTTCTCTGCGCTTGTTACAAGTGAAATCCTTAGCAGGTCTTGAATCAAATGATTGCTTCTTAGCATGCTAGCAGTTTGCTAGCATGCTAACTTTAGAGCTAGCTAGCTAGCAAGCCACAATGAACAAGTTTTCTTTGAGCGCTAGAGTTTAAGTAGCTAGCTGGTGCATAAGTTGACAGCTCCACTTTGGAAATAAAGGGTCTTTGCTGTATGCATGCATCGAGCTAGTTAGACAAAGTAACTTAGACTTGTCGCTTGCATGCTTAACAACAAACTGATAGCATTCAAACTGGTACGTGACTACCTTATCTGCCATACACGGTAAGCGTCAACCTCAAGCACTTGCCACTACTAGCCAAAGCTATCTTGGGATCGTTCTTGGTTCCTTGAAAAGTTGAATGACTGACGCAGTTGTGCGCCCCCATCCACAAGCGTATACACAACAGCAGCTGCAGAAAGAGAAATCTAATTTGGCCCAAATATGTCTCTGTTTCTTTTTAAAAGGCTCTGATGGGAATTCAGCTGGTAGTCAGTTTGCTGGCTGCTAGCATAATGCAGAGGATGGCACCCCATTGCTCTTTTGCACGCTGGCTTCTGTGCAACGGCAGGTATTGAGACACACATAGCCCTTTCAAACCTTGGATCCTGGTTGCTAATACTAAGGAGTCATGTTACATATACGTTTTCCACCCATGTCATCATATCACTTCACTATTGAAGCGCCCAACGCAGTATATCCCACTTTTGAGGCAGGTTTCATTCAAAGTAATTCAGTGTGCATCGTCCCTTTCCAGTCTGTTCCGGTTCAAACACCCTTCCGAAGGAGCGCTGTGTGCGTTGGCAGGGAAACAGATGCCAAAGCCCAACAGGAGAGACAGGTGTGAGAGCTGGGGGGAGGGGGCGGGGGGAAGCTGCTGGGTTCAGTCCTCATATCACACTTCATATGTTCACCGTCAGCTGCCAGTGAAGCAGCCTACATGTAGCATTTCAATACACCGTTTTGTTACGTTTGTCATCGTCACGATATTTGTGTTGGTGCGAAGACACTTCCTTGTCATATGTCTGCTTGTCCAGGCCACGGCACTCTCTCGTTTTGACAACCGTAATAAAATATCAAACATGTGTAAGGATTTTTGTAATAACAATATCCCTGTTCTTACCAGGAGACAGAATGGGGAAAACAAGCCTCTTACTGTGCCCAAGGACATCGACCTTCACCTGGAAACGGCTCCTATCAACGTCCTTGACGCGCTTGGTAAACAAACAAAGGAGAGGCAAATCTGAACTGACACTGTGCCCTACAATGACCCCCCTTAACTGACACTGCCTGTGTCCCTGTCTGTGTCCCTGTCTGTGTCCCTGTCTGTGTCCCTGTCTGTCTCCCTGTCTGTCTCCCTGTCTGTCTCCCTGTCTGTGTCCCTGACTGTGTCCCTGTCTGTCTCCCTGTATGTGTCCCTGTCTGTCTCCCTGTCTGTCTCCCTGTCTGTGTCCCTGACTGTGTCCCTGACTGTCTCCCTGTCTGTCTCCCTGTCTGTCTCCCTGTCTGTGTCCCTGTCTGTCTCCCTGTCTGTCTCCCTGTTTGTCTCCCTGTCTGTCTCCCTGTCTGTCTCCCTGTCTATCTCCCTGTCTGTGTCCCTGACTGTGTCCCTGTCTGTCTCCCTGTCTGTCTCCCTGTCTGTCTCCCTGTCTGTGTCCCTGTATGTCTCCCTGTCTGTGCTCTCAGTGCTAAGGTTCTTCCTGGAGTATCAGTGGCTGATAGACTTTGCAGTGTACGCCACAGGAGTCTACCTGTTCACCGAGGGCTACTACTGCATGGTGGACGCCAGCAAGGAGGTCAACATCGGGGTCCTCTGGTGTGTGCTGACCATCTTCTTTTGTCTGTATCCTACACACCTTAACGGCTACCTGCACCTTGAAACCCACTGGGACTTTATATACATTTGTTATCAAAGATATAGTTTTTCCTGTGTTTTCTACCGTTTCTTCATCATGCTGTGCTCTCTGAACTGTGACTGGCAGTCATTTTGGAGGTTCTTCGTTGTCATTTCGGAAACCAGCAAGGGACACAGATATTGCGATATGCTGTCAACGCGGTCGTTCTTTAGGAGGGCAGCCTGTGACTCAACCTCACCTGATTCTCCCAGAACGGCAGTCCCTTCTCCTTAACACCACCCCCCCCGCCGCCTCCCAGGAAGACCCTCCACACTCTGATGAGTCACTACTTCCGTTCGGACGAGGGCGGCGAACGCTCCGTGTGCCTGGCATTTGGCTTCCTGTCGCTGCTGGTGGCCATGCTGGTGCTGGTGGTGCGGGAGGACTACCTGGAGTTCGGGCTAGAGCCTGGCTTCACCAGCCTCTTCGACAACCTGGAGGTCTTCGCCAAACAGCAGGGCTACGCCGAGTGGTCGTAAGTTGCCTTTTAGAATTTTATTTATTTATTTACTCTTCAGAATACCTAAACTTTTGGACCTTATACATAGCCTTTAATTGATTTAATGCCTTTTTATAGATGAAAGATGTGGTTGGCATGTTTTCTAATACAGATTGGTTTTGACTCCCACTCAGAATCCCAGTGACTAAGCTGACGCTGAAGTTTGGTTTGGCTGCCATCTGTGCTTTTATCGGTGCACTGCTGGCATTCCCTGGACTGCGATTGGCTCAGACCCACCTGGATGCCATCCAGATGAACTCTGATCGCCCACTCATACAGTAAGATCACTTATAATAATAATAATAATAATAATAATTGGAAATAATGGTATGTGGCAGGTTACAATGTTACTGAGATACCATTGTGACGCCCTAGCTTGTGTCTTTAGTGTTTACTGTTGATTGCTGACATGGTGTTTCCTGCATAACGAAGGATTCTGCTTCACACTGGCTTCCTGGCTCCGGTCGTCATAGTGGTCCTGTGGATCAAACCCATCTGTCGTGACTTCCTGGCAAACGCCCCCATGGGGAAGACCTCTGTCACCCTGTGAGTGGGGCCCTGTCTCTGATCCCCCTTGACCCTGCTGCCTCCCGTTGTAAACCACGTCTTAACATCCTCTTCCTCCTGTGTGTGTCTGTGTATCTCAGCATCCCCAGCGCTGCGTTCGACTCTGTGCGTTTGTGGACGGTGGTGGTGCTGTGCGTGTTGAGGCTGGCCCTCACCCGCTACCACCTGCAGGCCTACCTCAACATCTCCCAGAAGTGGGTGGAGCAGATGAAGAAGGAGGCGGGCCGCATCGCCGCCATCGACATCCAGAGAAAGGTCCGGAACATGACTTAAGCTTTTAGCTGATTTCTGTCACCGAGTGCAAACTTTGTGAGTTGTTGATGGCTGCGTCTCCGAAGGTACAAATCCAAGCAGAGCAGCTCAACAGAAAGTTCAGAGACTTATTTTTATGTTTTCTGACTGAGGGAGCATCTGTTGTTTTCCCTGCAGGTGACTCGGGTGTTCTGTTACCTGACCGTGGTCACTCTGCAGTACCTGGTGCCCATTCTGCTGGTCCTCTTCTCTACACTGGCCCTCAAGGCTCTAGGTCAGACACACACACACACTCACAAGACATCCCTACAGCCTGTAATTCACTAAACCACTTTCTCCAAGATGCCAGCTAAACCATGTCTCATAAACCCCAAGTTAATAATCCAGAAATACTATCTGTCCGTTTAGCCTTGGAAAATCGCCGAACCGATGCTCAGTCACGCATGGAAATGAACCACAGCCTTCTACCCTGGTCATGACACGAGTGTTTCCGTCATTCTGTGTGTGTGTGTGTGTGGTCTCTTCTCCTCAGGCGACTTCTCCTGGGGCCTGGGCGAGGACGTCCCCGGGGTGACCCCCGCCATCGTGATCCCCGCCCCCACGCCCGTGCTCCCGGGCCTGGAGGACGATGAGGAGGGCGTGGAGGACATGGAGGAGGAGGTCCAGGCCACCGTGGCCCACCTGACCGAGGCCTTCGGGGCGCTGCGCGCGCTCCTCACGCCCATCTTCTTCAGGGGCATCTTCGCCTTCCTCACCTGGTGGGTGGCTGCCTGCCAGGTCATCAGCAGCCTCTTTGGCATTTACTTCCACCAGTACCTCATGCAGAACTGAGGGATGGAGGAGGAGGACTGGAAGGGGGGTGGAGCAGCTGCTGAAGACTCTTGGAAGAAGGAAAAAAAAACAACAACTCAACAACCAGCACAGGCCTTGAACAGATTTCAAACGGCGTGCAGGTCAAAGGTCAAACCGGAAGAGACGCGAGGCGGCGTGGGTGAATCGGATGACGCCGTCTCTCGGTTCTGTGAGCAGAGAGGTCACCTTAATTACTTTGCTCTTTGCAACCTGGTTTGCACTCGTTTTTCCCCTGTAGGCCTTGATGGTCGGTTTGATCTTGACCAGGGAAGCAGGGTGTCTACCTGTATCTGGTCATTATAGGAGCGCTGTAACGTGCACTGGGGACTGGTCTCCTGTTAGACAGTGCCTCTGGAAACTTAAACACCAGTGTTAACCTTTTCAGTTTAAACACACAACACTGAATGCTGCAGATAAGACGTCGCTCTAACGAAGGGCACCTCTATTCTCATCCAGTACTCAATTCAGCCTTTCATTTCGAAGAAGTACACGTTTTGTTTTTCTCTCTCGTCAGACAAAGGTGTCTTTTATGCCTTGTGTTTGGTGTGTTATTGTATCTTCTGTGCGCCGCCTCCTCCGCCCTGATTGCAGTGAAGCGAGCGGAGCAGTGCTCCAGCCGAGCCATGTTCTCACATTGATTTAACCGAGCCCTGACCTCATAGTCCTGCATCATTTATACTCATCTGACTCCGAAGCACTGATGAGGGGTTATGGGATTTACGTGTTGAAAGCATTCAGTTAAAGAATTTTTAAGTGCCTGGGAACTCAGGGATTATGAGTCGATGCTAAAATATCAATTTTCTTGCAGTGTTTTGGGTTTTAGATTTGAGTAGAAACTGCTGTTGTAGCTTAGGCCGCTTCATGTGGTTTTGGCCAGACAGGATTTTCAAACCGTCTTTCGTTCTCAAATGAGCCCTAGTTACTGTATGGGTTTGTTAACATTTATTTAGAAAGCCATTTTTATTTGCTGCCAAACAATCATGTTAAAATTAGGTGTCATTCTAAACAAGTCTTGCTTTGACTTTTGTGTCAACGGTGTGTTTTGTATTTATTTATTTATTTCCCATTGCCACTAATTATTTCTTTATTTGAAATTTGAGGATTATATCTGTATTGTAAGTTGGGTGGTTCCTTTGTGGAACAAGAGGGGGATTTGTCGTCATTTCAGTAATTTCATGTTGTGAGGTTTGTGTGAAGATCCAGGTCGAGAAAGAGTTTGAATGCATGGTGTGATATTTTTTGTAAAACGTTTGATTCTTGTGTGTTTAGATCAAACTGAAATTGAATCCTTTAAATTAAAAACTTTTGTTTGACCTTTTAATGCATCAGTAAGTAAAGTGCATTTGATTCTTACGTTTGATGTGCTTCATTTTTTTTTTTATCCCAGCCTCTACTTTTCTCACAGTCTTACCGTTGGAGATCAAGGATGATAAAACATAACGCCTCCCCTTTCATTGTCGGTTCTCTATTAGACCAAAGAGGTCATGTATGACAGTGGTGTGTCTAGCCACTGCCATCGCTCCTTCACCTCTGTCTCCAAAGCTCATGTGGGCTGTCTCATGATTAGTCATAATTACCCTGAAGCTGCTGAACAACCAGACTCAGACACAGAGAACAGGAAAAGGGGATTTTATTCATATGTTTAGTCACCAGGTACCCATTTAATGTGTTGCTATATAAATCCCTTTGACCTTTTTTTGAAAAATACCAACAACAAAATAAAGATTATATCAAAGATTTTTGGATCAAAAATGTTTTATGTAGGCTACAATGTAAAAGCCAGTAAAGAATCCATCTACGGGTTGACTGTGATATAAGGTGCTTTGAAACATACATCAGTCTCTTCCCTCTGGTCTCGGTCTCCGCTGGGCCTGTGGAGCGCATATCTGAGAGCTGACATGATTAATTGGTGATATTATTCGACATCCACATCCAGTCAAAACCCTCAAAAGACCATTCGATTTAGGGTGGGGCGGCCCTGTGTAGTGTGCCTCAGTGGAGGATCTGGTCCGGTTCCTGAAGATGTGGAAGCCAGCCCCAACGGACGCCTTCGCACCAACCTCAACGTTCTGTAGCGAGACAAACACTGCGATACATTTTCCGTGGTATTGAAATAATGTCTCGTTTTATGACTTGGACTTAAACATTATGACGTGTGGGTACATTTTAGGGTTCTTTGTTTTACTGTTACTGAAAGAAACTGAACTTTAATGGATGGCGAAGCTTTAAGAACAGTCATTCAGACTTGTCTTCTGCAGAACGCATTATCTCTCTCCTCTCCCACACACGCCATTTTCTTTCCTCGTGTAAAGCACAAATACGGCTTCACACCCATCCTCCAGTCTAGACTGTGTTTTATTCTCCCGCCTTGGTCAGATCTGAGCTGGGAGGGAGTCTGGCTTAATGAACTGGAAGGTGACAGGGTTGACATATCTATATAATCACGTTAATTATGTGCATGTGTCTGGAGGCTCCTGCGCCAGCAGCATTCGTAGCTGTTGCTATAGGGACGGCGGGGCAGGCGGGCTGGCCGGTGGAGGATCTAGACAAGGCCCGCAGCCTGGGCCTTGTCTCTGGGGAGGAGACCAGACATGACCCCAGTTACTCTCTTTTCATTTAGGCAGGAAAAAGAGAGGTGTTCTCGCCAGTGTGGGAGGGAAAAATTCCGGCCGATTTCAATCCGTGTTTCGAAAGAAATAGCGGAGAGAGAGAGAGAGAGAACGGCTCACGTGGTTTCAGAAAGACCTTTGAGCCGCCTGCTGTAGAACGTGCTCTCCAGCTGTGACAGGGAGCCATTTGCAGCTGCATATGTGTTTTTGAAGATTTTACAGAAAAGGTTCTATGGCTTTTAAGTGTTCCATTCTTCTCCCCCATGCGCAGTGGGAAGGTGCTGGTAAGTGGTTGGAAAGGGAAGGCGACATGATAATGAGTGAATGGATGTGTTCAAAGGAGGGAACATGAATGAGGCTAAATAAACAGACGCATAAAAGATACCGTTAGATAGATGCATTGGCAGACAGCATTTTAGCTGTCCACGGATAAAAGGAAAAATTGAGGATTCTGTTTCCCATAGATTTTTTTTCTTTATATAATGACACTGAATTAGATGCTCAGACCTCAGTGGGAACCAGGACGACAAATTCATGCCCAAATCAAATCATCCTTTCAAAAGCAGTACTGTCATTAGAGACAGGCTACATTGATTACTTCAATGATGGACAAATTGCCTACTTCATTAAAGTATGTGTGCAATACCAGTTACCATTCACTTTTGGTTCCAAATTTACCTCTGTATATCAGCATGATACATATAAACTGCTTATTTTTCAAGCTTCATAAAACCACATGGCAGGTATAGAGCCATAATGGACTCAAACCCTCTCACGGACATTACAGGTCTAATTACGCAATCAGCTGGATTCCATCACAGTCTCACTGCTGAACTTGACACTTGTCACAGAAAGTTAGAGAATGAATGACCCACAGCAATCAATGGCTGAATTATTCCTAAACTATTTGCTCTTGCAGAATTGATAGTGTAAGACATACTGACCTCTTGTGGTCCAAAGAGTAACGAAACAGAACAGGAACATAAATAAGCAGAATCAACTAACATTGCCATTTAAAGCTCATTTTAATGCATATTTCTCAGCCAAATTATAAACGCAAAAGAATGCATGACACAAAATCATGGCTAAAATCCAGTGCACGAAACACAAAGGAAAGATTACCGCAGCACCTACAACATATGTTTGTTTTTTTTGAAGCAACAACATATTTGAAACAAATTCAGGTACTTTATGTATCCTGTTTAAATAACAACATATCATTGTTATTCATGACACTTTATTTAAATTTCATGTGAAACAACTCAGAGATCTATTCAAAATCATGAATGAATAACAGCAGGTAAGCGCCACACTGATCAAACGCACAGCCTCTTCATCCCTCACCAAGCATAATAAACCGATAGGGCTTTCTTTCAGGTATACAAACCAGTGCACTACAGCAGTAGTTCTCAAAGTGGGGTCCCACAAATTAATTTTCCCAAAATTATAAAATTGTGCTGTATCGTTAAAAAGTTAAAAAATATATAATAATCTACAGATGGGGACTATTTGCACCAATAAAACAAGAATATTGTGTCCATTTAAGAGGGCAAAGGGTATGATGAATGGGTGTTACGATTATGGGGGGGGGGGGGTCCTTGGAAAATCTTCTCCGCTGTAAGTGGTCCCTGGCCCTAAAAGGTTTGATAACTCCTGCTGTAGAGTATTCTATGCTTTGGCATGTTTGTGACATTGTGTATCAATTAAGAAAGACAATACCAACAAGGTACTACTAACACAACTGTGACGGCGTTTAAGTAGATAAAGCACACATTACATTCCGTCCTTAGCCTTTGGTCTCTGATTGAAGTGATTGTGTTCCGCAGAGACATAACGAAAACGTTCAGTACAGAAAGTACCAAATGCTAAACGCAAACAAAAAAAAACCCACCTTTGCTCTCTACTATCTCAGTTTCAAACAGAACCCGTCGAAAGAATCGAAGGGTCCAAATCCCTGAGAAAGCCTTTGTGTAAAGCAGGTTTCAGTACTGAGGCCTCCTGGGGAAGCTGCGGCCGAATGATGAACGATCCCTAATCACTCTCCTGTGAGACGCCCACTTCATTGATTTTTGGGCTAAAGGCTAAAGCATTAAAGTTATATATGTACAGTAACTGGGCCTCAGAGTGTGAAAGACTACTCTGGAGCTAAAGCCACAGCGCATGGCTATATGAATCAGACTATTCTTCCCACAAGCAAGGGGCTTGTGGATTAAACCAAGGCAGACTCGGCCCATCTGCAAAGACAGGTACATTCCCCCTGGGGAAAAGTAGGGTTGGTATTTACACGTGACAAAATGTCATCATAGGAGACATGCAGAGGCACACCTTCATCACAAAGGGGAGACCAGCTCTTAGGGAAGGGGTCTTTCTGTAGGAGTGTTGGGATGAGGGAGCCCTCCTCTTCTCCCCTGGCTGTGTGGGCCAGCCACGTGATTGGCTGGGCTGGTGGATTGTGGGTGTCAGAGGCTTGTTGGTTGGTTGGTTGGCAGCGGGTGTGGGTGGCGCCAGGCACGTGTTGTTGGTTCGGCTCCGCCGGCTATCTCTGCCACCCATCGCTGATCTCTAATTGCCTCAGTGGCAGCCCCCCTTTCACCTCCACGGTGTGCTGGGCAGGCGGGTAGCCCTCCTTGGAGAAGTCCTCCAGCTCATTGGTAGGATAAGGCTCCAGGGGGGAGTGGTGGGTGGAATCGGGGTTTCTCATTGGAGAACGCTGCATCAGGTGGTGCCGGGGGGGGGACGCTGGGGAGCAGATGTGCTCGGGCGAGGCCCGTTCGGATTTGATGGTGAGGTTGAGGGAGGGGTGAGGTGGAGGGGTGGGGGTGGAAGTCTGGGAGGGAAAGGAGCACCCTCTGCTGGACATTCTGTAATCAGCAAATGAACAGAGACGGAGCATGTTATATATTTCAGATGGCGGGTAGAGAGAGAGAGAGAAAAACTGAGAGAAATAGAAAGAGTGAAAAATGAAAAAGAAAGAAGGAGAAAGACTGAGTAAAAGAAATAGAAAGAGAGAAATATCGCAATAGACAGAGAAAGTGAGAGAAAGAGAGAGAGAGAGAAAGAGAAAGAGAAAGAGAGAGAGAGAGAGAGAGAGAGAGAGAGAGAAAGAGAAAGAGAGAGAGAGAGAGAGAGAGAGAAGAGAGAGAGAGAGAGAGAGAGAGAGAGAGAGAGAGAGAGAGAGAGAGAAAGAGAGAGAGAAAGAAAATATATCGCAATAGAGAGAGAGTATTTGAGAGTGAGAGTGAGAAAGACTGCAGGAGAGGTACCCACAGGAAGAGGGACAGCCCACACGGGGACCTGAGGCTGTATCTTACGTTGTGCTGAGGTGAGCTCCGTGCTGATCCTGGAGCTGCTGGGTCGGCTGCCAGGAGTTGGCCGGGTTCCGCTGTAAGAAACCTGCAGGACTGTACTCTGGAAGTACAGAGAGAACCCTCCTTTATGACCCGTTCCACCATAAAACAACACGCCTGTGACTGTTTAGCGGCACGATTTAAATGTTCTATTCCCAAAAACTAAACTTAAATTTCTCAGGGGAGTAGCAACAGATGTAAAATCTTTGTTTATTTAGTGAGGAGTCAGGTGGCTGAGCGGTTAGGGAATCGGGCTAGTAATGAGACGGTTGCCGGTTCGATTCCTGGCCATGAAAATTTACATTGTGTCCTTGGGCAAGGCACCCTACTTGCCTCGGGGGTATGTCCCTGTACTTACTGTAAGTCGCTCTGGATAAGAGCGTCTGCTAAATGACTAAAATGTAAACGTAATGTAATGTAGTGCTTTGTGATACAGCCTCTTTAGCGACACTTGCTGGAGGAAACTATCAGAACGAACATCGTCCACAGCCCCTCCAGTGGACTTACCTGGGGGTCCGGAGGAGGGCAGGTTGTAACCCAGGTTGTGTCCCAGCAGGCCTGCCTTGCCCATGGTCACCATGGGGCTCCCTGGGTGCATGCTCTGGTAAAGCAGGCCTCTCTGGTCAGAGCAAAGAGGATCACATCCAGTCAAATCACATTAGTTTACGTTCAAAAATAATAACTGGTTATAGCATGCCTATGATGAGTTATAAATCAGATTGAGTAAAGGAGAGTAGACATATGAAGTTATGTTGATCTGGTTTACATCTGTGACCCCCCCCCCCCCCCCTTCTTCCTTGTTGCTTATCAGGTGAGAGTCTGCAAGTATTTGAGCTGAACTATAAGATTCAAGTTCTACTGTGTGCAGCACAGTAGTTCCTTACAGCGTTGCTGAGGTTGGTACGGGAGGTCACCATCCCGGGGTGGGTCTCTCCCCTCCGGTTCTCACTACCCAGATTTAGCGGGGGCGAACTCTTCATCTCCAAGGCCCGACTCAGGTTGCCATGGGAAAACATCGAGTAGCCAATACCTAGCCAGGAGAAGCAGGAAGTGATATTCAAGTTGTTACTCGCAACCCAGAATTAATTCACTCTCTCTCTCTCTCTCTCTCTCTCTCTCTCTCTGTCTTTATCTCTCCCTCTCTCTCTCTCTCTCTCTCTCTCTCTGTTTTTCTCTGTTAAGCAAGCCTTTTCCTGTGAGCTCATCTGAGTACCAGAATAAGGCAGACACCACTCTAGATGCGGGGAACTGCACACACTGAGCTATAAGTACACAGCAAGGTAATTCATGTGAATGTGTACTAATAGCTACAGGGTGTGAGGGAAAAGGCGAAGCTGACCAGCAGCTGTCAAATATTCTGCATATAAACCACAAAGCTGTCTCCAGCCCCTGTTTCACTGAGGGGGCAAGTTTCAGTCTCACCCCCCCCCCCCCCCCCCACCCACACACGCACACACACACACATGCACACACACACTCACAGATAAGTACAGACACACACACCCTCACTCTCTTCCTGTGTGTTCCCACAGCTGGCTACGCAGCCCTGAGACAGGACTACAGGCATACACACGTCCATGGCAGACACAAACTCTCCCCGGCTAGTCGGGGCCTTCAGTGGAAGCTCTGCCACTGTGGTAGCTAAAGTACGGTGGGTGCATGGACCTTGAGGTTCATGGGTGCGGGACAACAGACTAACCAATCCCAAAATGGTTGTTCAGTACAGAGGGAAACCTTCTAGAGAAATACCCCATACGACTACAGTTACCAAGATAAACCACAATTTGACAGTAATTCAAAAATTAACTTACAGACAGAAGGGAAAAGATACTATAGAATATTTTAATATCTATTTTATATCTACATAGTTTAGCTCTTTAGTATATTGTTTAGTTATTTAATATTTGTTTAATTTTATTTATAAATGTTTTATTTTATTAAGATCCGTATGTCTCTTGTATGTACCTCCCTGCCACTGTAAATTCTGTGCTTGTGTTAACTTACATGGCAATAAAAACCAATGCTGATTCTGATTCTGAATAGCTAGCTACAGAATGATTTAGCACGGGATACGGAGATGCTGTCATGGATGTGCTGTCATGGAGATGATGTCATGGAGGTGCTGTCATGGAGGTGATGTCATGGAGGTGATGTCATGGAGGTGATGTCATGGAGGTGCTGTCATGGAGGTGATGTCATGGAGGTGATGTCATGGAGGGGTGTCATGGAGGTGATGTCATGGAGGTGATGTCATGGAGGTGCTGTCATGGAGGTGATGTCATGGAGGTGATGTCATGGAGGTGATGTCATGGAGGGGTGTCATGGAGGTGATGTCATGTAGGGGTGTCATGGAGGTGATGTCATGGAGGGCCCTACTCACACACCTGAGTGTGGTGACATGAAGGCAGCGTGAGCGTGTGGGCTGGGGGGGCCGGCTGACCCCGGCCTGGGGCCCAGGGGCTTGAAGGCCTGGGGTCTGTGGGCGGCCAACCCGAGGTTGGAGGAATTGGAGAAGCCGTTCTCACAGCCTGCAGACACCAAGTACTGGGCCTCAGGGGAGAGGAGGGAGGGAGCCTGAGGAGGAACACAGAACATTGGACTGCTGGAGCTAACACGTCGCTTTATTCTCTATCTGATAAGGATCAGGTACAGTCTGAAATATAATTCAGTTGCAGACAGGTGATTAATAATGCTGTTGACAAAAGATACACATTTAATAAGACTTGAAATCTTGTCTAAACAAGAAACACTGCACAGCTCGGTGATATAAAACATTTTTTTAGGAAATGAGGTCAACTTAACCGTCAAAGCGTCTGTTCCTCTATTACAGTAAATACCCCCTTTGTCTAAAATATTATCTAACACACATGCACAAAAAACAAAACAATTTCCCCCCGAAAATGAGTCACGCCAATGTTCCACTTTTCACCATGAATCAAAGGCCAGTTTGGGCCCACTTCCAGCTCTGACCTCGAGAGTGCGATCTGAAGAACAAGAGAAGAGGTGTTACTCACGTAGTAGCGCTGCCTGGCAACGGAGAGATCCATGCCCTCGCTGAGGGGAAGCTTGTCTGCCCCCTCCTGGACGGTCTCCTCCGTCTCCAGCTCGGCCGCGTCCAGACCCAGGCCCTTCCTGCGCAGGGTCTGCACCCGGCAGGGACACAATAACATACGAGTCACACACACGCACGGCAGAAGACAAAACCGGACGGAGAGAGACAGGAAAGGAGAGAGTGGGAGAGAGACAGAGAGACAGAGAGACAGAGAGAGGAAGGGAGAAGGCGAGAGAGGGAAACAGAGAGATGTAGAAAAGGAGAGGAAGAGAGACAGAGGAAGCTTTAAATTTTGAGCGAGAGAAAGAGAAGCCATGCTGTAGAACACAGCTCTTTCTCTATCTCTCTCTCTCTCTCTCTCTCTCTCTCTCTATCTCTGTCTCTCTATCTCTGTCTCTCTATCTCTGTCTCTCTATCTCTGTCTCTCTGTCTCTCTCTCTCTCTCTCTCTCTCTCTGTCTCTCTCTCTCTCTGTCTCTCTCTCTCTATCTCTCTCTGTCTCTCTGTCTCTCTCTGTCTCTCTCAGAGCTCTACACACCTCCAGGATGTCCGTGTTGGTCCTGCTCTCGTGGGGCTCGCTGTACTCAGTGTACTTGAGCAGCACCTTGTCCATGTCAGTGCTGGCGTACTGGAACAGGCGGTTGGTGCTGTTGAAGATGATGAGGGCGATCTCGCAGTCGCACAGCACGCTCAGCTCATAGGCCTTCTTCATCAGACCAAACTTACGCTTGGTGAATGTCACCTAGAGGAGGAATTAAATGACATTTAGAGATTCTATTGGAGTCTATTAAGACATGAGCGTTGCCTTGGCGTCAGGTGAGGTTAAGCACTTATACCTGTCGATTTCTCTGGTCCAGAATACGAGAGATCTGGATCTTCTTTCGGCCCATGGTCTTCTGCTACGGCTCTAAACACGTGGTCGAACCTGCAAAAAAATATAAATAAATCAAGATCCTCGTAGCTGAGATGTCCTGTTTGAAATCATCACAAAAATGCATGTTATGTAAAATGTACAATTTACCTCTAGAATTATGTGAACTGGTTCAGAGTAAAAAAAAAAAAAGATTGTATTTTCTATGTTTTTTGTCCTCGTTGCATTAATATCATCCAGGAAATGTAAGAGTTGAAGTGACTGCCTTAATCGCAATACAAAGAGGAAAGACTGTTGGTGAAAATTGTACAGTGCACGGCTCTTAACCTTTGTACGGTACTGATGGGAAAGTCATTTTCTGTTTTCTTTAAGTGACCTCGGTCCCACCCTTCCCCCCTCATGATGGCGTGCTATCTATTTATATCACCATTAGGCGATGGGGGCTAAAGATAGACTGTGCCTACTGTCCGCTCTGACACCCCCTCAGTCTGGGTTACCCCAAGAACAGCTCTACAAACTGAGGGAGGGAGGGAGAGTGGGAGACAAATAGAGAAAAGAGAGAGCGGTATTGAAAAAGAGTGAGAGAGAGAACTGAGACAGAAAGACAGAAAGACAGACAGACAGAGAGACAGAGAGAGAGAGAGAGAGAGAGAGAGAGAGAGAGAGAGAGAGAGAGAGAGAGAGAGAGAGAGAGAGAGAGAGAGAGAGGGTTAAAAATAGCACATCTCCCTTTCATGGTGAAAGCCAGCGGAAGAAAAATAGTGTGTTTCAGAGAAGGGAAAGTTAGCTTTAAACCACCCCCTCTTCTCCCAGGTTCTGGTAGGCTGGAAAAAGAGGTGTATGGATAGGCTCAGGATTCAAGATGTCTACTCCCCTGATAAAAGAGAGGGGGCAATGCACTAGGATGGACTAGGATCATCATACAGGAAAGATGATTTGATTGAACTGGGATTCAGAACACATCAGGAGTTATACTAAATGAGCTTTTGATTCTCAACCCTAACCCCAGAAAACTCGATACAGGGCTGCAATTCCAGCTAATTATCTCTCTCTCCGTGAGCTTGCACATTGTAGTGAAGAGAACTTACACGTCCATCTCCAACATGCTGCAGCCACCTCACTGCAGCCACCTCACTGCAGCCACATCACTGCAGCCACCTCACTGCAGCCACCTCACTGCAGCCACGTCACTGCTGCCACGTCACTGCAGCCAACTCACTGCAGCCACCTCACTGCAGCCACCTCACTGCAGCCACGTCACTGCAGCCACGTCACTGCAGCCACCTCACTGCAGCCACCTCACTGCAGCCACGTGACTGCAGCCACGTGACTGCAGCCACATCACTGCAGCCACATCACTGCAGCCACATCACTGCAGCCACATCACTGCAGCGGTTGTTCCGCAGCATCGCCAGCCTCGACAGGCCTTCTCCCTGCTTTACTCAGGGACGTGACCACCCTGAACCATCGCATTCTCCTGTGTCCTTCTCTGCTGGTGCAAAGCCCAGAGGAGCTTCCCCTGGTTTTTCCCCTCATACTGGACATGTGACCTCATCTAAATTTGGAGCCCGGTCCTCTGAATGGCGAGCGGATATGATGAGGTGTTCCCACGACCCCCTCAGGGCCCGCTGCCCCCCAAGCCCACGCTTGGCACACAGGCATTTGGGGCATTTCTGAGGAATCCACCTCTCGACCTCCATCATTACCTTATAAAGCGCTGTGTTCACTGCAGTGACGGCGTTTGCGGCACAGGATATGGTAGACGCACGCCTCGCGCTGTCAGAGGGTTTTTAGCTACACTTGTCAATGACATCTCATATTTGGCCCCTTACACACCACTCAATTAGTTAGGATTCTTCACATTAATCGCAATTGATTTGGATTCAAACTGGGATCATTTTGTACGTTGTTTTGGACCCAATCGTCCTTTAAGTTAAGAAAGTGTACAAGTGAAATTAAGTTTAAGGTTTAACAGGACTTAAAACCAACTGAAAAGTTTGATTGACTCATAGACTGTACTAAAACAGATTATATTCAGTCAGCATGCCGAGACTAGAGGCAGGTGGGGAGATGTGAGGTTTGGGGGAGCCAAGATCTTTATCAGAATGTTCCTGTCACTCAGATGATAACCAACTCACCACAGACAAAACCAGTCACTCTCAAGGGGCCAGTGTCTCCTTCACTCTACCAGCAAAGGATAAGGGGGCCTCGTTGTGGTGGTGGAGCTCTTTCAAACCTTCTCCACAGAGCTGGTACACAGAGAACACTCATTCCTCGTATCATAACATTATGGGATGTAGTGAGGTCCTATAAGATAGTTACACTGACAGTTGAGGTTTTTAAGGTTGTAGCTGCGTTTTACATACAGTCTTGGGGAGTCCAGTGAAAAATGGATTGTCAAGTTTTACATTCCGATGACTGGTTTGTGAAATGTGAAAATGTGTCTCAAGTCAGGGGGAGAAAGTCAGGCCTTCCAGAAATAAACCCAGAATTCTTGATTAATGTAAACGCTGCTTGATCGACGCACTAAAATAAGGATAGCACCCGGGGAGAGAACTCTGTAATAGTGCAATCATTGCACACACACACAGCCCCCCGAGGGCTGGCTCTCAGGGAGAGGCCAACTTCCTCTGATGCCTTCCCAGAGGTCAGACAATGGAAAAGACCGAACACACACACACACACAAACATGGCAGGCATCTTACTGTAACCCAGGCCCACTCTCTCATAGACAAACTGCCCCCTGGGGTTTGGGGACCAGACTAATTGCTGGATGTCTCACAGGGACAACACAACGTGAAATCCAACAACAAACAGCTTTGTCCTTCACGAACCATGTTGATGCTATAACAACATGGCGTCAACAACATATTGATGTTAATGGCGTCGACCCTGACACAGAGGTAATATGGTAAAATAATAAGGTAAAATGTTTGCTTTGTGTCATTTGCAATTTTGCACGTCCCTTAACGCGTCTGTTAAACAAACACACGTAAAATGAACGATACGGTTTAGCCGTCCAACTCACACATTTGCGAATTGTTGCCCGAAGTAGAAGGCAAGGCGCAGTTTGCACTTGAGTAAAATAACGCTCATACGAAACCATGCAGTAGAGTTGATAACACGTGAAAAAACATCCCAGGGGTCTGTTTTCTCATGTCAGTCATTCCGTCTCAATGGCAAGATGAGAAAATGGGCCTAAAACCGTTGCCTGAAATTGAAAGTTGGATTCCTATTTGCATATCCTTGACTCGGAAGAAAAACCCAGAGTCAAGACGAACACTCTGAAGGGTGTAATGAATGACTTGTATACCCGTAATCTGTAACTTTGGATGATAGAAGGGGAAGTGTTGTTGTTTAGCAACACTACAAAGTTGACACCTAATTTGTCACTGAATCTTTCATACTATCTGTGGTAGGCGGTAGCGTTTGTAGGGAAACTATAACTGAGTTGCGAAAACTTAATATGTCTTCATTTCTATGGCTCTTGTGTATTTTAAGTTCAGAAAGTCAATCCGTAAGAAAGCATGTGGGCTTCTTTACACCAGGTCCCTGCACTGGCCAGGCATTTGCAAAGCGGAGGTGAATAAATATGTTGCTTATTTTAACAGGAGATAATCGAATTGCCTGGATATTTCTGATAGGGCGAGAATAGAGAGGGTGGAGGCTGGATTCAGGACATCTGATCGTTTTAAAAAGGTCATGGGATTTTTGAAGACCAGAGATAGTCAACGCCTTGGTATGATGGTTGGCCTCAGAAGAGATGCTGGATTTAAAGTTTCTTCAACTCTAGAGAGATTGTGAAGTTATGAATCGAAAAATACATCTACAGGCTAAGAATCAAATACGATTGATGGTATTAACAAGGCCTCAATTTCAGGGTGTCTTTTGAGTATTTGTCCTTAACTGGTTGTGTTGTGGGGAATCACAATTTGAATATTAACTAGTTTAAAACAACTGCTGAGCTCTACTGACAGCATAATGGTGTGAATTACAAATGGCTCCTCAACAGCTCAATAATTAATTGAATGTATAGGTCAGTATATCAGTCTCATTGAAGCCAAACATTAACCAATTAGGCTACTTTTTTCGGCTACATCTCTTTCAGACGTTGAAAACAACTGGAACTTGTGAACAAAATACTTAATCCTATAGCTTATGATTTGATCCGTTAGAAAAAGGCCCGTAGAGTACCAGTACGACTAACTTCCCAAATCTGTAAAGATACACGAGGACAAGCTTCAGCACTAAAAATAAAGCCTCTGTGACTGTCCTTGCTAAGAATAAGTGGCCCAAAGACTTCAAAATAATTACTAATTTACTGACGTCATTCAAAATACTCGAGTTAATATTAGACTGGTCTGTCCCTAAGTTACCAAGCATCCCATCTAATTTGGGGATGCTGTTTGCCTCCATAAAGGCGAAATAACACAGATGCACCACGTTAATAACATGTTACCCTCCTTCGGTTTTCAAATGTTAGAAAGACGGCGAAGAATTAATATTATGAGACCACAGGATTTCATCAAAGGAAAAAAAAACAAATGAATCTCATGCTCACCTGTTGTCTAATGTTTCTCCGGTTTCTTTCCTCCCTTGACTTCAGCGTTTGAGACGGGTATTACAAATATGGCAACTGATACAGTTAATATGATATCTTGTTGTTTTAAATCAAATTGTCGCTGTCTCTAGAGTAAATCTTGCCAGCCTTGGTTTAGAAAGACGTCCACCTGATGCTGGAAGCTGATTCAGGACCGCTGCCTCCAACCGCGCTCAACATCACCAGCAGCAGCTGGCTTCAGCCCACCTCTAAATTAGCATAAACCGCCCTCTCACCGGTGCTATTGGTTTACAGCGACGACAGACTCATCCGCCTCCGTGCCTGCGATAATTTCACGAGACAACGCTCCAGAAGTAGGCAACCATTCAATGAAGTCTGTCACAACAGTACTTTAAATAGCGATATGCCACACTTATATGTTCGTTCCTTAGTTTATGTTATTGTTAGATCAACATTTACTGTAGTCTAGATGGCAAGGCAATTGCAGTATGTTAAAACAGTTGCCAACATAGTTGTACATAGTTGTAAAGTCTTTGGCTTCTATTATGAACTTTGTGTGATTTAAAAATAAACCAGATCGACTGTTATAAACTCACATTCCCACATTTAATTCTGGCTACCATTCACGGAGAATTGGTCTTTGTAATTGATAGAGGTTCATGGCATGATGAAGCCCGAATTATGATTAAATCTTGCTGACAACAGTCCGGTTCAAATCAAATCTTTACACCATGCAGTAACTGAGTTATTATAAATCGTCATCTAGTGAGTTCCTATAGTCATTTTAGGCCAAACTGACCTAGACATTTGCATAAATGGCAATTGGTCACATTTTGTTTTCAGTGTCTTGTTAGCTCATGAGATCTTGGTCTCTTTGGAGATACATGACTCTATTTATATTAAATTATCATAGCTACAGGTTATTTAACTATTATACACCTTATTGAATCTTCTCTTTTGTCATTCTTGTTCTCTCTCTCGCTCTTTCACTAACACACACACATACACACACACACACACAACGCACTCGCTGTAGGCCAGGCCTTGGACTGTTGCATGTATGTTGGTCTATTTCTGACCATTGTTGTCTCTATGCTTTGTTTCCAAGCGAACACATGCACCTAGTAACTGCAGCGTCCAACCAATTTGGTTAACTTATTTGCTCTGAATAGTTTTATTTATGACCATGAGATTGGTTATTAGCTCTAATAGTCTTGAATGCTGCCTCCCTCATGTTGGCTTTGGGATTGGAAGCCAAACATAGGCTATGAAGGTGAATCCCTCTAAATGAAAACAAGACGGGTACATCAAATCTATAAGAACTTAAATTGTGCATCTGCTAAATGAGTAAATGTAAATGACAAAATGTAAATGTAACTCGTGTTTAAATTTATGGACTTTCTCATGCATATTCCCTATACACTTTTTAAACTTTCCTAAAACCTTATTTTTTCAAACTAAAACTCCAATCAACGTACAAATACAGTTCAGAATAAATGTGCCCATCAACAAGATGGTTCAAAGGATATTCCACATACTATTAGCTTAATAGATATTTTTAGAGGTAATAACTCAATCACTTATATGACCTACATTATTCTTGCCTATTCTTGGGACGTGGCACATTGCTTTCATCACTCCTAAAAATACTATAAGGACAAGTGTTATTAACATAGAACAATCAACCATGGGAGATGTCCAGGGCACGCACGCAACCACACATACACACACGCGCACACACTCCCACACGCATACGCACACATTCACACACACACACACACAAATATGCACTTGCACAGAGATTCACCCACTCACACACACATACACACTGTAAGGAGTCCATGCTATATCTGCATGCAAAATGCTACGCTGATGCAAGACTTAGCAACATCCCAGAGAATTGTAATATCCCTTCCTATTGGTTGCCTTCCAGAATGGGAGTAGCTTGTTTACTCCAGAAGAGAATGATTGGTTTAGACACAGCCCTTACCTGTAGATTAACCAGGTAAATCACCTGGTTAAACTGCCGAACAATACACTGCTGACAAGCCTATGTCTATGCATGCTATATAGTTGTGCATAGCTGTCAATGGCTCCACAGGAATTAGTGATAGGTTGAATAAGCCAACTAAAGTTAACCCCAAATATTAAAACTGAGTGCATTGTAGGCCTAAGTGAGACGAAGGAGACCTTGGAAAGTGTTCATATTTAGACTTATTTTTTTGTTTTCCTGAAACTGCTCACTTCTGCTTTCGACAACATCAGCGACTGCCATTTTAGTACATGTGGTAAAGCTGTCGAATTCAGAAATAACCTCCATGGTCAGTGTGTATGTGTGAGAGCAATTCTTTTGCATGTACTTTTATAGCCAAATGCTTATCTCTATCATGACAGCAACCGAGACAGACCTTTCCCCCAAAACCATCCACCTTTAGCTGCATCGACAGCCTACCCCTCTAGGCCAAAGGCCTTGTATCCACTAACACAGCAGGTAAAGTGGACTACATATGGTTACGAAAATAGTACTCTACTTAAACTCAACTGGTTTTAGTGGTCATTTGGGATATCATGTTGAATGTGTCCATCGTTAGAACCACAACAATTGTAAAAAGCTACTACTTTGGAATTTTTTGAATCAAATGGCCACGACAAATCCATAGGCTATAATGGACTATTTACACATTTGTAATCATATGTCTAGAAATATCTTCCTTTTTCTAAAGTGCCAAAACAGCAATCATGTAAGGATATCAAATCGGCTTTGGTTGTGTTGAGTAGCTGATTAGGCTACAAGTAATCCAACAGATAAACGAGTATCCTAGGTCTAGGACATGTAAATGTTTTCTATAGCCTAAGACTTTAGAATGTGTTTATAAAATAATAGGCCTTATCCTACGTATAGGCTATGAAAACACATGAAGTTGTATGTAGGCTATCAAATTCATGTTATTAAGGCTGTACCTAATTAAAAGTTCAACGTTTTTTTTATGTATTCCCCTTGCTTTTTTATTGTGTTCAATTGGCAATTCTGAATGGTTACATTAAAAAAAACTCAAGCATGGTTAATTCATCAATCATGGAAATGAGAGCGATATTGGTATAAAGGCTACGTTTTCTATTCGCCTGTGCGGCATTGGAGGAGAACGTCAATGCATTGTTTAGGAGAATCTGAGTGAAAGCCTTTTGTTATTGCGAAGTTTTTAATCTGGGGATTTAAGGAACATCACATGCTCATTCAGGGTAGCGGGTGCGCTCCCGCAACAGGCAAATAACTAGCATAGTTCTTGATCCGGGATAAGATCCCTGAATTCCAACATTTAAAAAACTTCTTTTTTTGCTTTGACGCAGGACTTCACTAAAGTTTGCCAGAGTTCGCAAGATAAAGCGGATTCCACGCTGGGACAACTTTTCCTGGAGGAACACAAGCGTCCGAAACGGGTGATTTACGACCAAAACATGACGTACAAATACAGCCAGCGCTCTCTAATGGTCCTATCGCTACTGGGGATTCTATCTGCGATCATGTCCGTGCTATCGGTCATTTTGATTTTTCAGCTACAGTCACAACAAACTGCCGTGAAGGAATCACCCCCTTTATCTATTGTGCCAACTCATGTTTGGGTTATGCTGTTACCAGTGTCTACGGTCCTCTCCGCTCTGTCCCTCACTCTGAATCTGAGCTCAGTCGTGGTGTGCCTTCTACACAGTTATTTTACAACGGAGATATGTCGAGGAGAGGAAGACACGGAGAGGTATCTTCATAATCTATTAATCATTGGCCGGCATTAAAACACTTTTTTTTCTTTTTCTTGATACACCTGTCATAGCTTTAGGCCATCGGCATGTAGTCTACAGTGAACTTCAGAGGCAGCTCAAAATAATATTTGGAATTCATAACTAATAGGTTATCATTATCTATTGATGATTCCAACTAAAAGTTCATCATTCATAATATTTGATTCAGAGTGATGGGGACCTGCATCGTTAGCTGGACGACCCCCACCCGTCACTAAACTCCTAAACAATGGCCACCGCTCATTATGCACCCAGTCCACGGCCCCTGGCTGGCCCTTTCCCACGTTGTTTTAGAAAGCTAGCTGCCCGCTTCAGGACCTCTCAAAGCCCCTGCTTTAGACAGGACATTCCTTAACTCGCGGGGACCAACAATTCATAGTTTTCGACATGTTTAGTTTTGCACACACATTTTATATCGGCACGCAGCCAAGAATGTTAAACTTTTTTGTTGTTGTTGGCAAATGTGCTCCAGTAAGGTTTGTGGGTATGGTAGTTAACGTTTAAAAAAGCTAAAGGCATATTAAATTATGACAATATTTCACAATAAAAAGCCATAAATAATCGAGGAACATTAAGGAGCAATAAACTATATGCAATAGGATCACCCTATAGACGTTCTATTTGTTACTGACTGATCCAATTGCGCCTTCTCCCATTTTCTTTGACAGAGCAGACTGGTTCCTATTGGATAGCAGAGCTGTCCGTCATGTGGCCATTGGTCTGTTCTGCCTTGGGATTTCAGTGTACTTGGCAGGTAAGAGGTCATTCATGACGAGAAAGATAACAGGCGTAAATGGTACAAAGGAAATGTTAAACCCACATACTGTTTGAACATGTGTAAGTACTTTTATTTTGACAAAAGCAGATTCATTTATTAATCGTCACCTCCATTCAGACTAAAAAAACAAAAAACCTTTGTAGAATTAAATTTTCAATGACCAAAGCGAAATACAAGCTGAAGATTGATCAGTATCCAAAGTCCATTTGGAGCAAGTCCCGTTAAAACTAAGCGATGAACGAGACTGAACAATACAGTCTTTGATAAGTGGCAGTACGACTGAGAAGTCTTAATGCAAGACCTGGCAGGCGGGCTGGCTGGGTCTCCATTCCAGTGAGTGGGTATGAAGGTGGAGGCAGTGCTCCATTGTGATGGAGGAGGTGTTGACCTCTGAACCCTCTCCTGACCCTCGGGTGGGAAAAGAGCCAGAGGGCAGCAGATCACGTCCCAGAGCTGTGCCTCTCTCCGCTTTCCTTCAGCGCGGCCTGGTCCACAACCCGCCTCCTAAACACCAAAACAATGATGAGTCAACAAAAGTCACAGTAATAAAACCTCTTCAGATTGCAAACATGGTTTCCAATCATCACATGGACTAAAACATTGCGCTCAACTGACGCAATGGCCTTTTCTGACCTGCCATTTAGAAATACACAAAACAATTCAGGCAAGGAGAGCAATTGTCAGCTGTTGATGTAACTATTTACATTTATGCATTTAGCAGACGCTTTTATCCAAAGCGACTTCCAAGAGAGAGCTTTACAAAAGAGTGCAGGTCACTGATCATAACAACGAGGTAGTCCCAAAGACTTCAAGCAGCCAGAACATGAAGCATACATTGTGAAAAACTAAACAAGTGCCAAAAGGGAAGACCCATAAGAGCATGCAGTTATCCAAGTTACAAATTAAAACAACATGAACCCCAAAAAGTGCAAGACTGTACCTGTTGAAGAGCAATCAACAGTAAAATATTTCACAGCGAGTACAAGAGTTAACTTTGTTATAACTAACCTTCAAGAGCAACAAGTCTCACAATAAGATACTATATACTTGTCTGTGTCTTACTCCTGCAGCTATGTCCATATACATGCTCCTAGTGTTTGAGGTCGAGACAGGCATAGCCAGCGCCTGCGTCCTGTCCTCAGGAGTGCTGGTTCTGCTGGTGATCGTGACCCACTCCCTGGTCAAAGCTTGCCACGCCACCAAACACTACCGCGGAGACCACCCCGACACCCTGTACCGGAACGACCACGGCGGCAGCCCCTCTGACCCCCGGCCTTGCGAGGTGCTCAGCGTGGGGGACAAGCCTCGCAGGCCGCGCGGGGAGTCCTACCTCCACCGGCAGTTCTCCTACCCGCCCTGCATTGAGCCCAAGCAGCAGCAGCAGCAGCAGTACTCCCCCCCTGGTGAGCCCCAGAGCCACGGCAGCGACAAGGACGGCTACAGCAGTGGCGGCAGTGTCCCCCGCATGCACAGGACCCTGTCCACAGAGTCAGGCCTGCTGCAGGCCCAGACGAAACCCTGGAACGGCATCAACAACGAGATGAGAAGTGTCCTGGCTCGCAAGTCGGGCGCCTCCAGTAAAGACTCGACGCTGGTGTGACTCCACGCTGTGCGGAGGGGTGGAGCGTGCCAGGGCTTCACTGGCTGTGGATATGCAGGCTGAGCTGGGCCGAGTACGACAGCTTACTGACGGGTTTGCCTCAGTAAGACAATGCATCCTCAGACTCTCTGACAGTGGTCAACCTGGTAACCATTGCCAACTTCTATAGGGTCATATCTGTAGTATGTGGTGGATTAAACACTGTCTTGTTTCTGATATTATTTTTTAAATATTTTTAATTGATTTCAATTGTTTATAAATATATCACTACACTTGTTACAGGCAAACATTTTTAGAAAATATACAACTTAAAATGATGAAGGTATTTGTAGATCATTATGTGTAGAGTCTGTGTGGCACACACACTTAAAAAAAAACACACAAATATGGACTTAGTTTGTATTGAATATTAAACAGCAGTGATGGTACACAAGGTGATTATCCACTGTAAATTACTAATCAATGCTATAAAAGACTAAGGGTGGTTGTTGTTGAAACACACTAGAAAGACATTGCCAAAAGTGTTTGTTTCACAGTGTTAAAGCTTAGTTTATGTATGTACTGTAACATGTAGTCTGCATACTTGTTCTGAACAACTTTTGAATTAAGATATTGTTAAAAGATAATAAATGTGAGGAGAGTGTGAAACAACGGACTAAAAAAGTTGCCTAATTCCTGAGCGAAAGCAGCGGTCTTATGACAAGGTCATTTTCGTTCATCTTTCTTGAATTTCCAGGAAATATGGATCACTCCTCCTGTCTACAAATAGCTTTGGGTGCCTTTGCTGCGGAACTACTAACCTTGGAGAATGGCAGTCAAAGGTCATGAGGAAGTGGCATGGGGATGTGGTGGGACTGCGTGAGGACTTGGAGAGAGGGTCGCATCATGCATGCTGCATGCACAAGTGGGTGAAAGGGGATTAAGGTACGGAAGGAGGGGGAAAGAAAGACAAATCAAAAATGAGAAATTAAAATCTGAAGCCTCTCAGGGTTGATGTAAGAATGTTTAAGCATAAGATGGACATGTACAGTAAGTGTTGGTGCTCGGTAAAATCTGGGGTGATGTGTTAAATAGCTGGATTGGTTGATGGAATCTCATAAACATGATGGAAGTGAGTGCAAGGAATAGGTTGTATACAACATACAAAATAACACAAAAAACATATAGATGACCAAATGTGGAAATTGAAGCCCATCCTTTGCAAAAATACTATTGTTACAGTGTTTCCCACACATAAGACCTATGAGTGGCGGTGCCCCACAGAATCATCACCGGCCGCCACATATTGCGTTTCGTTATAAAAATCTTTTGGTGCTATTTAAAACACGCAGCGTATTCGTTCAGCTGCATTTCTTTTCCCTGCTCTCCCTCAGTCTATCTCTCTCTGTTTCATTAGTATTAGTAGAGTAGCTAAAAGTCTAGGAAAGTTGAGGCTACTTTTCGCTAGGTACCTACTAACATGTCTTAATCTGATAGACAAGAGGTTCCCCTTGGTTCTTTTGGTGAGCAGTCTCACGAGCCCTACTTACGCAGCGTCATGGAGCTGGCCAGCTAAATAGTTAATTAGCACTAACGTTGCTGCATATGCAGAAATTGTTTACAATATTTTAAGGCTTCGACAAGTGCTTCTCAAGCAGAAAGACAGGGTTAGAGAGGGAAAGAGAGAGATTTGTTAGGCATTGAAGAAAGAGTAGGACAGGAGGACAGCATCCAGCATGCTGCTGTGAGAGAGCCAGCTGAAGCAACAGGTGAGGTGGACAAACAGATGTAGAAACAGGCAGGTAAGAAAGCAGGTCTCAGGACAAGGGAACTCATGTGAAGGTGTGAATCATTTTTGATTAATATTTCATATAATAAAGTTCTGTGTAACAAATTATTTACAAATGAATTATTTTGACCGCCCCCCCAGTCTGACATGGACCCCCCCCCCCTCCCTCTCCCCGGTCAGACACGGCTGACCGACCCCCACAAATTGCTTTCTAATCTGTGGGAAACACTGTTATACGTATCAAGTCTGCGGCGGTGGAACATGTGGTGAGCGGATGTGTTTGAAATGTGCTGTTTGCAGTAGGTGCACAGAACCCTGAAACAGGGTTTCTACTGCCTCCTACCTCAGTAGTCTCTCCTACCTGCGTCCTTGGGTGTTGCTGATCTGCTCCTTCATGCTGATGGCTTGACGAAGGAGACCGTCTATGCTTTTAAAGTACAAGCTGCTATTTGTCATGCTTTTAACAGCACTAGAAATAGATGGACAAACAAGTGTTATTGTTTTGCAAATAATACAGAGAAAAACGGAATTATTAAGAATATATGTGAAGAACATGTATTAGGGGACGTTTAGGAAATAATTCAGACTGTCCTTACACAAACACATATGAAACACAACTCATTCACTAGGGGTGTAACGATACACTCAGCTCACGATACAATACATATCACGATACTGGGTGTACGATACTATACGTATCACGATATTTTGAACAACATTTTAAATGAAACCGAAATTCAATTAACAGATTTATTTCCAAAACGTTTAACATTTTCAATAATTTTCTTTGTTGTACATACAATTTAGTTAACTTAGTTCAAGCAATTTCTGTGAATGCAATGAATGCACGCATGACGCAGGTGCAGAGTAGGTTGCGTGCTGGTAGCTCAACCAATAGGATCAAATGGACGTCATATTGTAAAAATATTTCCATAACTCTACGATACATACTGTTACATTTTTGTATTGCAATATATTGTTCCACAATATATTGTTACACCCTTAAAATGTACATATGAAATGTTCACACACATTCATAGTACTACCGCAAACTCACACCCAAGTATGTGAAATGCTCACATAGACGAAACACATTCACAGACTGAATTATTTCCAAAACGGCCCCTCATAATAATTGTGTTTGCTTTACCTGCATGCATATTCCACAGTGTATATTGCTCCTTGACTTTGCTCTTCCCAGCTTTGCATATCTGTCTGCATATCAACAGACATTCTTCATTGATTACACTTACACACTGGTATACCACAACCTATATCACTGATAAGAGGCCTCTGGCTGTAACAACGTACCATATCAACCTTCTGAATCATTACAGAACAAGATAAGTTATTAGCAAACAGCGACCGAGCTGCAAACAGACAGTTATGTGACCGTTTGTTTAGACCTATTCAATACTTACTTTGTGTTGCACTAGTTCAGGAAGCGACCTTCTGACGTGTTCTTGCAGGCGATAAAGAGCCACTGATGGTTCGTTGGCTAAAACGTACATACTCTCAGTAAACTTGTCAGTCACTGCAGACAAAAACACACAGCAGATGTGGGTTAGTTGTATCTTGATCCTGATGACAATTGTCTTATAATTACTTAAGTAAGCTAAGACTGAACCTACGTTCTCACAGATAGCTTTGTTAACTGGTGCTAGCTACAAATCGGTCTGACAGCAACGTACTGCAGTACCCGATTAAATGTTTAAGATTCGTTCTTATTCGTTTACCTCGTTTGACTTTCACTTGCATCTCCTGATCCTCCATATACACAAACGGCACTTAATAATATATTAATATGTTGTTACTCAAAGCGTTGTTGATAATGTACGCGATGGCTAAATACAGCCTTCTTTTTATTTTGTTTTGATTCTAGATACAGCCTGCCACTGTAGACATCTCGAAGGGTCGGGTAAAACTGTCTGCAACAAAAAATCTAATTTCCGATTGTCTTATTCCAAACTTCAACATAAAAGTCATAACATTATTTGTATTATTTGAACTTCAGAAGTAAACTTTATATCTGTGGGTTTAACAGAATAACACAATTGTTTGAGATTACTATATTAATAAATACATCAGGAAATAATTTAAACTGAATTCACAAGTTATGGTACGTTTTAGGACAAACTCTTATTTTACGGCCAAACTAGCAAAAGCGGAAATGCTATTAAGAATGACTTCCCTGTTATCAATCTAGTACACCTACCACAAACCGGGTTAAACGGTGCTTGGGATTAATAGTTCCTACACGATTGCACTTGAACGATACGTACTCATATTATTTTGTCATGTTAATGTTGTGGGCCTAGTTTAATTGGATAGACGTATCAAACTTCACTTTAAGTCTATGGAGAGAATTTTAGAATGTGATTGAACTGAAAAATAATAATATAAAAAGTGAATTGCATCATGGGAATTTATATAAAAGTACTTTCAGTTTGATCTCAGGAAGTTAGAGGAAATTATGCTTGCGTTATTTGCTTACATTTGTAACTGAATACACTTGAATTCATGGCGAATTAAGTGAGGAAATTAAAGGTAACAAACAATTATTTCGTTTCTTAATTGCTTAGCTTCAGTAAATATATATCTTAAGTAGCCTACTGTGCCAAATGTGCCACATCTTTGATGCATTAGATCATAATGCATGCGTGGAATTACTGTTTATAGGCTTTTATATTTTACAAACTGGTAATGTAGGCTGATAATGTATAATTTATTTAGGTCACAGAGACAATGGAGGACAAAGATGCTGACGACAATCTTGCAGTACCTGTTGAACCATATGTGCCTTATGGTGTGACATCATATTTACATTTCGGCCTCGACCAAACAGTTAGTTAAAATGATGACTTTTGATTACGTTTACGATTACATTTTTATTACTGCTGTAATTTAGCAGTACTAAATAATATTTCCAAAACATGGCCAGACAGTAATCTTTCTTAATATTAACTTGTGATCTGAATCACATTTTGCAAATAGCATAGCAATGCATATATACCCTCCAAAACTTCACACAGGAAAGCTGTGCAAAAATATATTTTCTCCCAATTCTTGTCTAGGGGCAGAAAACATTGACATGGATGAGGAGAGTTTGCTGAAATATGCCACGACTCTAACCAACAGGCAGCGTGGGAACGAGGTCACAGTCCGACCAGCTACTTTGGATGGTAAACTGGCTCAAGCCCAAACACCTTTCTCTGACACTGTTAGGATTTGATTTGTGTAAATGCAATATTTATCAGTTTATTCATATTTACAAGAGACTTCTCTCGTCGCCAGCTTTGTCTGTTCACCAACTGGCCGCCCAAGGAGAAGTGTCACAGGTGGTCACACATCTAAACAGAGGTGAATCAGTCAGACCATTACCGTCCATGTAGACAGGTGTAGCCTCAAGCCTACTCTGTCCCTGATCCTTGTAGCTACCATCCTAAAAGTGTTCATCCAACCAGAATTGATCAAGTCATCCATCAACATGACTATTCTTATCGATCACAGAACGTTAGGTAAAGGATCAAGCAGAAACCGGCAGAACTAGCTCCTCAGGAACAGGCTTGGAGGTTCCTGAATACACTGTTTGCGGTACGTTGCAGATCTCTCTCTCCTGAATAGCCAGGACGAACGGGGCTACACTCCTCTCATGTGGGCGGCAGCGTTTGGAGAGAAAACCATGGTGGACTTCCTCCTGGAGAAGGTCAGAGAACAGAAGTTTGGTAGTGGGTGGTTTGGGGTTCAAACAGCTGTTCTCAAAGGGCCCTCCGCCCACAGCCTCTGTTTCACAGCATCACTGCGGTGGCTATTTTCGAAGAGCATCTTGAACTGCACAATTTATCGGTTTAATCTCTTGGGGTGCTGGTGAGCTCCCTGACCAGTAGAGAGCTCACCAGCACCCCAAGAGATTAAACCGATGAATTCTACAGTCCGTAGGACTTTGACCAGTGGCTTCAGTGTCGTGTTTGTGTTTTTGCTGTTGTGCCACAGGGGGCAGATCCCAGAACCATAGCTTTGGAGAGAGAGAGTGCCCTGACACTGGCCAGCTCTGGAGGTTACGCTGACATCGTCAAATGTCTTCTGGAATACGGTGTAGACGTCAATGCTTATGACTGGGTAGTGTTATAACGGTCATTTATAGCACATGTATGGTCACTAAACACATGCCCGACAATGTACTTGTGTATGATTGAAGGATATAGCGTTAACATTCCTAAAGTAAAATGGATTAATGTATTTTATGGAAATATGCTGTGTAATACTCGTTGCATTTTTCCAGAACGGTGGTACTCCTCTGCTCTATGCTGTGAGAGGTAACCACGCACGGTGTGTGGAGACACTCTTGGGTAGGTAACACTTTCACTACTTCAGAGGGGGTCAGATGGCTGAACGGTTAGGGAGTTGGACTATTAATCAGAAGGTTGTTGGTTTGATTCCCGGCCGTGCCAAATTGATGTTGTGTCCTTGGGCAAGGCACTCCACCCTTTTTTGCCTCGGGGAGAATGTCCCTGTACTTACTGTAAGTCGCTATCGATAAGTGAGTCATGCTTAATGACTACATTTACATTTACATTTAGTCATTTAGCAGACGCTCTTATCCAGAGCGACTTACAGTAAGTACAGGGACATTCCCCCCGAGGCAAGTAGGGTAAAGTGCCTTGCCCAAGGACACAACATCATTTTTTGGCATGGCGGGGAATCGATCCGGCGACCAAATGTAATGTAAATGTAACTACTTACTACTAGCCTACACTAATAGGCTAAATGGCTTTTATGACATGGGCTAATATTAGACATAATCCTTGTTTGTCAGATAAAGGTGCAGACCTGACCATGGAAGCAGAATCTGGGTACAGTCCCATGGCTCTAGCTGTTGCGCTGGGACACAAAAAAGGTTGGTATCACTACAGATCAGAACAGTTTAGGATAGTTGCATTAAAAAAACACTGTTCTTAATCCTGTTTATGTGTTTTGGTAGTCCAGAAGGTGTTGGGTGATCATATTCTGAAGATTCTGTAAAAAGTATCGGTACACCAAGCAAGATGTTCTCGGGGACTTGGAGCCCTGTCTGACTGTAAGTGGACCAGGAGTTGACAAGGATCAAACACGTATTTATTACAGTTCTGAACAGTGGTTCCATGGTTGCGTTGCATTCCATAATAATGTATAGTATGTGGTGTGTGCACAGTCAGCGCTGAACATTCAGAGAAGATTACAGATAAGTTTATACTGTTACTTCTTGTGTCCTACTCAATTCATTATACAGCATTTGACTGGTTTGAGGGCCAAGCATTTGTTAATTCAAGTGAATCTGCAGCTGCAGTGTTTTATTTTGTAAACAAAAGCACAAATGAATAGTAATCAAGCATCAATCAAACCATGCATTTTTATATCAATGTCTGGAATGGCATGCCATTTGCAAGGCACAATTTCTGCTTCATAATCTTAAAAAAAAAAAAAAAAATGTACTCAACACCAATACAAGATCCATTGACATTGAGTTTGTAGAAGTCTTCTTGTGTAAGAAATAAAAAAGTTATGATCTTTAACCAAGTCATATTGGTTCCACATCCCTCTCCTGTGTCTCAGTTTATGGTTCCCCTGTTCCTCTCCATCATTTCCCACTTTACAGGGTCCTCTGGTTCCATCTCTCCTCTCTCATCCAGGAACGTCACAAAGCTTTCTCCCCAAGGACATCTAAGGAATAAACAATAATTCTCCCAAAAAAGTCGGCACTGTTCTCAAACACTATTTTTAGCTTGTGCACCACGGGAGCCTCAGGAATGGGAAAACTGTGGGTGTGGAGTTAAGAACTGGATAAGCATGGCAGTAATGACAGAAGCGCTCAAGAAAATATTGTTTGAAGAGTGTAGTGGGTGGGCGCACCACAGCCCCTCCTCATACCGACATATCTGTTATAACTCAGAGTAAGTACACACGATGACAACCTGAATTGGCAGAATTGTTAAAATCGTTTAACTGATTATTTAATCTCCTGTGTGCCGCAGTACTGTAAAGGATATCTGTGCTGAATTGTCGTCTTCTGGATAAAAATCACAGATTTTTGAAAAGGTTCCATCTTTCGGCGATCCTGTGAAAACATTATGTTGTGTAGTGGTTATGGATGCACCCCAGCGAGAATGGGGTCATTACAGCCCAGGGTTAACGGTATAACCCTTAAGACCCAGTAATGTAGGATTACCTTCCATTCTACATGTTTTTCCGGAAAAGCCCCCTTGAAACTGCAACCTCAGTTCGGACACCTGGACCGGCTGTGGAAATTCTAACGCAACCCACTGGGCGTCCCCCTGCAAAAAGCATGCCATCCAAATGCTGTCACTGTTACTAGACAAGCACACCAACGTTACAAGCACACTAACGTCAACTTTAGCGGGCATATTACCTGATCAGAATTCCAACATGTTTCCTCGTTATTATCGAACATGTATTTCTTCCCAAATTGCTTAACGTCTCTGTTCAAAACCGAACTCACTCTGTAGACAACAGGGACAGTGAATGACAATTGTCCAGTTTATAAACACTGTAAAAATGTGGGCTTTTCATTTGAGATGCTACCAACACAAATGTAGCTTAAAGCTTGTCATGTATTTTGTTTATAGATACAAAAATATGTCATGCACAAACGAACTCGAAGTTGAATTCTTACGACCACGTGTGTTTACATTTAGACGACTACATTTCCAAACCTGCTCTGTGTTTCCCCGCAGATCAACGAGGAAGCCATGTCTGATGTTCGCAGTGAGGGCAAGTAGACGTATTTAACTACGGAAGAAGTAAAACATTTTACGACAGAAATGGCAAGTGTTTATTCTAGCCTGCGTCCACTAGATGGCAATGTTGTTCATTTATTATGTACTTTCCCTTATCCTTGAAAGATTTTTTTAGCAGTTTTATCAGCTCTTGGCAAAACAAACATTGTTTCATGAAGATAAGAGGTAAGACCAGACATCCAACAAGTGCTTTTTTAAAGCCTACAGCCAACTAAATGTTCTGACCTGAATACCCAAACATATTCTATTTCACCCTATTTGGCAATGTTAGCTGATGCCTATATTTGTTGTTAGTTATATTAGCCTACATAACGGTGGTATTGTGTTCACATGCTATATGAAGGAGGGACCTTCTGCGTCTGAAAGGAGGTATCCTCGGGCCAAATAAAGTAAAGTCATGTCAAATTTGAGCTGAATTCATGCAACTGTTTGGACGTCTAAACGAGAAGGAAAATAGGCGGTAGCAATGTACTAGATAGGCAATGATCCGTTAACACACATTGTAGTCATAATGTTTGTCTGAATGTCCATGGTCGTAAGTATAAAGGACAAAACGCGAGTAACATTAATATGCCACAGGCCACAGACATAGGGTCAGTCAACAGCAGTTGTTTTCTTTTGTCTGGCTTTCTGCCGGGGAAAGAGAGGGGGGAGAGGGTTGTTTTTGTAGGAGATCTCGCTCATTTCAGATGAACCTCATGCTGAGATGCGGACACGGTGCACTCGCCTCTGCGGATAATCAATACGTCTGAATTACAGAACCTGATGGAACGGCCCTCTGTGAAAATTGCAGTTTGTAAGTGGGTGGTTTGGGGTTCAAACAGCTGTTCTCAAAGGGTCCTACACAAGCAGCTTCTGTTTCACAGCATCACTGCGGTGACTGAAACACCAGGTGTGTGGTCAAAGCATTTGGTCAGTTAAAGGATAACGTGTGATTGATGGTGCGCAATTGACTTGTGTGTGAAAGAGAGGTGTGTGTGGGCGAGAGAGAGAGAGGGTGGTGAGAGATTAGTTGATATAGAACAGAAGATACTGTAGAGAGCAAGAATGGACAGAAAAAGAAAATAGATTCTGCAATGCGTTGTTGTTCTTTTTTCCCCCAGAAGTAGGCGACATTAGTGGTTGGGAAAAGCAGAATGCAGGCAACAGAATGAGAGACGGAGAAGGGAAAGGTGTGTAATAGGCTACCTTCTTTTTTATGTCGCTTTTCAAAAACAGATGGACAAAAGATGTGCAGGGAAAGAGGAAAATGAGGGGAAGTAGATATATACTGACAGCACAGAAAAACATTGAGGCTGAGATGGAAGCTCTGGTCAGCTGACTGTCATTCGAGAGGTGAACAAGCAAGGCCTGGCCTGTGGGCCGAGTCTGATCTATTCCAGGGGTTATGAACAGTGGGCACTTGTGTAGATTGCCCTGATGAGGGAGGTCATTAATCCTGGATGCTGGATGAGGAACACGGGAGCCAGGACAGCAGGAAACAGATCTTCACCCAGCCTCCATAAACGCCAGAGTAACTCACCACACTGACAGTTTGAATGAACTAACCTTGTTTGCGGACGTGCTACATAAAACTCTGCCTGGAGACTTGAATCCTGAAGAGGATGGCAGAAGCATCTTATGGTCTGCTGGGCTGGTTTTGGTAACACCGTGAGGCCGTTGAAATGGGTTGTAAGACAGTCTGCCATTGTTTATTTGATTAGGCTCAGCTTTCTTTAAGCGATTCCTTCTAGCTGAAGCTAGTTGTTGGGGAAAGCTGTCGTTAATGCTACAACGACAGCCTAATTTCTCAGAGCCATAGATGCATCTTTATTACACCGGGGAGAAATGACGGAAACGTGAGTGAGATCATGTTGTAAATGTGGTCGTAAATCAATTCGGTTTAGTGACAACATTTCATGCGCTATGAGGCTCCCTTCATTTTAATAACGTTGAAACTGGGCAGGCGAGCAAGGCACATCTGCCCGCTGCTGGAGCAATTAGCGGTGTGCTTGGAGAATCCGTTCCGTTTCCTGGCAAGGCGCTCTCTCTCATTTCGGTGGTTGAATTTCCTACGCTGCAATTTGACTGAGGTTCCTTAATAAAGCCATTAAGAAGCAAAGCATTTTCACAATATGCTCTGCTGCCTTTCTTTACAAAGCGCAATCACTTGTCATTCATTCGATTACAACCACGAGTCACGGATGTCAGTTTTTGACTGGGATTTCCCCCCCACGGGATGTGTGTTTGTGCTGGTATATGTACACATTTGAAGATGATGTGCCCTCCTTTCATAGAAACAGCCATCCATTCTTCCTCCAGGCAGGCAAATGCCTGCATTGGCAGCTCTAAATTACAGGGTGAGATTGATGGACAGGTAAGGATTCACAGTGTTCTCTAATTGCCTATTGAAGACTACAAGGCAGCAGAGTTGAATACAGTCCCCTGTGGATGCAGTCTGGACCAGATACAACAGAGACCCGAGCAACACAATATGGCCACTGAACTGAATGAAAATAGGTGTATAGCTGGTGCAGAGATTGATTTTTAGATCCAGCGTCGGCTGTAATTTCTACCTCTTCTTTCCTCTGAATAACACCTGCCTGCTACGTATAGCCTGTGTCAGATAAGGATCTGAGCTGTAAAGATGTTTTATATGCTGCTGACCGCACTGGAATCAATCAGGGAGAAATATCAACACATTATTTGGTTTTGTATGCTGTGGCTATGCCAGGTTTGAAGGAGAAGCGAAAACATGATGTAGGCACGGAGCTGAATCTGCATGTTTGCCCTTGTGCATTGTCTGGTACAGGGGGCAGCCCTCTACTGCATGTGTGGATGTGCTGAGGGGCTGCAGCTGGAGGAATTAAGGAAGTCCAGCCAATCGTGCGCTCCAGCGAACGGAATCCCCGTTGGTCCTACGACGGGAGTGAGACCAATCAGACAAGCTCCTCCCCCCGCTTTCTCCTCCCCCCCTGCACCTCCTTCCTCCTGCTCTTCCACTTCCTCCCCCCTTTCCTCATCCTCCTCCTTCTAACCTTCCTTTCTCTCGTTCTTCCCCCTCGATCTCCTTCTCCCCTCACAATCTCCTTCTCCCACTCCTCTTCCACCTCTTCCTCCCCTTGCTCCTCGCCCTCCCCAAGCAGGGCCAGACCAGGGGCTGGAGTATGAGGGAGTAGCAGGGTCTGAGGTAAAGACAAACCTCTGCTGGGTTCTCCCGAGGGTTTGGGCTCATGAGAGAGACAAGCATGTCCAGTACACCTACAGCGTGTCATATCAATGCTGGGTCACTTTGGGCCTTCACAAGGGAACACGATCCACAAGG
Organism: Hypomesus nipponensis; assembly: GCF_054491055.1. NCBI lineage: Eukaryota > Metazoa > Chordata > Actinopteri > Osmeriformes > Osmeridae > Hypomesus > Hypomesus nipponensis. The sequence continues at coordinate 3,408,911 of NC_140376.1, read as the reverse complement.
CTTATTGAATTGACCGTAAATCTATTGGCTGTGTTCCTTTAGCTCAGCCAGCTGGAGGGGGGTCGGATTTGAGAGTCACAGAAGGTGTGTGTGTTGCCCAGTTGCGTCAAGCCTAGCCAGTCTGTGTTTAAACCTCCTATCCTGTTTTGTCCTAGAAGGTCCTTCATCCCAGTTAATCCCCCCCCCCCCCTTCTCACCAAATATTCAGCCGTTTGAGAATGACATAAGATTCATGTACGCATGTCCTCTGTACTCCAGACAGACTGTATCTCATCAGAAAGATTCCCCCCTCCCATGTGTACTTGATGCCCTCTTCTCAGCCAAACAGACCAACACCAGGGGGCCTTTCACTGAGAGAGACTTAAGAGTCTCTCTCTCTCTCTCTCTCTCTCTCTCTCTCTCTCTCTCTCTCTCTCTCTCTCTCTCTCTCTCTCTCTCTCTCTCTCTCTCTCTCTCTCTCTCTCTCTCTCTCTCTCTCTCTCTCTCTCTCTCTCACTCTCTCTCTCTCTCTCTCTCTCTCTCTCTCTCTCTCTCTCTCTCTCTCTCTCTCTCTCTCTCTCCATACAGCATGTTTTATCTGCTAATGCATGATCAATTCCCTCAAAAGCCTTTTACCATTGACTGTAATACTCGTACAGAGTTTGAAGGAATGCATCGCCTCTGGAGAGAGGTTAGTGTGACGATCTGTTGTTGGTTCTTTGTCAGCATGGAAGAACATTACTGTGATGCTTGAGCAACATTGCAACTGCTCAACCCTGAGCAGGAGACGGGTCTGCTGCAAACTCCAATAGCTCTGACTAGACCGATTTTCAGAAGCTATTCAGACAAAGCACCCTGCTTCACCATACCCTGGCTGCGTTCTGTCACACGCACAAGTGGACTGACCTCAAATAGGGCACCGTCCAATTATACTGAACTTCCACCATTAGTCAACGACTGCAAAACGAGAGAGAGAGAGAGACAGCTGCTCGTCATATTCTTTAGACCACTGGTTTCTCCTCTTAGTGTTTCAGCGCTGCAGCGCTTGTCTCCAAGGAGGTCAAAGATGCTCGTTGGAGACAAAACAGCACGCATCTCTTTGTCTGGAAACAGGCTGAACAGGGCAACTTAGCTTAACCCCGGCAAATTGTAGTTATACAAATAACACCTCCAATTAGGAGACCTCGGTCTCATTAACTCTGCAGACTGCAGGCACCTGCCTGGCTCACTGTGCGATGTGTGTCTGCAAATAGGTGTGTGTGTGTTCGTGTGTGTGTCCTTGTGTGTATGTGTGTGACCGTCAAACCAGAAAACGGAACATCATTTATAATTCACCGCACAATGCAAGTAAAATAACTGACTATTTGGCAAATGGACCAACCACAACTTATTTGACAACCATTACATATGACCCATTTTTAAATGTCAGGCCAATCATTTCAATCGGTTAAAATTTTGATCCCTCCCTATTTTGTAGTTGTATGGTGTTTCTGGCCAGCTGACCCCTCCACAGCTTGTTGCTCCAGTGTAAGCAGCCCTATCTGTGGGGGCTGCCAATTGACCTTGATTGCTGCCAGGTGTTCAAGTGCTCCACTCCACCTAATTGGTCCTAATTGGCTCAGGCAGGCCACAGTAACACAAACTCTCCTTTAGACCTCCAGGGTGGCAAAGAAAAGTGTGTGATGGCCACTTAATCAGGCCCCTGCCCCTCCTACTTTTGCATTGTGCGCATTGTGTGTGTGTGAATATATGGATGTGTGTGTGGCGTGTATCGATGTGTGTGTGTGGTTTGTGTATGGATGTGGTGTGTGTGGTGTATGTTTGTGTGTAGGGTGTGGTGTATGTGTTTTGTGTGTATGATTGGTGTGTTGAGGGTCTGGTGTTGACAGGGTCGAGTGTATTATGCTGGAGCTGCAGTGTTTGGGGGGGCATGCAGCCCGGCTCTTTAATCTGTCCAGGCAGCTCTGTAATTGGGGGCTGGTGTGGAGAGAACGCCCGATAACACGGGCATGAGAGAGAGAGAGAGACAGAGAGAGAGAGAGAGAGAGCGAGAGAGAGAGAGAGAGAGAGAGAGAGAGAGAGAGAGACAGACAGAGACAGAGACAGAGAGAGAGAGAGAGAGAGAGAGAGAGACAGAGACAGAGACAGAGAGAGAGAGAGAGAGAGAGAGAGAGAGAGAGAGAGAGAGAGACAGAGAGAGAGAGAGAGAGAGAGTGTGTGTGAGAGAGAGAGAGAGAGAGAGACAGAGAGAGAGAGAGAGAGTGTGTGTGAGAGAGAGAGAGAGAGAGAGACAGAGAGAGAGAGAGACAGAGAGAGAGAGAGTGTGTGTTTGTGTCTCAGGGAGAAAGTGAATGGACAAAGGGGGTGCCTGTGGTGTGTGTGTACTGTCTGTGTGCGTGTGCAGGAGTGTGTGAAGGGGGAAGGTGAATGCAGAAAATGGGTGCTGATTTTGTGTGTGTGTATTGGGAGTGTGGGTTGGGGGAAGGTGAAGGTATATAAGGCCCACTGATGGTGCGTGTGTACGTGTGCATGGTGAAGGGAATGTGAGGACACAGTCTGGTGGGGGTGGGGGTGGGGGGGCAGGGCAGGGGGGTTAGAGGGGGAGCTTGGGGGGCTCCCCAGTCAGCCAGAATGGCAACGTCATTGTCTGGGTCGATTCACCGGGTCCCCCACCTATTCATGCACTCAATCTGGTCAAATCCAATTGTGCTGGGGTCTGAATGGGTTCCAATCACCGCCGTAAGTGCTCCCAATTTCCATTCAAATGAAGTTCAAACACTTTTACTTTAAATCCCATTCCAGAGCCTCAGACTCATAATGTGGTCCCCCCTCAATCCCCCAGCGCCCCCCCCCCCCCCCCCCCCCGCCTGCTTCCTGTTAGCTCTGGGAGATCAGCCCTCCAGCCAGGTGCCTCTACTGCTCTCAATGTCAAAATGTCCCTCGGAAATTTAAGATGGAGTTGGCTTGTCAGAGAACCATTTCTGTTGGCTGCTGCCTCTCTCTATGATGCTATAATGCCTCTCTCTCTATGATGCTATAATGCCTCTCTCTCTATGATGCTATAATGTATCTCTCTCTATGATGCTATAATGCCTCTCTCTCTATGATGCTATAATGTATCTCTCTCTATGATGCTATAATGCCTCTCTCTCTCTATGATGCTATAATGCCTCTCTCTCTCTATGATGCTATAATGCCTCTCTCTCTATGATGCTATAATGCCTCTCTCTCTATGATGCTATAATGTATCTCTTTCTATGATGCTATAATGCCTCTCTCTCTATGATGCTATAATGTATCTCTCTCTATGATGCTATAATGCCTCTCTCTCTATGATGCAATAATGCCTCTCTCTCTATGATGCTATAATGCCTCTCTCTCTATGATGCTATTATGTCTCTCTCTCTATGATGCTATAATGCCTCTTCATCATGCTATAATGCCTCTCTCTATGATGCTATAATGTCTCTCTCTCTCTGCAATGATATAATGTCTCTCTCTATGATGCCAAAACACAGCTGCAGAGCCAAGGTATGTGAAGCTTTAGGCGATATAACAAATAGTTGCAGAGTATTATGTTGAGTTTACAAATCAAGTTGGAAAGGATTTCCAGTTTATTCTCACAGACGACATTCGGTGGAGCAGCGGGGAAAGCTGCCAGCGCGTTTGAGATCTGTGTTGTGTCGCTTCTCTTGTGTAAATGAAGGAGCTGCATGTTTTTCATTCCTTTGTGGAGTCGACTCCGGAAAAAAGCCATGTTCCTGCAGCTCCTGCCCCAGGGGAAGAGAACCATCACTCGTCTCCCTGCTGCAGCTTTTAAAAAAAGAAGGAAAGAAAAAGGAGAATCGCTCAAACACCTATAATAACATGTTAACCCTCAGTGTGTAAATCATCTTGCTCACATTCTCACTCTCAGCAGGGATGAACAGGGGACATTATTCAGGCAGGGGAAAAGGGTTTACAGAGCACCAAGGCTTCGTCAGGGCCCTACCTTTCGGCAAGCCCGAATTATCTTCCTCTGTCAGCAGGCAAATGAACGATCTGTCCGAGGACCAAGTGGTTCTCTGCGACCATCCATCTCTGGTCCTCCACCCTCAGGGCAGTCTGCGGCCCACTCTGCTCACCTCGTTCCAGGCTAGAGAGAGGGGCAGACCTGATGTAGAATAGTACTGGAATGTAGATCAGATCCTGATTTGATTACACGGTGAAGTACGTTAAGGTTAATATCTCGAGATGGATTGAGCCAAACCATTACACAATTGACATACTTCTCCCTAACGACTTTTTGTTTGTCAACATTGAAATAGCGTCTGGAATTTGTATAGCCTGTAAAATATTTGATTCAATGTAAATAACTGAGGTTAGTGTTTTATCGTTCTCTTACACACAGCATCCTGTGATTTACACAAACAACTCTGTGTGGATGGTTTTGCTGCACAAGTGTGTGTTTAGGGAGTGTGTGTTTTGAACTAGGCCACTTAGTCTGGCATGCACATTTTGGGGTTGGACAAGGATTCCTCAACAGTAGTCGGATCAGTGGGTTGGAAAAGGTTGTGTTGCGGAATACTGTGATGTGGAATGAGGGAAATGTTTCGGAAACCCAGGCCTTAATCTGTGCTGCGTTAAAGCACGGGTGAGTGTGCAGGCCAGTGGGATGTGTGTCTGTGTGTGTGTGTATTTCTGTGAGTGTGTGTGTCTGTCTACTTGTCCAGCGCCTGAGTGCTTGGTGTGTGTGTGTGTGTGTGTGTGTGTGTGTGTGTGTGTGTGTGTGTGTGTGTGTGTGCGGTTGTGCATGTATGTCCAGGCGTGTGTGTCCAGGCGTGTGTGTCTAGGCGTGTGTGTCTAGCCATGAAAGCATGACCTATTCTTTTGCTTCTCCGCTTGTTTCTCTGATACCAGACTCCTCATCTCTCTGTAGCTTAGCGACACGTATCCCCTGATTGGGACCGCGATTATGCTCCTCTGGACCCATATTCAGTGGGATGTCCATGATGTGAGGAGATTGGATGATTCCTGTGTTGGAACGGCCCTGTGTTGGAAAGGATAATGAATTGACTTGTTATCTGGCGACAGTAGACACAAGCGATGCATTTTGGCATGGAATGTCTATGTTGTTAGAGCTTGTCTCTCTGGTATCACATCTTGTTCACATTCAAATTCTAATAAGCTCCGCGTGTTGAAGAGGGGTAAATTACGTTTGCAAAACTATTCTGAAAATGTGTGCGCATAGTACAGTAGGTTCAGTAGCCTACTAGTCCCAGCTATATTACTGCTGTGTCTCAATCTTCACAAACGTTGTCAGTACCTGTGCTGTTTCTCCTCAGTCAGAGGGCTGTAATGTACGTCTGCTTTGTTTGCTTGTTTAGTGCCTTTATTCCCCCCCCCCCTGCAGATAAAGTGCCCCTGTGGGATTACCTGAACTTGTAATAGGTGGGAAACCCAGCACAGTAATACATCACTGTCAGCCTGGACTCAAGTATAGTGGAAATATGATTTGGTTCCTCTGCAGAAACATGTTACCGAGCATAACATAAAGTGGTCTAGAATCCCTTTATTCCATTTCATGTGAGTTAGCAAACTCGAGGCTTAACAGAAATGTCCCCCAAAATGTGTTTTGACACACAATTTGTCAAAAAGAGAGAACTTTATGTTAAATTCTCAACCAGGTCCTTCATACACAGCAGGGTAATTAGATTGAGGTGGATTAACTTTCAAGTCTATCTAGGCTAGGTGATGGTTGTGAATAAGATTACCAAAATGGATTTAATTTGCACCCGCAAGTCCCTGCTGCGACAGGATTCATCTGGATTATCTGAGATTCAGACCACCATACTTACCCTTCCCTTAGGAAGGAACATTCTTCTAAACTTTAATGAGTTCACACATTGTCCTCGTCGAAGATTAACCCCAAAAAAGGAGAGGGGGGGGAAAAACAGAATTACAGAGTGTCTCTGTAAGACATGCACAGTGGCTCATTCATCAGTGAGCAGCATATTAGCACCATCACTGCAAATGCTTGTTTGCACCTCTGGGTAGCCCCGCTGCGAGAATGAGCTTTCAAGGTCCAACCTTTCACGCCTCTCATCTTGAGTGGGTTTAGGCTGGGTAAATGAAACAGAACCTCCCATTAACTCTCCACTCTCCTGCCTCTCTTCTCCCCTGCTTTCCTCTCTCCTGCCTCTCCCCTACCTCTCCTCTTACCTGCCTCCACTGCCTCTCCTCCCTCCTGCCTCTCCTCTCTCCTGGCTCTCCTCTCTCCTGCCTCTCCTCTCTCCTGCCGCTCCCTGCCTCTCCCCTCCCTCTCCTGCCTCTCCTCTCTCCTGCCTCTCCTCTCTCCTGCCACTCCCTGCCTCTCCCCTGCCTCTCCTCTCTCCTGGCTCTCCTCTCTCCTGCCTCTCCTCTCTCCTGCCGCACCCTGCCTCTCCCCTGCCTCTCCCCTCCCTCTCCTGCCTCTCCTCTCCCCTGCCTCTCCTCTCCCCTGCCTCCCCTGCCTCTCCTCTCCCCTGCCTCTCCTCTCCTCTCCCCTGCCTCCCCTGCCTCTCCTCTCCCCTGCCTCTCTTCTCCCCTGCCTCTCCTGCCTCTCCTCTCCCCTGCCTTCCCTCTCCCCTGCCTCTCCTGCCTCTCCTCTCTCTCCTCTCTCCTGCCTTTCCTCTCCACTTCTTCTCCCCCGCCTTTCCTCATCTCTGACCCTCCCGTGCTCGAGCGGATCCTATTGGTGCAGACCTTGTTCCCACTGCCATGTAGACCACCACCCAATCAGCAGATGGAGCTTTTATTGGAACTACTATATCAAGCTGGCTTTCATGCTTGCTCACTGCCCAGTCTGGTTCAAGAATATAGATTATAAAGAGGGTTTAAATCAGGGCTTGGAGGATAATCAGCTGGGCTGGGGCTAGGCTAGGCTGGGTTGAGCAGGCACACAGTGCTGGCGTTGACAGCCTTTCAATGCTGTTCCCTGTAGTTTTTCTGAGGAGGATTACATCCACATGCATGAACATGCATATCCACACACTCACAAACTGATAATGTCATCATGAACACGATGAAAGCGATCTCTTGAGGGTGCGGGCACGTCTGTTTCACCGTACAGTGTGTGTGTGTGTGTGTTGCTATGTGGAGGTATGTGTGTAAACATCATTGTGGGTGTGTGCTTGCCTGTCATGTTGCATCCGCGTAGCCCTTCATACATAAATGCATATCTCCTGACAGGAACAAATGGGCTAGGTGTGGAAGGGTTACAGACGGGGTATCCTGACGGAGCATGTGTGTGGTGAGAGCGAGGCACTTATTAGCCCGTCGGTTCGACTCTGAACTTTGGCGGGGTCCTCGCCTTCAGGAACAGGATTTGGAGCCTGCGAAGCGCTGAGCCAGACAGCTTCAGTCTGCCTCTGCACGCTGTTAAGGACAGCACCACCCCCCTGCTTCTGCCCCCGCCTCACCCCCTAACACCCCCCCCCCCTTCACCCCCTGCACCGCCCTCCTCCTCTGGTGTCTTTTTGATTAGCACAAATCCAAGCTTGTAGACCAGGATGGGAGGGAGAGAAGGGCCGTGGGGGGGGGGGGGGGGGGAGAGAGATCGAGAAAGATCGGAAGAGGAAAGGGGATGACACGTGAGGTGAGTGAGAGGAAGAGAGAGAGACAGAGGTTGAGAGAAAGGGAGAGAGACAAAGAGATGGAGAGAGACGAGTATAGAGGGAGAGAGAGAGGTCGAGAAAGAGGGGGAGAGAGTCACGTCGTGTACATCCTTAATCATCTTCCTTCGCAGCTTCAAATGGCGCAGCGGCGTCGTGTGAGATGTGAGACGGCGACTTGAAAGAGAATTCATCCATAGTTTCGAATCGCGTTCGACAATAAGCTGTGTACAAGTCAAGAAATAAAGAAACCAGAGAGGCAATCTGATGAGCAGGGGAGAAGGAGAAGCTCGTCTGCTTAAGAGGGCCGTCGACGGTTGCAATTAGTGCAGTCAAGTCAGCAAGTAGCTGCCAAGGAGGTAAACAAACTATGGGGGAAGACAATCAACTCAGGCCCCCGGATTTTCCATGCTCACTTATTCTTCCCAGAAAGCATTGCAAACAAGGAAACTCCAAATGATACTCGGCACCTTTTGAAAAATAAATTGTTGTCCTCTTTGGCTCGCCAGACAGCGTTTTGTTCAAAGGAATCATTGGTTTAATTACCCCCGGCGGTGAAACCAATTAAGAGTTTAAACTCAATGAAGTTGTTGGTAGGGAGGTTTTTTGTCAAGTTAAAGTCTTGTGATGCTGCGGGACTGACAAAAGACCCCCTGCAGGGAGTAAAGCATGTCTGCTGTACGCGTGTCTGCTGTTAACGTGTCTGCTGTTAGCTTGTCTGCTGTACGCCTGTCTGCTGTACGCCTGTCTGCTGTACGCCTGTCTGCTGTACGCATGTCTGCTATTAGCATGTCTGCTGTTAGCGTGTCGGCTGTTAGCATGTCTGCTGTTAGCGTTTCGGCTGTTAGCATGTCTGCTGTTAGCATGTCTGCTGTACGCGTGTCTGCTGTTAGTGTGTCTGCTGTACGCCTGTCTGCTGTTAGCATGTCTGCTGTTAGCATGAATGGTTCTTTGTATAATTATCCTCACGGGATGGAGGCATGGATGGATGGAGGGAGGGATGGGTAGGAGTATAGATGGAGGGAGGGATAGGTGTATATATGGGTGGATGGAGGGGGGAGGGGTAGGTGGAGGGAGGGAGAGAGGGAGGGAGGGATGGGTAGGTGGACAAAGAGAGAAAAGAAAGTAGGATGAGAGAATGTGAAGGAACAGATAACAGTTCCATTAACAGTGAGGGTGAGGTCCACATGTGGTTGAGGCCACTACTTTTGAACACCCTGTACAGTACTTTACTGAACGCCCACACAGACTCACAAAAACTTTAATTGGTCATTTGACGGTTGGAGTCAATTAAATTAATGGCCCTGGAGCAAGATATAACGTTTTATTTAGAGTGCTAAGATACAATTAGGATTTTCTTTTATGTCATAAAAAACGGTTAAGGAAGCTGCACCAGGGCTTCTCAGCCCAATCTCCACACTGCAGCCCTCCACAGACACCTTTTCCTCCCTGTCCCATCCTCCGCTCCCCCCCCCCCCCCCCCCCCGTAAGCCTTTCTCTCCCTGTCCAAGCCTCCATCCTCGCACGCCTTCCGCCGCTTTCTCCCTCGTCTCGTTTTCAACATGCCTCTGTCTCCCTTGTCTCCCCCCAATCTCAACCACCCCTTCCCCCAGCTGCTTTCTCCCTTAGACCTCATATTTCTCTCTGACTCCTCCCCCTACACACAGGCTCCTCCCCCCTTGGCCTTTTCTGTCAACTCCAGATCTTCCAGGATGGAGCACAGAGGGGCTAATATACACTGCCAGAACAATTGAGCTTGACTCATGTGTAACTTACTAGATTGATACATCCTGCCCCCCCATGCCTCCCCTTTTGACCGTCAAATATGTCACTCTCTACATTAGTCAAGACAGTGTGAGACACCCTCATCCATACACACACACACATACGCATAATTGAGCTTTCTACCCTGTAGGATGCATGTATGACATAATGGGAGGGAGGATTGGGTGGGGGTGATCGGGTGGGGGTGATTGGGTGGGGGTGGTGGGGAAGGAACAGGAGAGGGAAGACCACCTCTCTCCCAGCATGTCATACAGTTTCCCTGAAGAGATTTGTCACCTGGGAGATTATCTGTGCGATGTGAACGAGCTGAATGGCCCGGTCATCCCCCGAGTTTGAGTCGAGGATCTGTGACGCTCGCTCAAGCCTGACAAGTCCGAGCTCTCACTGTGGTGTTCCTCTCAGCCTGGATGTGTTGCCATGTCAACGGGTGCGTGTGGATCGGAGGCCTTAATCCGGGGGAAGAAAACTAAAGGACAGGAGAAGACAACACGTTATTGTCTCATTTGTCCCGTGTGTCTCCACTGAGGAGCTGAACAGACACAACAACCATCTGAACACAACCACACAGATGTCTCAGAGGTAAAAGCACAAAATGGTTGGATAACCACCAAAGTCCTACAGTGTCAGGAACCTATTCTGAACGTTTGGTCTAATAATTCATATGATTTTGAATCATTATTTTTGAATCACATAGGCTTCTTTAAGTCCTAAGTGGTTCAATTCGTCGCCAATCTATTTAACCTTGAATCTAACATTTTGTCGTGAATGTGAAAATCCACAGCCCTCAAAACATGTTGTATTAATGACAGAGCTTTCCCCAGAATAGAGACTTTCACTCTTTTATATTTAAGTGTTCTCAAGACTTCTTGAATTCGCAAACTGTCATAAATAATAGTCCTGTCCTAAAACTGTGGCGTGAATGGATGCAAAAGGCAGTTTGTGAAAAGCTAAAGATGTTGAATGTAGTCAGAGGAAAGCAGTGTGAGTCAGAGGATGTTGAAAGCGGGAGAGAGACAGAGACAGAGACAGAGAGAGAGAGAGAGAGAGAGAGAGAGAGAGAGAGAGAGAGAGACAGAGACAGTGACAGTGACAGAGAGAGAGACAGAGACAGACACAGAGAGACAGAGAGACAGAGAGACAGAGAGAGACAGACACAGAGAGACAGAGAGAGAGAGACAGAGAGAGACAGAAAGAGACAGAGAGAGACAGAGAGAGACAGAGAGAGAAAGGGAACTCAAGCTAAATTACATGGATGAGATAATTACAGATTCTAAAAAGAAATGGATGAAAAGCAGAGGGGAAAAACGTTTCTTGTTTTAATGAGGTTCACAGCTCGACTCGTGTTCTCTAGGTTGAAAAGCATCACCTCCTCCCTGCCCTAAAATTGTCAGTAAAATAAGAAATGCAAATATGGCACCCAGGGTAGGGTGGGCATTCTGGTCCAAGTTCTGCCTTTTGAGCCTTGGTTATAGAGGGGCATATTGAGAGTGTTGAGAGCTGCCTGTCGGCCAGCAGATCACTTCTGCTGCCTCGTTGTGTTGTATTTGTTGTCCAGTGGCCAAGCATCACTGACAGCAGCGCCTCCTTATCCACTAGCTGGACTCTCTGTGCCCCCAGCCTGGCTGTCTGTCAGTCGGGCGTCCATTGGGGAGTCTCTTGGAGAGGAGAGGATGGAGAGAGAGAGAGCGACAGCGATGAAGTGGTGAGGGAATGAATGGCTTGTTTGTTCACTGAGCCAAGCGTCGTGAATGTGTGCGCAAACACACGCACGCACACACAGAATCTGGGCAAGGTTGACAATTCTCTGGCACACTGTGATAATGGGGAGCACCCTACCACAGTGTGACCGGGCGATTGAAATGATGAGAGCTCATCGCTTTGTCTAAAGACCGTTGTGTGAACCACTTTTCATGGACGCCAGTAAAAGGATCCGGCGTGAAAGCCACAACCCTCTTTGGTGGGAGTGGGGGGGGGGGGCAGGGGGGGGGGGGGCAGGGGGGGGGGGGCAGGGGGGTGGGGAGACTGTGTGCAACCTCTGGATATTTTCCAGCCTCTGCATTGCACTGAGCGGTGCACTATAATAACCTGTGCTGTGTTCCCTAAAGAGGCCCATTCATCAGATGGTGTTCGTCACCCCCCCCCCCCTCCCCGCGTCCCCCGGTGACATGGGTGAGGAGGACCGTCCAATAGGGGCCAAGACCGACAGCCATCCGTCATCTGTCTGTGGTGGCGACGGCCTCTGGCATTTGTAAAAGTCAAAGTGCAGAGACAAACAGAGCCAATAATAGTTCCGACCAAGAACGAGGGAAGCAGACAAACAGAGAGAGAGAGAGAGAGAGAGAGAGAGAGAGAGAGAGAGAGAGACAGAGAGAGAGGGAGAGGGAGAGGGAGAGAGAGAGAGAGAGAGAGGGAGAGGGAGAGGGAGAGGGAGAGGGAGAGGGAGAGGGAGAGGGAATAGAAGGTGGTTAGCACCACAGTATGTGGATTATGGATTATATACGTTATGTGCCACCGCGCTAACAGTTGTGCCCTGCCAGTAGACAGCCCCCACATGTGCTGATTGGGACTGAAACGTGGTTCGTTACGGTGATGGATCATGTGGCTAACAGGCTACCTGAACTGTAGAGGAGGAGGTGGGTGAGCACAATGTCATTCATTAATCCTCTTCTGTTTGTTACATGAACCACACCATTTATGGAAACCATGGAAACCCCTCCAAAATCTAAAAATAGATGTTCATTACAAACTATTGTTACATTGAAAATGTCAACCCTCCAGGTTAAAATTTAGGATTGGTGCGTTGTATCACTGTGAAACACTTATACAGAGTTTGGCCTTCTAAGTGTTTAGTGGTTGTCAAAAGTGTGTTTCTGTCTTCAAGGTAACAGTGTACCAGGTGCAGAGCAATGTTTATCAATGTGCTTTTGTGGATTTTGTCCAGCTATCAGGGCCCAGCTGGGCTCTGACTTTCCTGCCCTGATCTCTCCCTCTCTCCCTCTCTCCCTCCCTCTCTCTCTCTCTCTCTCTCTCTCTCTCCTCCCTCTCTCTCTCTCTCTCTCTCTCTCTCTCTCTCTCTCTCTCTCTCCCTCTCTCTCTCTCTCTCTCTCTCTCTCTCTCTCTCTCTCTCTCTCTCTCTCTCCCTCCCTCTCCCTCTCTCTCTCTTTACTTCCTGGACTCCTACCATGTTGGCCAGTGTCCAGGCTCCACTCCTCTCAGGCATGGCGGACCACTCAGCCCAGTGGGGGGTTTCATCCAAACATTTATGGGCTCCAGTAAAGCTCAGGCCTACACGGTGCAGCTGGGTGACGGGGCTGCCCAAACGGCTGTTTGTTTAACGCTCTCTAAATGGCCTACTAAAGAGGAGATGTTACTTTGAATGGACTCTGCAAAATGATACCTAAACGCTATTACGCCGTTACGCTGTGTTCGGGGCGGAGAATCTCTCACAGAACAATCCTAGCTGAGTCTATCATATCTCTGCCACTCTCTTACTCTCTCCTCCTTCTCCCTCTCAATCGCAGTATCTCCCATTCTCTCACTTTCATTACCTCTCACCGGCCAATCTTTCGGTCTCTCTTTTGGTTTCTCTCTTTCTCTGTCCTCTCTTGTCCCTCTCTTCTCACACCCCTCCCCCACTCCTTCCCTCGCTCAATCTCTTTCACTCCACCTAGGTAGTGATAGCAGTCTTGCCAGGGTGTCCAATGTCAGTGCTGACTCCCCCACACTCCCCCACATTTCCGCTTGTAATCCAGCCTGACCCGGGAAGCCGGTTTTAATCCTGACATGGCATGGGCCTCAGGCCATTGTTTGAGAAACAAGGTTTGACTGCAGCAGAGGGGCACAAGTCTGTCATTTATGGTTTGTCGATCTGACAGTGGGGGAGACGAGGCTCTGCACAGTCACTCAGCACAGCTGGGCGGTGTCACCACAGTGTCATCTTCCCCTAACCAGGCCTCCACGCTTGGCTGGCTTTGCTGCCTGGGCTGGTGTTATGAAACTGGTACTATGACCAGGGACTGCAGCGTTTCAAGGTGTGTCTGCAGCAGTTACAACATAACTGGTGCACAGGTTCCAGGGGAGCTGCTGCACCAATCTTGGTGTGTCAGTGTTTGGCTTTTGGGATATTTATAAAAATATATCTTCACATATCTCGCATTTCACATAATTGTTTGTTTTTACCTGAGCGGCTTGAGGCTATTCTTCATCTTCTATATTCCATCAGCCTGTTAATTAGACACAAACTAAGGAAGACAGTAAAACATAAAAGTAAACAGGAAGTTTTAGCATCAAATAGGACCTTGGACTACATATCCCACCACTAGATTATGTTTGTGGTTTGCTGCTTAAACACAAAACTTCCATTACCAACCAAATAAATTATATAAATATGACAACTGTATTTTCCCCATGTCAAAAGACATAAAGAAATATGTGGCATTTAGCATTTATCTTTTTTTTCCAGTTTCCCCTCTGTCCTGCTAGACTGAAACATGCACATTTGCAGTGACTAGTGCCTGTCTGCTTGGTGCTGGTAGTTCATATCTAATTAGCAACCTAATTAGTGTTCTTTAAACTCTGAATATTTAAAGACACACAGGGAAAGTGGAACGTCTGAAGAGATACACACGTATTTCCTCTGTCCCTATCTTGTCCAGGTAATCTCGGCGGTAATCTGACGCCTCTGTGCTCCGGTTATCTCATTTGCTTGTTTGTCTGACCCCTGGTAAAAAAAGTCATCTCCCTTAAGTGCGCAGTAAAAATGGTTCTTTCTTTCTCAATCCCTCTCTGTCTCTCAGCTCACCGTTCTCCTCATTGACTCTGTTGTCAGGGTGAGCGAGAGCTGGGTTGGAATGGATTTGCTTAGAGCTCCACAAATGCAGAAGACAGCCCTGTTTGTGTCCTGGTCTGTGAGGCAAGGGAACGACCTCCCACACAGACCTCAGGCACCACGCAGACCTGTTCCTCCACCCCGACCCGATCAGAACGTTAAAGACAACCAGAGACCTTCTCCAAAGCAGACGGCCACAGGGGGTTCGCAGGGGTTGTTTACCAGGAGCCGGGCTGGGTAGGGCCCCCACTGCTGTGCCTCACCTTGCTGTCCCTTTCCTCATTCATTATGGATCACTTGCCCCCACCTGCACAGCTTCATTTCGCCCTCGTTTACGGCGTCGGCAGCCGCCTGCTGACTCCTCGCTTTTCTCCGGCGCTTCAGGGCCCCCGCAGTGCTCCCACAATGCCTGTCACCGGCCAGACAAACAGACAAACCCCAGCCAAGTCCTCCCACGCTTTTGTCCTCCTCCTCCTACCCCTCTCTCTCTCCTCCCCCCCCCCTCCCATCCTTCCCTCTCATTTTCACTCCAGCGTAATTTAACCCCCTCACGCATTCACAGTGATGGCGAGTGACCAAGTGCGGTCTGTTGATTGCCTCTAAGTGCTTGTGTCAGTCGTTTCTGGGTCAATGAGTTGTGGTGGCTGGATTAATGCCAGAACCCACCCCCCTTACCACACACACACACACAGACCCTCTCCTATCCTTCCACAGATGGTACACACTACTGTTCCTCTTCTGGCATTGCGCTTTGTGTCCTGGTCTCTCCTCTCTTGTCCTTTCTTCTCCTCTCCTCTCCTTCACCTCTCTCGTCTCCTCTCTCTGTATTGTTTGCCCTTTTGTTTAAACCCGACTTGTCTTTTCCATTCTATCTTCCCTTGTCTTATCATTCTCTTTCTTCCGCTCCCCCCCCTTTTCCATTCTCCTCCACCCCTTAAAAAACACCCTGTAGTTTCTTCGTGTTTGTAAATAGTTTATATCAATGTACACAACAGGCTCTGTGCCGACTGTCTGTTCGCTCCTTCTATTTCTTTTGTTGTTTCACTTTCTTCTTTGTCCCTCCATCCCATTGTCTCTCCAAGACATGGTCCTACATCCCCCTCTGACTGTGGTAATTGATAAATGGATTATGTGGAAATGTATGGATCGCAATCAGTCAGGGTCATTTCTCCAAGGAGCTTTCTCTTACCCCACAGTCCTTAACAAGTGCAAATGCCAAAACCCCTAACATGCACCTTTACACAGGCAATTGTGCACTACACAAATGTTCTGACATAGTACATCTGCAACTGGCTAATTCAGTGATGTTTTTTGAATTGTACATTGTACTCGTGTGTTTTTCATGCTGACTTTAACACCCGAATTTGCAGTCGTTGAGAGACTCAAACATGTGTTTTGGCAGGCAATCAGACAATACCGATATGATATGGTACATACTCATGCTGTTTCATGTATCACTGATGAGTGACAGTGGAGGGAATCTCCACAATATCTTAAATGCATCCACTTAATCTTGTTTTTCTGAAGCTTACTTTTCCCTCAGTGATTAGTAAGCGAGGATTATTTGCGTTAATTAAAAGATTTCAAAAGACAAAATCTGACAAAGCCAACTCTGCCTCCTCATAAAAAATGTATCAACTCAGGATCAAAACTCAATTCATTTTCATCAAAGGTCAGAGTCATTTGAAAAGTACAAGCTTGGAGGCCTGTCTTGAACTTGTCTTGAAAGGAAGGAAAATAAAACCTGTTATGATTACTCAATCATAGCACAAAAGTTAACAAGTCCGATATTCTGGGAAAACTTTAGGGCAAAACGACAGTTTGCATTCTGAGAAGGAGATCAATCAGCTCAGCTTCAGACTGTCCGACCCTGAGAGGCATATATCATATTTGATAGCCTTCTCAGGGAGTGATGGATCTTCTGAGTGATATGAGAAAAATAGAAGAGTTTAATATCGCAGTGTAGGTCAGACTGGGTGTCTGTGAGTCCACCGGCCTCCTGTGTCTTGACTCTGTCTACTGGATGGCAATGAACTGCAAATGTATTTGTTTCTGTCGATATTTCTGTCCAGATATCAGCCTGCCATGTTGTGTTGTGGTTGTTCGTATTGTTCTTCTTGTGGATGGGCTTGTTTACAGCTGCCATTTTTTTTCTATCCAGAGGATTTTTGGGAAAATGTGAAAAACCCGCATGGTTGTCATTGGTGCTAACACATTTGATTGTAATGCCTGCAGAATGGGATGTGTTTGGACAAAGCACAGCTTAATGCTTCTTTCTGCTTTCCCCAATCCTTAAGTTTATTTTACAATCCTCTTTGGGGAACATTACCCAGTACTGTGATCATTCCTTTGAGGTTTTGAATTGGTAAGAAGGTTTTCTTCTAAATTCTATCCTTTGAGACTGTTCTCCAACAGTGACCGTAGACTCCACAGCCTAATTAAGGTATTAACCAACAGGATTGGTCATCGCAGTGGAGAATAGGCTTTGCAGTACTGAACACTCTGATTGTGTCTTTGACTTAGCCATCAGCGCACTAGATTTACTTTTACTATGTACTGGAGCTTGGAGATAGACAAACACAGTTACCCTTGGCTGTGTGACCTGGGGATCAATACACACTGCCTCCATGTTGACTCAATGTACTCACTGCCTCACTGGCATGGATGCCAGTTTGGCTGGCACAGGAAAGAGACAGGAGAGAAAGGGAGAGGGAAAGAGAGAGACAGAGAGACAGAGAGAGAGAAAGAGGGGGACAGGGAAGGAGAGGGGGACAGGGAGAGAGAGACAGGGAGAGAGAGAGACAGAGATAGAGATAGAGAGAGAGAGAGAGAGAGAGAGAGAGATAGAGAGAGAGAGAGAGAGAGAGAGAGAGAGAGAGAGAGGGGGGGGGGAATCTGTGTTTCTGGCCAGTGTGCATAAGGACCTTGTCTTTTGAAGTGTCTGGCTGTGAAGTGATCTGATAGGCTCAGGCCGAGGGTGCTTGAGTACTTCTGGGTTCAAAGCCTCTAGCAGGGCACACACAGAGGAGACTCTTAGAGAGGAAAGGGCTCTGAAGCAGCCAAAACAAACATTAGAATGGCGCCGATTATCTGGAAGTCAAATACTGCTATTAGGCCTATGCCGTTGACATGAAGTATGGGGCCCCCTTATACACAGGTCTAGTTGTTGCCCAGATCGGTGACTGTCTTTTGTTTATATGTGGCAAGGACAGATTAGTCACCTGAGATGGGTTGGTTGGTGTGTCAGACCATTTCAGACATGTAACAGAGAGGTCACATATTCTGACGGTCACATATTCTGATGATAGTTATCAATATGGGACCTCTTGTGAGCAAATGTAGATCGGTTGAAGCGCCAGTGACTTGCAACGTTTCCGTTGGCGTAACTGGTAGCTATCCCGTGTAAGATGTTGGAGGTCGTGTGTTTGATTCCCTGTGAAGGTGAAAGTTGGCCAAGTCCAGCATTTTATATTCATATAAATGCTCAAAATATTATGTTATCGTGTTATTGTCTTTAGTTAGATTTGAAAGCGCTCCCCTGAGTTAGACCCCAGGCCACAAACTTTGCTTCGCGTTAGAACTTGGCGAAAGCGAGGGAGCTCGTGGCGACCTAGCAGTTTCCAGCACCATGGACAGCACCGAGGGTCACTTCAGGCAGACTGAAGCGCGTTAACCTCTACTGATAGTAGACTACAAGCCGTGGGCGCACATTATTTTAAATATCAATTACCTTCACATAGGCCTACATTTGTTTAATAATTTAAACGTTAAGATGATAAAGACCACCCAAAAGGTTTAATGGTATTAATAATAACGTTGTTATTTTTTCTTCAGACGAACTAATATTGTGTGCGGGCCGTCAATTAGTAGGACGACGCAGCGTTAATTTCTCCCGCGTGGCTCTGGTAGAGTCTCTTGGGGGGGCAATTATTATTGGTGGGGCTGTTTGTCAGAGTACGGTAATAAAAGCATAATTGCAATTACCGATCAGGATCTTGGATTTTTATCATGTGTTTTGCGTCTTTAGAATTATATGGCGCAGGATCATTTGGTGACCCATGGTGACCGAAATGTACGGAGTCTATGCATAAGAACTATTAGTTGATTTATACCAATCATTTAATGAATCTAACTTCGTAGCGAACTGTATGCACCTGAAACGAAATATTTGACGTCAAATCAAATTTGCAATTCAAGGTAGGTCTAACACTGTACTTGGCTATGAATTTTCTTGCTTTTAACGGCACAAACGAGATTAAAAGATATAACACCCAAAGCAAATGTGCCAAATATTATCAGCAGCCCCACTCACACCCGAATCTCCCTCTCTAGAGGACCCCTTCCCCACCAACACCATCCGTGGCCACTTCAGTCCCCAACTCCCCCTTTCCGTTGCTGCTCACAGCTAATTTGAATAGAGAGCGAGTCTGCAGAGACCCGAACACCCCGCGCGCATCTGCGCTCTATTGTTCAGTATCACTTGGCTGCTGGGGAGGTGAGCACTCTCGCGCGCTCCTCAGTTCTCGGCTGCTAGCCTACCGAGAAGGAACGCAAGGCTATATCGATAAGACGGACAGATTTACTTGCTGTTTTGGGGGCTCTCCAAAACACGTTAAGCTTTTTATTTTACTCTATTTTCTTAGATAGTTTTGTTTCCGGGTATGGTTTAGATCTAGTGATCTCCGGTTATCGGAACACCTGCACTGATTTCTACAAACCGAATTTTCTCCTAGAAGACATTGCTACATTCCTGTGGACTCCAGAGAGACACCGGAGCGTGTCACTTCCACCAAGAAGGTGAGAACGATGTGTTTGGGCACCCGTTAGACTTGTTTTGCATTGCAATTGATAAACCGGTGGGCATACTGAAAGCTGTTAAAGGTGAACCGTCGAGCAAACGGTTGCAACGTGAGAAAGTAGTTGCACGCCGATTCCCGGAGCTGGATTGTGGGGTTCTGTGTAAACTATTCAATTCGCAAGAAAGACAATGATAGGATTTCACTATGACAACTTTCACCACCGGAATCCAAACCATTTTGTTCATATCATTAGTCAACTATTTATATTTGTCCTCCCCGCTTTCTTTAAAGTAGTTTTGATGTCGATACCGTTTTGATTGAAGTAGCCAACGGTTAAAATGTTATGGTGCTGTTGCTCTCGGTAATCATATTGCTTTTTCGTTAACGACTAGATCTGAATGGTCTGGCTTTGATCGTTTTCAGCTGTTTCAAGATTTTATGTTCTGCAAAGTGTTGCCTTGTCGGCTACTCTCATCAACCCTGTGGGGTCGGATGAAAGTGTATATCTTGACGTTTAAGGGAGATGAGTGCTATTATCTGTCGTCGCTTTTTAAAGCCTCTTAATTGTTGACGAGCTAATTAAAAATACATCGACCATGACAAAGCTGCGTCGGGATTAGAGGCAGAACGTCCTCTCCGTCTCAGAGGAGAAGGAGATTCTGTTCACGAGCCCCCCAGACACAGAGCGATTGTGACATGAAGCCGACAGCTGAGAATGTCAGTTCAAACCTCCTAAAGTTAAATGCAATACGCTGAGAGTGGAGAAAGATATTATCTTTGAGGGCGCTCTGTCAAAACTCGCAGGATGGTCGTGTGTGGTCACAGACTGTGAAAGCTGTGTCTTGTGGAAAAACTGCGTGAGTCAGAACTCCAGCTTTCACAGGTGTTGTCGCTAGTTGCGGATTTTGCATCAGATGGCTGTGGTGCCTTTGGTATATGACAAAGAGGAGATGTGTGGGTAAGTTAGCATGTTGAGGACATTTCATACAGTTGTGTCAGATCTTGACAAAAGGGGATGAGTTTGGAGGAGAGGTGGATTCAGATTTTGCACAGTACAAGTACCAGCAGAAAATTCAGTCTGTAGTTAGTGAAATGGACGGTTGCTGGGGCAAGATGCATCTTTGTTACACACACACACACACACACACACACACAGATGCACACACACGCACAGATGCACACACACGCACAGATGCACACACAAATTCACACGCATCCACACTCTCCCTCGCCCTTGGGGGTTCTTGAGACGCTTGTCTCAAACGTGAATCTCTTTCTTTTAGATCACCCCCCACCCCCCACCCCTCCCAGTGCTTCCTCTTCCTTCTTCTTCCTCTCATCCTGGCTGGCATGCCTGCCTGTGTGAACTTGGCCCATTCCACCTGGACAGAAGCTGCTTTGCCCACCTTTGTGTGGGTTTGTGTGTTGTCAGATGCACAGAGGCAGCCTGGCTGGTGAATGGGAGACACCGGGTCAGGCCCTCACCGCTGTTGCGTGGTTTTGAGGAGGACATCAAAAAACACCCCAACAGCTGCATTATTAATCATTGTGTTTGAAGACAAGTTCATTTTTTTCCTATAGGTCTGGTTGAGAAGCCA
This sequence comes from Hypomesus nipponensis, assembly GCF_054491055.1. Lineage (NCBI taxonomy): Eukaryota > Metazoa > Chordata > Actinopteri > Osmeriformes > Osmeridae > Hypomesus > Hypomesus nipponensis. The sequence goes on along the minus strand of NC_140376.1, from coordinate 3,388,291 downwards.
AGTTGTAAGCGGACGGGTGCGTCTGTAAATGCTATCCCCCTTGTGTCACCTACTCAGGGGCCTGGGGTGCATCTCTGGCACCTGTGGAAGCTGGAGAGCTTCCTGGAACCACAATCTGTCTTTTTGTCAGTCTGATTCTCTCTGTATCTCTCGATTTCTTTGTTTCTGTCTCTCTCTTTCTCTCGATTTCTCTCTCTTTCTGTCTCTCTCTTTCTCTCGACTGGTTCAAAGGCTGGCCCTCAGACACTCACTGCATCTCTTTTAAAGGTGTTTTTTTTTTTCAGCGGTTCTGCCAATTCACACATACTCCTCCATCACTAAGAGGAACTACTCTATATCCAGTTTGACAGCAACAAGCCACACATACCAGTGGCTGTGTTTCAGTCATGGAGAAAGGCCAAAAACAGCTATAAATTGTCACCACATCAACTGAGTAGCAAGCAAAAAAGGAACATATTGATGAAATATTCAGTGTATTATCTGGCTCGTTCGACTTGCCATATTTCCTCTGTAATGTGTGTTTCTGGTCTGCTGAACACAGCTTAGCGCTAACACTTGCAGCCAGAGACATGAATGCTGAGAATTCAATTTTGCACCTGAATAGCACCCAAAGAGTGCAAGAAATATTTTTTTTGTAGATTTCACTCATGTAGTAAATTAATATTGCTGTAATGAACAAGCCGCTATCGGTTTGAATAAATAAAATTGTTTGGGTAGTTATGCTGGAAGCGTGAGCAGAGAAACTGCCGGATGTTTTTCAGTTTGAGGAAGTTCAGATTTGTATTTGGTTTCTTAGTAGTACGTGGAAAAAATGTAGCTTGGCGATGTCTGAGGGGGGGACCTGACTGATGAGATTTAGTTCACATTTTTGGGGTGTAAAACACACGCAGAGAGAGACTAATTTGGAGACTTAGGCAGCTCTGATCCAATTAAACAGAGCAAACATCCTCAGCAGCAGTCTGCATGCATTTTTAATTAAGTGTGTGTGTGAATGTACCCGTGAGTCGGAATGCATATGGTCTAAGGACGTGTGTTGGTATGAACATTTGTGTATGTGTTGCCAGAGCGTGCGTGTGTGCGTGCGTGTGCGTGTGTGTGTGTGGGTCATGCAGGTTGTGCTCTGTGTCGGTCAGTCTGCTTATTGCCAGAATCAGAAGGTTGTTTCATCACCTCAATGAGGGATATGCCTCTACCCAGGGGGAGCCGTCACTGTGACTGACAGCTCTGGAGGATCTCAGCTTTCAGCACTTCGACCTGGCAAACTGGCACACCTCCATCAGGCTGGATCTGCTCCGGCTCCCAACCAAAAACACAGGCAGCGTCACATGAAACCCTTGGAAATTCAAGCCCTTTCCAAGCCTGTGAGGCTCCAGGTAGATTCTCTCTCGCAAGTCATGAAGAACCGTGCCAAAAAGAACCGTTTTAGTGCTGAGTAATATATCTTAAATTGAACCTTTTTCATAGGGGTATTGTATGTTTTTGGTCTTTCAAATGGGTCTCCGGTGTATAGCATCCTCCTTTGTGTAGCAATGATTGACCATTAGCCACCATCGCTAGCTGGAACGCTAATTGCCTAGTCTGACGGCACAGATGTGCCTCTAACCAATCTCAGACAAAGCCTTTGGTCCCACATCCAGCCCGAGACAGGGCTTTTGAATATTCATCGGCGAACGTCGCCGGCAGAATGCATTATTCAAGAGGGTATTTTGCCTATTAAATACCATAAATAAACGATGACATCTGGAAACTGTTTCTGTCGAGTGGTTTTAATAGGGGGCCGCAGGGGTGCCACTGAGGAAGATTAGGGTTTGGATTTCATCTTCCGACCGTTCCTTTGTTGACCATTCCGGTCGGCTGCCTCCTTTGTCACGGCTCAGGTGGCATATGTCCAGCTTCCAATTGGATTCAACACTCTCACTTTAGAAAACCCACAGGAGAAACTCTCGCAAGCTGTTTATTTCGCCAATTTGCCAGCAGTTTCTTATCTAGAGCAGTTAATCCTGTCCGGAAGAGCGAGGGGTCGTTCCCCCTGGGCGTGAAGCGAGCGTCCGTGGTGTTAGGCCCCGGACAGCTCCCAGGGTCCTTTGTCTCCTCTGTTTCCTCAAGCATGGCCGGATCTGTTATACCTAAGTCAGACATGGCAGAATGAGGAGCACTTACATTGCAATAGAGAAGGAACATGCACAAGCTTGAAGGTTTGAATTTGGAGGGGGGGGGGGGATAGAGTAGACTTACACATGCACACACATAAGAACAGACACACAGACACACACACACACACACACACACATAGAAACACTTGCAAACAGAAGCCCACAGATGGACACAAAGAAGCACACAGAAGTACACACCACAATACACACATACAAAAACACACATAAAAATATAATCTTGGGTTTTAATAACCCAACAACATAGAGATGCAGCAGAAGGCAGTGAGACAGTCCAGGCCTCTTCCTCAGACAGAAAACGCTTGAGTGACTTTGGTACAGATGGCTACTTTAACTGTTAAGAGTTTTTAGTCTTGCTCCTGCAGGAAAAGTATGTCTATGTGCGGGTGAAAAAAGGGGTTTGACGCGAAGGAGAAAATGACCCAGTCTGGTGGAGGGAATTAACGCAGACAGGAGAAACATAAGCACCTGGAGAAGATCCCATTACTCATAAGGATCCTCTCTCTCTCTCTTTCTTTATTTCTCTCCCCATCGATCCCTCCCTCCCTCCCTCCCTCCCTCCCTCCCTCCCTCCCTCCCTCCCTCCCTCCCTCCCTCCCTCCCTCCCTCCCTCCCTCCCTCCCTCCCTCCCTCCCTCCCTCCCTCCCTCCCTCCCTCCCTCCCTCCCTCCCTCCCTCCCTCCCTCCCTCCCTCCCTCCCTCCCTCTCCCCCTCCCTTCTTCTCTCTGCCTCTACCTATTCCCATGTGGAAGGGTGTTTATGATGCGCCAGGCTCAGCGGTGTACCTATTAAACCTTCCCTGCTAATCATGTATCTGGCCCGGCTGGGGCAGGAGCCGGGCAGACTGAGCCGAATCGTACGGATTTGAAGGGGAATGCAAAGTAATGTCATTAATTTAATTCAAATCCCTCGGACCTGGGTTGTCGCATCTCCATTTCTTGTTTGGCTTTGGCTTTGTGAACGCAATCTGTCTCGGTGCGCCCCAGCTATCTGCTCGTGGCGCGCTATTGATATTAGTTATTAGTTTCAGTGACAATGAGATCCCCCCCCCCATCCCTCTGTGTAAATCAGAAAGATACTCATTAGCATGTTAAAAAGATACTGGAACAAATACGTGGACCACCATGGAAGAATCGTTTTTCTTACATATTGTGGCTTTAAAAAGCAGTGTGTGTGTGTGTGTGTGTGTGTGTGTGGGGGGGGGGGGGTTGTTCCACATACTGTATAGGAATTCACGTTTTGATAAATATTCCTGTGAAGAAGAAAAAAAAGACCAATTCACGTTATCTGTTTTCCTGCAGGCAGAAGTCTAAAGTTATTTTTAATGCGTTCTCTGGTTCCCTTGGTAACTCAGTCTGGTTGACCTGCTCATGTTTAACAGACAGACTGGTAGCAAGGTGGCAGTTTACACCTGTCAGACAGATGTTACAAAATCAAGTTGGGAAAGAACCTTTTCCGTTTTTCGCTGGATTTGTGGTGGCTATGTCACAGCACAGATACAGTAGTGTGACTGATATTCCAAAGCTGCTGCCAGAGTGAAAAGCCTACTGGTATCTGCTGAGCAGAACCGAATGAGACAGACCGGCTTAGAGAGAGGCCTGGGGTTACAGACGCCATGGGACTTCTGCTTCCTTTGCTTCTTAAAGGGGTAGTTCACTCATTTTCCAATGCGCGTCCCCTTGCCTGAACCCCTGTCGGTTTGTCCCGATGCAGATCGGCAAATCCATATTTCCCGGGCTTCATTTGAAGCGGTTTATTTGGGAGGAGTGGAGGTTGGTTTATGTCTTGGCATCTGGCGAGGCATTGGAGTCTTGACACGTAGGTCAGCCACGCTCTGCTCTCTGGAAGGAGTAATGAAAGAAACTTGAAAGAGATAAATTTTCATATTGAAGTCTCTCAATTTCCAGAGTTTATTACAGGCCAAGTGTCTCACTGGACAACTCCCTAGCCGTCCTGCGGTCAGTCATGCGGTCAGTAATTGCCAACGCACCACTAGTGCTTTAACAGTGAGGGCCACAGTGTTCCACCCTGACTTTTGTGACGTTCTCAGTTCAATTTAGGCTTTTTGAGGAGAATGGGGACAGGAAAGGAAAGAGTGAGGGACGGGCGATGGAGACAGGATGAAAGAGAGAGAGAGAGTGTTACCAGTCATTATAATGCAGGGCTCCGAAAAGATACATAGCCTTTTTCTAAATGGAGAAGGGAACATTCATTTAGCAATTTTTGTCTTGTTAGTGAGAAGAAAATTGTGCTTTTAAATAGTAATTTCCTTTCAGACGGCTACTGCTGGTTGTTGTGTAGCTAACAGACTTCAACACCAACACTTCAAAAACCTATTTTGTATGCTGCTCTGCCATTTTGGGAAAGTAACATCAGAAAGTCAATAAACCAGAGGATTGAACATTAGGTACTCTTTTCAGTCGCTGAAGAGGGGGAATGCTTTCCTTTGTGTCCAATACACACACACACACAACTCATATGCTGACAACACACACACACAAACACACACACAAACACACATCCACACACACAGATCCACACACACACACACACACACACACTGTAATGTCGGGGAGATGCATTCACAACATCGCCATACGTGGCTGTTAAACAATTAGTTTAGTATCACCACTGTGGATCTCCACAGGCATTTTCTCCTCCTGTGATTTCTTTTCAATTTTGTTTGGCACATTAGGACTTAACTGGTGAGGGTGTAGCTGGTTCCCTTCTGTGATTAACTATCCTGCTGCAGTATGACAGAGAAACAACACAGAGAGGAGAGTAGAGAGAGGAGAGGAGAAAGAGAGAGAGAGAGAGAGAGAGAGAGAGAGAGAGAGAGAGGAGAGAGAGAGAGAGGAGAGAGAGAGAGAGAGAGAGAGAGAGAGAGAGAGAGAGAGAGAGAGAGAGAGAGAGAGAGAGAGAGAGAGAGAGAGAGAGAGAGAGAGAGAGAGAGAGAGAGAGAGAGAGAGAGAGAGAGAGAGAGAGAGAGAGAGAGAGAGAGAGAGAGAGAGAGAGAGAGAGAGAGAGAGAGAGAGAGAGAGAGAGAGAGAGAGAGAGAGAGAGAGAGAGAGAGAGAGAGAGAGGAGAGAGAGAGAGAGAGAGAGAGAGAGAGAGAGGAGAGAGAGAGGGAGGAGAGAGAGAGGATAAAGAGAGAGGAGAGAGAGAGAGAGAGAGAGGAGAGAGAGAGGATACAGAGAGAGAAAGAGCGAGAGAGCGAGAGCGGAAGGTAAAGCAGTATGGAGGAGAGAGGGAATACATGTTACAGGTCAGATCAGAGAGATATTAAAGAGGAAGAGAGAGATAGAGAGACAGACAGATATGTGTGTGCATCTCTGATGAAACCTAACCGATATGAAACAGAAGAGAAGACGGTAACCCACCTACACCCTCTCTCACAAACACATAGAAGCTCGCTTTCCTTCCAGCGGAACATACATCCAACCCCTACAGTAAGAGCGTTGCAGTAAAACCCCTCCCTCCTTGCCTCCCTCCTTGCCTCCCTCCCTGCCTCCCTCCCTGCCTCCCTCCCTGCCTCCCTCCCTCCCTCCCTCCCTCCCTCCCTCCCTCCCTCCCTCCCTCCCTCCCTCCCTCCCTCCCTCCCTCCCTCCCTCCCTCCCTCCCTCCCTCCCTCCCTCCCTCCCTCCCTCTCCCCCTCCCTCCTGACCTGTCTCCTCTCAGCTCTAACTAACAGACCTTATGTCATAAACAGACATGTCTGGGTGCTAATTACCCACGGTCCCTCGCAGCCAGGGCCCTGCCCTGCCTCGGGCCCCTCTGATAAATCTGGAAGCAGCACACGGCCTGTCCCCAGGCTGGTCCACTGGGGGCACGCAGGGGGGGGGGGGGGCACGCAGAGGGGGGCACGCAGGGGGGCCACCCCAGCCCCCCGCTGACTGGATCTGCTCAGATTGATGTGAAAGCCCTCCCTGTGATGCATGGCTGCCTGCTCTCCTGCGTCGGCCTGGCCGTTGATTACCTGGCGCTGTCGGCGTCTGTCAGCGCGGCCCCGCAGAGGCAGCCCCGGCAGAGCGGAGGCAGCCCCGGCAGAGCGGAGGCAGCCCCGGCAGAGCGGAGGCAGGCACGGTGCTCTCCTCACAACCCAGCTCAGTGTCAGATCCACCCTGACAACCAGACCCCGATACCAGGGGCTGCATCTCTCCGCTCCCAGCGAGGGCGAGGTGTGCTGAGGGTCTAATGGTGTTACACCGACTCCCTGTTGATATGACCTCCCCTCTTTTGTCCATGTTCCCTTCAGGTACTTTTTCTTTAATGCCCCCTCTCTCCCCCCCCCCCCCCTCTCCCTCATACAAACCAGACTTCTGACGGTGCTGCGGGCGTCCGAGGCCTAATTGGGCATCCGAGGCTTGCGTGACCTTCATTGCGCTGACAGAGAGATCGGAGGCAGGCCCCACTCTAACGCGACTCTCTCCGGCAGAGGAAACGAGGAGAGAGGAGAGGGGGGAGAGTGAGAGACGCGGACAAAAGAAAGGGAGAGGAAAGGGTAGAGGAGGGGCCTAGAGGAGAGGAGGAAAAAACAGATAAGAGGGGAGGGAGGAGGGTGGGCGGTGGAGGGGGATGAGAGGAGGGGTCAGGAGAGTTGAGGAAAGGAGAACAGAGAGATGGCACCACTCCTCCAGCCCTCTGAAAGGGTCAGCGCTACCTAGCAGCCGTTGAATGTTGTTTCGAGCACTCTCTCCAAGGCGTGGGGGGGTATAAGAGACTTCACCATCCACCAGGGATCAAAGCCTCGTCGTCCACTCACCACATCTACCATTTCACCATTTCAGACGAGACAGACTTCCATTTATTCAGCCAATCATCTTTAGCGTTTAGCGTCCAGCGCCCCCCCCCCCCCCCCTCTCTCTCTCTCTCTCTCTCTCTCTCTCTCTCTCTCTCTCTCTCTCTCTCTCTCTCTCTCTCTCTCTCTCTCTGATGGATGGATGGAAGATATACACCTGCACTCTTGTTTTTAAAAGCTCCCCAGGTGATTTGTCGGGGTAAACATAACTCCTGATTGCAGTGGAAAGTGCGGGCTTTGATCCAGAGTGCTGAGTGCGCAGGTCGAGTCGGCCGGCTCCACTACGGCGGATTCACAGAGTGGCTTGCACAGCAGAATGCAGCACAATGACGGCCTCTTTACTGAGAGCCTCTTTACTGAGACTGGTGCTCCAGCCCCCAGCCCCTCATCACAAACAATCAAAGCCCCACTCCATATTAGCTTCACCGTGCCTCAAAGGCCTCTTCATTACCGATCGTCACGGCTAAAAAACACGGTTCCTCCTGCCCCCCTTTGATCCGTCCCGTCAACCCCTCCCTCCCTCCTTAGCTCTCTGCCTCTCCACGACGTCACCACGAGGCGTCACGGTCAGATCGGCGCCGGGGGGACGGTGTCCGTCACTCCAAAGGTGAAGCGTGGCGTGATTGCGCTGCTTGTTTCCTAATCACGAGCGAAGGATCGCTATCTCCACATCGCCGCCATGTCGCACCTCAAGCAATCAGAGAGCTTGTCCTTCTTTGTTGTGTCATTACACCCTCTTAATTGGACAAGCATTCGCTGATCGACTGGCGCTGTTTTCTCAAAAGCGTTTAAATTTTATTTATGTATAGTCCTGTGATGGTGCTTGTGTTAATGGAAGTGGTCTCCTTGCCTGGAGAGACGTTTGTGTGGCTGGAAGTTTGGCTGGGTGAGGCTGCTGCTAAAGCTGGGTCTGGGACGGGGGCTGGGGCGGAGGCTGGGGCGGAGGCTGGGGCGGAGGTTGAGGCGGAGGCTGGGGCGGAGGCTGGGGCGGAGGTTGAGGCTGGGACGGAGGCTGGGACAGAGGCTGGGGCGGAGGCTGGGGCGGAGGCTGGGGCGGAGGCTGGGGCGGAGGCTGGGGCGGAGGCTGGGGCGGAGGTTGAGGCTGCTGTCGGTCTTGTCTCCCAGCAGAGCGATGGCCCGGCTTCCCTGATGCCAGCTGCCCCTCTCTCTCCGCCTGTCACACGCACACACACGTCTCTCCCTGCCAGCTCCACCTCTTGAGGGAGCTGCTCTTTGCATTGGCCGCCAGATAAATGATGTGTTTGCTTTCCTTTGGCGGAGCGGTAATTTCCGGAAGGTCAGCGAGGGTTGGGCTCTGTGGTGAGGACGGCTGTCTCTTACGGCACCCTCGCGCCACATCTTCTCAAACACGGGCTCTGGAACGGGGGGGCGGGGTCACGGGGTCAAGATACACTCCGGAGCTCTCTCCGAAGAGGGCCGGAATGGCTGTGTGTGTGTGTGTCTTTGTGTGAGTGTGTGTTGGTGTCTTTCTGTGTGTGTGTGTGTGTGTCTGTGTGTGACAGTCAGAGAGGGGAGTCTTGTTACTCTGAAGTAGCTGCAACGAAAGACGTATTGAGCCGGCTGTAACAGAGTTATGGTCAATTGTAAATTCAGAATGGAAACTGAAATAAGAACGGGAAATGGGCAACTTGTTTCAATGTGTTTGTTAGAGATAAGAATGAAGCTATTCGCATCGATAGTTTCTTTTGTGAACCGCAGCTGAGCTCACTCCGACCTTAGTACAGGAAATTATATCAGGGAGTTGTCATAGATACTCAATACATGCATCCATCCATCTCACCATCCATCTCACCATCCATCTAACCATCCATCTAACCAATCTTGTCCTTCTACTCTCCTGCAGTCTGTCAGATCTGCCTTACATCTCTACATGCCTTTCAATTAGGACCAGCTCCATCTGGTAATCTCCACCCTGCCCTCCCTCCCCCAGCTCCCCACCCAAGGACCCATCCATCCATCCATCTGCCTCTTTCGGTTGAACATGCTTGCTAGGATATGCTTATGCCTGTTTATCTCTCTGCCCCCCCCCCCCCCCCCCCCAACTCTTCAAGAATAGTCATCACTTCGCCTCGCTCCGTAAACCACGTTTCCGAACCTGAACGCCGGGGCAGCGTACCGGGCGCGGGGGCGGAGCCGCGGTTCCGAGCGGCTGGGACGCTGCCGACCAGGAAGACGGTGAAACGCGGTCGGAGAACGCGGCTGCGTCCAGGAGACACCTGTGTGTCCGTGGGCATCATTAGCCTGTGATTAGCACGCTCCCCCTCGCCCTCCTGGGCCCTTTGATGCTGTGGCCCGCTGCCATCCACACCTCATTAATTATAGAGCCCGTTCCTAACCGCCACGCGGGTTATTAATAAATAAACAGGGCTGTTATGAGCTCATAAAGCAGACATTGGACCCTGACTGACTCCATGCAGACTGCCCCCTCCCTCCCTCCCAGCAAGAAACAGCATACAGGAACTGTAATAGCCATCAAATTCCCCATTTTAAATCCCCTCTAAGAATATTGACTCAAAATGCAAATTGGGTACAATTTGGAAGGGAGAGCTCTGTAATGCTGTTTGAAGACACACCATTTAAGGAGGAGATAAAGGAAAGAACTAATATTTGTCCGTAATGGCTGGTATTGTGCTTTCGTCTGGATGGCTCTCTGAAGGGCTCCTGTCTGCACTCCCTGGCCAGCACTACCCCTCTTCCTCTTTCTCTTTATGTTTTTCTCCCTCCTCCTCCCCACCCCCCTTCCTCCCTCTCCCCCTCTCCAAGACAGGTGAGGAGTGTTCTTCTGCTCTCCGGTTGAGAGGTATAAAGCAGAGAAAGGGAAAAGAAACATTATTAGGAACTAATTGGGCATGTGTGAGGTGTCCATTACACTGTCCCCCATCCTCCCCCCCATCCTCCCCCTCCCTCCCTCTCGCCTCCTCCAGAGGGAGGCTGTCTCGGCTGGAACAGCTGCTTGACGTGACAGCAGGACATCCATCAGTCCTAGGTGAACTGCACCACTCCAGGCTCCGGGTCTGAAGAGACACGCGCACACACACACACCTGCTCCTTAAAGACGCAGTACGCCATTTATTTTTCCCCCAATTCGCCGTTGTAATAAATGAGATCCGTCGGTCCATTCAGGCAGAACAAGCCGAGTCTGGCTCTGTAGGGTCTGTGCTTTAGGGCTGCCTTGACGACGCGGTGGCGAGGCAGCGGGACTCTGCCTCCAAACGCCTGACTCGGGGGGGAGAGGCTGGGGCCGGCGTTGCCGTCTGAGGGTCGCTGGTGAGACGGAAGATTAGCGCCGGGGCAGCTGCAGGTGGAGCCGTGGGGAACGGCCGGGGGAAATGAGGCGTTTGAAGCTCGAGCACCACCACCACTACCCCCACCACCACCACCACTACCCCCACCACTACCACCACTACCCCCACCACCACCACCACTACCCCCACCACCACCACCACCACTACCCCCACCATCACCCCCTCACCTCCCCCACCACCACCACTACCCCCACCACCACCCCCTCACCTCCCCCACCACCCCCACCTCCCCCTCCCCCACCACCACTACCCCCACCACCACCACCACTACCCCCACCACCACCCCCTCACCTCCCCCACCACCTCCCCCTCCCCCACCACCCCCACCACCACCCCTTCCACCCCCACCACCACCACCACTACCCCCACCACCACCCCCTCACCTCCCCCACCACCACCCCCTCACCTCCCCCTCCCCCACCACCCCCACCACCACCCTTTCCACCCCCACCACCACTACCCCCACCACCACCCCCTCACCTCCCCCTCCCCCACCACCACCACCTCTCCCTCCCCCACCACCCCCACCACCACCCCTTCCCCACCACCACAACTACCCCCACCACCACCCCCTCACCTCCCCCACCACCACCCCCTCACCTCCCCCTCCCCCACCACCCCCACCACCACCCCTTCCACCACCACCACCACCCCCTCACCTCCCCCACCACCACCCCCTCACCTCCCCCTCCCCCACCACCCCCACCACCCCCACCACCACCCCTTCCACCACCACCACTACCCCCACCACCACCCCCTCACCTCCCCCTCCCCCACCTCCCCCACCACCCCCACCACCACCCCCACCTTTTGTTATCTTACTTTGAGTAAGCTGGTCTTTTGACTGTTGGTCAATAAGCTGGGGTGTTCGTTCGATGTATGTCCGTGCGCTGCACTGTATGTATTGACTCGATAGTAATGCAAAGCCCCATGTGGCAGAGGCCAAGGTTAACTCCACCAATCAAGCTAATTAATTGCTTCAATTTAGCCATTAAGATGAATTTGGAGCAGTTTGCCGACACCTGCGAGCCTGAGAGAGTGACAGCCTCTTGAGACGGCAGGGGAAGGGGGGGGCGGGTGGGGCAATTAGCAGGAGGACAAGGTAGGGGGGAAGGGGGGATTGCAGATTCAAGGTAATCTTATACCTTAGATCGTTTAACCTCGCTAGCTACTTTTCGCCTGCCGCAAGTTTAGTATTTTTGTTATTACAGGCGCGACAGGTGACATGGATCTGTATGTGTGTGTATGTGTTTCTTTGTGTGGTGTGTGTGTCCCATCCCCCCAAGCACACAGGAGAGCAGTGTCTGTTGACAAGCTCCTAGAATGAGACCTTCACAGGGTCCGTGTCTGTCAAGACAAGCTTGTCAGAAACCCTACAGAGAGAGCGAGAGGGAGAGAGGAAGGCAGAGAGGAAGGGAGGGGGAGGGGGAGGGGGAGGGGGGAGGGGGAGGGGAAGGGGGAGGGGGAGGGGGAGGGGGAGGGGGAGAGAGTCGGAGGGGTAGGGAGGGAGAGAGAGAGAGAGAGGGGGGGGGGGGAGGGGGAGGGGGAGAAGGAGAGGGCTGTGTGTTAGTGCCTGCAGTGTTCTAAACAGTGGCTTTCCTTTCTCTTTGCCTCCAGGTGTGCACTATCAGTCACCCTGGGTCACATGGTTCCTAGGAAGCTGCCTTTTCTCTGGTCTACCCTCATCATATTCACTTGTCTCCTCTCCTCCACTACCCCCTTTCCTTATCCTGTCCATAAGGTCCACGAATGGGAGGAGTAAACATGTATCTTGTTGATTCAGTCGTTTTTGTTGTTGTTTTTTAATGACAGTAACTCATTATCATGCAACACAAAAGAACACGATGAGTTGGCTTTTTGTTCTTCGTTTCAGCAGTTCGATAGATCGTGCTGAAGGCCAGTCACCAGATGTTCCTGGGGGCGTTTTAGATCTTTCGACATCTGACGCTGAAGGTGACTCGGGTGGAACCGCGCCCAGCTGGTGTGCAGGTGGCCTACACTTCCTGTGGCACTTCCTGTGGCACTTCCTGTGGCACTTCCTGTGGCACTTCCTGTGGCACTTCCTGTGGCACTTCCTGTGGCACTTCCTGTGGCACTTCCTGTGGCACTTCCTGTGAACCTGACAGACTCTGGCCCTCTGTGTCACTCTCCTCACCAGAATGAACAGGAGAGGATCGAGAAGTTATTCTCTCTATGATTGTTACATAAACCACAGTCCTCTTTGAACTACTGTACAGAAATGGCAGCTTTTTTGCAATCGATGTGCTATTGATCTGGTTGCATTCTTTATTTATTGGGTGCCTTGCCTTGCTATTATGAAATGCCAAAGTCTTTTAGTAAACTAATAGACATTCAGCTGCTGTGATGGTAGCGCAAGTCCATTATTAAAATGTTACCTTTAGTAGGTTTCTGAAGTAAAAATCCCAGTCTGAGTTTGTCGAAAACAAGTAAAAGTTCATAGAATGAAATTGACATGCTGTTGTGCTCGACACAAGTGCTATAATTTAGGTCAGCCGAAGCGAAGGTTAAATCGCTCCCTTGCCTCGGGTTCACAGCCTCTTAAAAACTCAGTTTTAGTGTTATGCAGGTGGTTCATTTTAGATGGGTAGCAATTTTCCTGCCGCTCCTAGTTTTTCACAGACCACTTTATGTACTAAGGACTGATCCTCGCTGCTGGGTGCATAAAGATGAAAGATGGGGACATACGTCATAATGCCATATCATTATTTACAGCAGTACAGTACACTCCCACACACACACACACACACACACACACACACACACACACACACACACACACAGCATTCTGGTTCAGTTTCACAGCGTCTTTTGAACACTTTTGACCTGCCTGTTTGAATTCTCCAATAACAGTGTTCCATAGACCAGCTATAAGGTCCTAAAATAGACAGTACTTTATGTGGACCTGGAGTGAGTGACTAGCCGGCTGGTTTATAAAGCCTGCCTTCTGCGGATAGGCTGAGGGGATCAAAGCTGGGAGGTGATTGGTGGGGGGTTTGATCAATGCTGGGGGAAACGCAGACGGAGTGAAACGGCATCTGGTTCTTTATGGATCTGGGTTAGGCTGTACACACACACACACACATGCACTCACACACACACACACACACGCACATGCACACACACACGTGCCGTCTCCGTTGGTGTGTGTGATTGCTGACGTGCCGAGTGTGTAAAGTCATAGTGTAAGATGGGTCATGTAATGGTCTCCTACAAGCCTACATAACACCCTCCCCCCTCCCCCCGCCCTACCCCTCCTCTCATCCTGGCTGGAAAGACGACCGGCGTGCTGGAGATTGCATCAGAGTTTTGTCACTAATTATTTCATGCCGTCGTTTGAACTGTCTGTTGAAATCCAATTATCCGCAAGCTTGTGTAGCTTACAAGCGCGAGGCACGGCGGTGCGGGGGCGGCCGCGTGGGTGAGGGGAGCGTGAATCGCTGATGCTGTTTGTCTGCAGACTGTGTTCGGAAGAGAGCGTGGGGTTGGTGTTCCTGTAGGGCCCTGGAGGTGTGGGGTCTTTAAACTGGGGCTGCTCCGCACGCCCCAAAGAAACAGGGAAACCCTTTGGACGGTGAAGCAGACTATTTGAATCCTTTTAGAAGCCCCGACAGTCGATACGAGGGGAGATGAAACGGCCGTCCGTATGTGAGGTTTAGGCAAAGGCTCCGGCTGAATGAGACACAGGACTTCCTGTTAATGGATTCCTCTGGTGGTTGTGTTGCAGGTGAAAAGGTCACGACGACAGCCTCAGAGATGCGCGACCCGACACAATCTCAAAGGACAACATTTGTGACTGGAATTGCGGCTCTCTCGGGGAGGTCAAACAGAGCTTATTCATGGATGAGCGTGTGCTCGGACAGTTTTATGATGAAGTCATTTTGTGCGTTTGTTTTGTTGTGTGTTGTTTTTGAATGTCAATGGGTTCACGCAGTCAGGGCTTCCCTGGAAGCAACATCCACGTCTCCAACAGACTCTCTACATGAAAATCACACTGTAGTAGGTTCAGAATGAATATGTCAGTTTCACTGCCCTCTCTTCCAGCCCAATGACACACTCACATGCCACATTAAAATACCACACGCACACACATCACAAACACGCAAACACACACCCAGGCACACCACACGCAGAGTCAAACTGCCAAGTCACTCTTTCCAGTCTCTCTGAAATGTGTTTTCTTAGAAGATGGCCGGTGGTGGCAGGGCAATGTGGCTTACTGTCAGCCGTGCATGGGAAGTAGGAGATAAATAAGTAACTAAGGCCAGTAACTAAGGCCTGAAGGAAGACAAATCCATTCTCATTCTCCAAATGAATCTTGGCTTTAGAAATCGATATTGCCAGGAGGTTTCCGTACTGTCCTGTAACTGTTTCAGACCAGAACAACCACCTTTCCAGCTCACCCCGCCCTCTCTGCTGGTCTCTCTCTCTCTCTCTCTCTCTCTGTATCTCTCTCTGTCTCTCTCTCTCTGTATCTCTCTCTGTCTCTCTCTATCTCTCTCTCTCTCTCTCTCTCTCTCTCTGTCTCTCTCTCTGTCTCTCTCTTTCTCTCTGTATCTCTCTCTCTCTCTCTCTCTCTCTCTCTCTCTCTCTCTCTCTGTATCTCTCTCTGTCTCTCTCTCTTTCTCTGTCTCTCTCTCTCTCTCTCTGTATCTCTGTCTCTTTCTTTCTCAGTGTTTCTCTCTCCCTCTCCACCTTTGGTATATGCTACTGTCTCTGTTTGTTAATTTACAGATACTGTGCCCCCCTAAACACACACACACGTGCACACACACACACGTGCACACACACACACGTGCACACACACACGTGCACACACACACGTGCACACACACATACACACCCTTCGCACCTTGTCTGTACCTACTTCTAATTGGAGCCCAGAACATCTGTAGGTTTCATGACTCATTAGCAGCTCTAAGTGTGATTATTTAATAATAACACACACACATGCACGCACACAACCTCTCTCCGTCTCACACACGCAAACGCACTCTCACACATGCCCACACACAAACAAACTCTCTCACACAAACGCACGCACACAACCTCTCTCCGTCTCACACACGCAAACGCACTCTCACACACGCCCACACACAAACAAACTCTCACACACACATAGGCACACAACCTCTCTCCGTCTCACACACACACACACCTGAAGCCCAGGTGTTGCAGGTTGATCTCAGCACTCCCTCCAGGGTGTCAGTGCCTCTCCATCTCTCCGTCTGTGTTCTCAGTCCCTGGCTCCTCCACTCCCACACTTCCCTTCACAATCCCTCTTCATCCGTTCCCCCACCTACTCTCTGTCTACATTATTCTCACCCCCCCCCCCCCCCCGGCACTCCCGTCCTCCCTCTGTCTGTCACATCTTCACCTCTCATCCACCATCAGTGTGTCACTGTCAGGCATGGCATTCCCTTCTTCTCATTGTTCTCCCTGTCTTTCCTTCAACTCTCCCCCTCCCCCTCCCCGTCCCCCTCCCTCCCTCCCTCCCTCTCTCTCTCTCTCTCTCTCTCTCTCTCTCTCTCTCTCTCTCTCTCTCTCTCTCTCTCTCCCCCACCCCCCCCTCTCTCTCTCCCTCTCTCTGTCTTTGTCTCCCTCCCCCACATCTCCGTGTGACTGTTCCTCTCCCTCTCTCTGTCTCCCACACTTCTCATTGTCTCTCTCTCTCTCCTCCGCTATATTTTCACAATCTCTTTCTCCACGGTACTTTCATTTGCATCAACGATCAACCCTTCCCCCACCATCCTTTCCCTCCTCCTCTTCTCCCATCCTTGCGTCCTACGTTATGCCACCTCTCCTCCATTGACTCCTCGTTTCCTCGTCCTGTCCCCTGCCCCCTGTCCCCTCTCTCCTGTCTCCTGTCCCCTCTCTCCTGTCCCCTGTCCCCTCTCTCCTGTCCCCTCTCTCCTGTCTCCTGTCCCCTCTCTCCTGTCCCCTCTCTCCTGTCCCCTGTCCCCTCTCTCCTGTCCCCTCTCTCCTGTCCCCTGTCCCCTCTCTCCTGTCCCCTCTCTCCTGTCCCCTGTCCCCTCTCTCCTGTCCCCTCTCTCCTGTCCCCTGTCCCCTCTCTCCTGTCCCCTGTCCCCTGTCCTGTTCCAGGGCCACTGGACTATAGGAATCAATGAGGTCATTGATTGGGACAGCAGGGATGTGGTCTAGTGTGAGAATAACAGCACCATGTTATCGACAGGTAAAAAGGGTTGTGATTCCGCCGGACTGCGTTGGATCGACTGCAGGAGAAGAACGGAGTTTGGCTGGGAGACACAATGCATGTTGTTCTAGCGGGGCGACCAGTGATATGTTCTGTCAGTGTCGGAGCAGCCTGCCTACGCCGGCTCTTGGGCGACTGTCACTCAAGCGGCTGTTATTCAGGGGAAATGACATCAGTGCTCTGGATCTGTGTGAGTTGTTATTCTGCCTGTCTGACTGGCAGGGGACTGGACACTGCACCGTACTCACTCTGTCTCTCACTCTGTCTCTCTCTCTGTCTCTCTCTCTGTCTCTCTCTCTGTCTCTCTCTCTGTCTCTCTCTCTGTCTCTCTCTCTGTCTCTCTCTCTTCCTCTCTTGCTGCCCATCTGTCTGGCATCTCTTTGCCTCCGAAGTGTGTGTGTGTTTAGGGACCCACACATTCTCAGGTAGGTGTCCCAGGAGCTGGGAAGGGAATGATATGCAGACACTCTCAGCTCTGTGTGTGCGTGTGTGCGTGTGTGTCGGGGAAGATAGTAGCCACAGACGCAGCATATGTTCCGCCGTGTGCAGCGTATCTGGGAGATGATTTGATGAGCTGAGTTTTCATGAAGGGACCGAATGACATGGCGCGGGACTGAGTAGACATTCTGGTCACACCTGTCCTGTGTGTGTGTGCCTTCACAAGAATGTGCACACACACACACACACACACGTAGGGGCCTACGTTGTCTAGGCAGCAGCCTGGCATGCTCTCTGGCTATAATTGTAATGTATGAGTGCCGATTGGCTCTCACTTCCAACACCTGAGAGGAGTCATTAAAGACATACTGCCGGCACACAAGCAGGCAACCCACTGGAGGGGGGCAAGGCTAGAGAGACACAACTTATTTTGCTCTCTCTCTCTCTCTCTCTCTCTCTCTCTCTCTCTCTCTCTCTCTCTCTCTCTCTCTATCTCTCTATCTCTCTATCTCTCTATCTCTCTATCTCTCTATCTCTCTATCTCTCTCTCTCTCTCTCTCTCTCTCTCTCTATCTCTATCCTCCTTCTCTCCTTCTCTCCCATTCTCTCCTCTTCCGCTCGCTTCACAAGTTTCCCACGACGCTAGTCTCTCCCCTCCTCATCCTTTCTCTCTCCTTTCTACATCTCTCATCTTTCTTTGCCAGCTTTCCTGAGAGATGCAGGAAGTAGATTTTCGGGAACTTTGTGAAAAAGCGGATTTTTCTCAACCGTAGTTAATTCCTCCTGACTTCTCGGCGGTGGGAGATGGGGGGGAATACATCTGATTGATAATTGTGCCAAACCTCCGGTAGCGATGTGGGGTTGTTGTCATGACAACCCATGATACCCAGTGTTTGTGTGTATTTAGTCTTACTCAGCTACAGTCAACGAGGCTGCTTCTGAACAGCCTTCTCGTAGAGCATTTATAGATACTTTAGATTTAAACTTGAGAGAGAGAGAGACCACTATCAGACCACCATCTCTCTCCAGACCTGCTCTAATAACAAAGTGATGACATGGTTTCTGCACAGTGTCGGACAGCCAGTGTAGAAGCCCAGGGAGGGACCAGACTTCACACCCCCAGAGGGAGCACTCGGATGGGGGGCACGGTCTGTCTGACAGCTCCTTGCCTGACTGGACTCCCAGAGATTGTTCAGATGTCTGTTTTCTCTTTTTCATATCCCTCATGTTGATGTGTGTGTATTTGTGTGTAGATGGTGGTGCGGCAATTTATTTGTGTGTGTTTGGCTGGTGGGGTGCATGCACACCCAGGTTTGTCAGTGTTTTT
>NC_140376.1:3357500-3367500 GCF_054491055.1 Hypomesus nipponensis | reverse complement strand
AGGGGAAGGAGGCAGAAGGAGAGGGGAAGGAGAGGGGAAGGAGGGAGAAGGAGAGGAGAAGGAGGGCAATGGAAAGGAGAAGGAGGGAGAAGGAGAGGGGAAGGAGGGAGATGGAGAGGGGAAGGAGGGAGAAGGAGAGGAGAAGGAGAGGGGAAGGAGAGGGGAAGGAGGGAGAAGGAGAGGAGAAGGAGAGGAGAAGGAGAGGGGAAGGAGAGGGGAAGGAGGGAGAAGGAGAGGGGAAGGAGGGAGAAGGAGAGGGCAAGAGACAAGGCTGACAGGAGACACCAGCCTTTGATAGCCCAGACGGAACACCTTCACTGGACCGAAGGAGGAAGCGTTGATCAAAGAGGACTTTCTCAGTGTGCTGGCCACCCCCACTTCCCTGACCACCCACAGCACCACACATACGCACACCGCCACTCGCACACACACAATGCCACACACATGCACATACAGACTTCGGGAGAACAGTGTGTGTCAAAGGCAGAAGATACAATTAACAGATATCCCCCTGAGTGTTGGAGCTGTAGGGAAGACAGTGATGGAGGTTACAGGCTGGTAGCTCAGAGGTCGCCCTGGAGATGAAGAATACTGCTCTGGTCCTGGCTGAAGGGAGGGAGGGAGGGAGGGAGGGAGGGAGGGAGGGAGGGAGGGAGGGAGGGAGGGAGGGAGGGAGGGAGGGAGGGAGGGAGGGAGGGAGGGAGGGAGGGAGGGAGGGAGGGAGGGAGGGAGGGAGGGAGGGAGGGAGGGAGAGGAGCCAGAGAGATGATGGAGAAAGGTTACGTGGGGGGGTGAAAGAGAGAAAGAGAGAGAGAGATGGAGAGAAAAGGAGAGTGATAGTCTAAGGTTACAGGGCAGATTGTTTTGTGACTGCGACCTATAGAGGGCACAGAAATAGACCCATTGCTATTGATGAAGTAGAGAGAGAGAGAGAGGCAGAGAGACTACTCTGCTAGTAAAGGAAGTATTGATCTTTTACAAATGAGTGTCTGTGTGGCAGTGAGACCCTCAGGAGAGATTTTCCAACAGAATGAGACAAAACTTCACCTCAACATCACCTCTCAGTCATGTCTGCTCTCAGAGATACCCCCCACGGCTGCCCTCGAGCTCACCTACACACTTGCAAGGTGAGGTTTCTGTGAAAGATATTCCTCCCAACATTCACACTTACTCACTGACTTCAGGCCAGACACAGAACATTATTCCCCGTCTGGACCAAGTGCCAAACACCAGGCCTCTGGCTGGGCCTGTGGGAGTTTGTCCTTGCCTTGTCTTTGAGCCTGACAGAACCTTCCGGGCCGGGCTGTAACGGACACCAGCTATCTGTGTTCCTATCTGCTCACGTGGCCTCTGAGAGCCAGGGGCCTGGCCCGGCCCACTCTCCCATCCTGTAAGATCCATTATTCACACGCTGTGGATCTGCGCCTTCTCTCCCTCCGCACTCACAAACATACTCACGCGCACATTTCGCAAACTGAGAAACTCTTTGCAGAGTTCAGACTAAAAACAAACTAACAGATAGCCCAGGGATCGTAAGAAGCCTGTAAAACAACAAGACCAGACATGACCGTTATAGTATCTCCTACCAGGTGTGGACTTGAGTACGGTCGAAACACCTTATTTTGCGCGCAGGGAGAAGGGATAGGTTTCACCGGTAATCCTGTTCAAACGAGCAGCCCCGTGTTTCTGCCGCCGCCGTCCTCCTCGGACGTCTCCCAGCTCTTCGTCTGTTTGGAGCTCCGATGCAAAAAGTCAAACGCGTGCCATGTGTAACAGTCACCATGGGAACAGAGCCATGGTCAAGTTCTTTCGGTTTTCAAATGTACGCCACAGTGTGCCCCTGTGCTTGTGTGTGTGTGTGTGTTTTTGCGCGCGTGTGTGTGTGTGTAAACACGTCTTTCAACATCGGAGGATGATGGATGTTGGATTTCAGCCAACAATTGTGACATTGAATTTTTAAGCTGTCAAAGAGTGACAAAGCTGACTTAGTCTCCTTTCTCTCTGTCTCCCCCTCTCTCTCCCTTTCTCTCTCTCTCTGTCTCCCTCTCTCCTCTCCTCACAGGTCCAGGATGCAGACTGGGGCGTCTATGTGTGGACTGCAGTCTCTGTTGGGCCTTCTCCTGATCCAGTCTCTAGGCTGTGGTGAGTGTACCTCTGTCTCTGTCTCTCTCTCTCCCTGTCCCTGTCCCTCTCTGTCTCTCTCTGTCTCTCTCTGTCTCTCTCTGTCTGTCTCTGTCTCTCTCTGTCTCTCTCTCTCCCTGTCCCTGTCCCTCTCTGTCTCTCTCTGTCTCTCTCTGTCTCTCTCTGTCTGTCTCTGTCTCTCTCTGTCTCTCTCTCTGTCTCTCTCTCTGTCTCTCTCTCTGTCTCTCTCTCTCTCTCTCTCTCTCTCTCTCTCTCTCTCTCTCTCTCTCTCTCTCTCTCTCTCTCTCTCTCTCTCTCTCTCTCTCTCTGTCTCTCTCAGCCTCCAAGTCTCCATATTCGAGGCCAGGTCAGTCGCAGCCTCCCTGGCCTCCACCCACTGTTAAGACTCTGTAATTACCTTGCCTCTATACTCCCTGGTCACCCATAGCTGAACTGCCCCTGCAGTGGAACACACACACACTAACACACAGTGCACACACACGCCTGTGCGCACACACACAGCCCAAAGCTCAGAGGGGCTCAGGCAGTTGGCAGGTCTCACAGCTGAGCCATGAGGTGGTTTATTCCCATCGTTTTATCTCCCGGTAATTACTTCGACATCTTTTTATAAAAAATAAAAAAAATGTGCGTGCGTGGGGGGGGGAGCCGAATTTGGAGGCGTTTCGACCAGAGGGAGGGGACCGCGTCTCCCTCCCAGGCCTCCTCATCCCTCCCCTGCTCTCCTGCAGAAATAGACGCATGCTCCTTAATCTCCAGAAGCTTCTGAAGCTATTTCCAGTATTTGCAGTTTCACTTGGTCGGTGTTCCCTTTGAAGGCTGAGAAGAACTGACGGTTTTGAGAGCGTAATGCCTGTGCTGGACTGTCAAGTTTGTTTAGACATCCATCCCTTCATCCATCCATCCCTTCATCCCTCCAGCTACCCATCCCTCCCTCCCTCCCTCCCTCCCTCCCTCCCTCCCTCCCTCCCTCCCTCCCTCCCTCCCTCCCTCCCTCCCTCCCTCCCTCCCTCCCTCCCTCCCTCCCTCCCTCCCTCCCTCCCTCCCTCCCTCCCTCCCTCCCTCCCTCCCTCCCTCCCTCCCTCCCTCCCTCCCTCCCTCCCTCCCTCCCTCCCTCCCTCCCATTCATCCCTCCCTCCCTCCCTCCCTCCCTCCCTCCATTCATCCATCCATCCCTCCCTCCCTCCCTCCCTCCCTCCAACCATCCCTCCATCCATCCATCCATCCATTAATCCTCACTCTCTTTCTCAGCCTGTCTCTATCTGTCTTTCTCTGTCTTTCTTTCTCTGTCTGTCTTATCTGTGTCTATTTGCATCTCTCTCTTCCTCTCTATTTCTCCCTGTAGTTCCATCTAATATGGCCATACACTCCTTCGTGGCACATACACACAAAAGGATCTTCTGGGGTGCTTGTGGTGTGGGTGGTGTGTGGGGCTGTGTAGGACTGTGCACCCCCTGTGACCTGGCCTCCCAGTCAGGCCCAAACACCTCTTATCTTCCCAGCACAGCAGCCCCTGCTTCTGCAGGGTGGTGATGGTGGGGGGGGGGGTGTGTAACGCCTCAGCCCTGCATGCGCTCTGTGCCCCCTGGGTGCCCTCGCTAGCACACCCCAGGTGCCCCGCCTGTCTCCCCGCCCAGCCCGCTGCCATTTGCAAGCCATTGTTGCCCGGAGAAACAGCAAAGCATTGTGGGAGCCCTGGGTTGCCTTGACTCGGCGGGGCGGTCGCTCACCACTGGAGACGTGACTGGAGCATATTGCGTGTGTGTGTGTTTGTGTGTGTGTTTCTGCCTGCCTGTGTGCCAGGAAGAGAGTTAGGAAACTTGCTCAGCACGCACACATACCAGCGCTGGTGGTACGCTGCCCAAGAAGCACACACACACACACCCTGCTTCCTCTTTGCCGAGTGTGTCACGCCAGCACACACACACACACACACACACACACACACACACACACACACACACACCCTCCTTCATGGGTCACTGAGTATGTACATGAACATACTGATGTGAAGATAGGTGATGTAGCACAGTATGGAGGTGGGGGGTGGGAGGGCACTGACGCTTGCCCTACAGACTGTTTGACGGGCGGGGGGCAGAGACAGCGGTGTTGGCAGGGGGTCCAAGGCAGGGGGCCCAAGGCAGGGGGCCCAAGGCAAGGAGTCCAAGGCAGGGGGTCCAAAGGCCCCGTGCCACACCAGATAAATGTATCGTAATGCCACAAGGGTCGGGGATTAGTCACGGCACAAGCGTGGGATTGTCGGAAAAGCCGTGGCCTGGCATGGTGTGGCCTTGGCATGGCCTGGTGTAGCCTTGGCATGGCCTGGTGTAGCCGTGGCCTGGCATGGTTTGGCCTTGGCATGGCCTGGTGTAGCCTTGCTTGTGGGGTGCAGGAAGGAGGAGGAGGCAAAGAAGAAAAGGGTGAGGACAGGGAGGAGGCCGTTGAACAAAGGAGGAGAGTCAGTAGGGGGAAGAGTGGAGGAAGAAGAGGAGAGAGGAGATGAAGGGAGAGGAACAGAGGGAAGATGGAGGACGAGAGGAGAGGGGGCGGGGGGCGGGTCCCAGTCGGAAGATTTCCTGCGAGGAAAATGCCAGCATGGGAATGTCATTTCCAAGGCTGCTTGTGGGTTCCAGCTGTGTGACACACACACACACACACGCACGCTTGTTTAATCTGACAGGCACTACTGGCTGTCAGTGAGGAAACCATGGTGCTTAAGGTGTGTGTGTGTGTGTGTGTATGTATGTGTGTGTGGCTTGTGGAACAAATTGTTGTCCTCTACCACTCAAACGGAGTGACTTTATGTTTAGCTTCCGTGTTTATAAGTATTAAACCACGAGTGGATCGGAAATACACTAATGTGCACCTTGAAATGAATAATGACTAGTTCATAGACACAGTGGTTCCATTAAATTCATTAAATCGGTTCCATAACAGGACTGTAGAACCTAGGACCTAAGACGCGACAGGCCTCCTGACCCCACTACTGGTCTCCAACCGGTTACAGAATGTACTTTAGGCCTGATCACTGCTAACTCCTGGTCTATACATGACTGTCATTGATGCATAATATCTGTTACCATATTAACACATTCTGTATGAGTAAAAAGATAGAATGTATGAAACAAAAAAGGCAATAGCTAATCTTCTGTCATTAACAGAAGCACATAGGAAATCCTTGATTTCTTCCACTGTGTGTGTCTGTGCATGGGTGTGTGTTTTCCTCCCATCAGAACATTCTCCCCATTTCAGCTTGTAGTGCTTCTGTTGCCATGGTAATTATTAAGGATGGTTTGGGGGAGTTAGCAACTGCAGGGATACATATCTCATTTATTTCCCTCTCTCTCTCTCTCTCTCTCTCTCTCTCTCTCTCTCTCTCTCTCTCTCTCTCTCTCTCTCTGTCTCTGTCTCTGTCTCTCTCTCTGTCTCCCTCTCTCTCTCTGTCCCCCTCTCTCTGTCTCTCTCTCCCGCACTCTTTCTCTCTATTTATCTGTCTCTGTATCTCTCTTCTCATGATTGGTTTCCCACCACTGCCTTCTTTCCGTTCCTTCCCTCCTCTCCTCCTCTCCTCCCCTAATCTCCTCCTCTTTCTCCCTACTGTATCCCCTGTCCTACTCTCCTCATACTCCTCCAACTGATTCAGAAACGTTTATCAGGTTACCGCATATAAAACATTCCCAAACCCCCAGGCTCTATATTGAGCTGCCTGCAGATCCTTCTCTGCATGCAGTCTTGAGAAGTGTTTTTGCTCAAGCACTCCACAACACAATCACCTCAAATCAACAGTGCGATTATTTCAGCTCCAAAATTTGAGTTTGTGAGAAAGAGGACACCTCATCGCGTCGGCCGGGGGGGGGGGGGGTCGTATTGCATGCTGCAGTCTCTGATCAAAAGGACCGTTCTCTCTACAGTCAGAGCTCACGCAAGAAGGTGGAATGTAAGGGAGATACCCTTTCCAAAACTTGTAAGGGCGTAACAGAAACACAAACATCCGACGAGGCAAAATCCCAGACAATTTTGGAAATCCCTGCCGGACACATTTTTTAGGTCTTGAAAAGAGGACATGTCCGGGTAAAAGCGGACGTCTGGTCACCCTACTGTAACGTATTGGAGATCCGGGTTCGATTCCCCTCCCAGGGCCCGGCACCTGACTAAGAGATCAGCTGCCAGGTGGTTCAGACAGGCGATGCAAGACACGAGTAAATACCTGACACGCAGTCAGTGGGGATGACAGGAGACCACCCAGAGCTGCATGCATGTCTGCCTGTCGCCTAATGAGACACAAGAGCAGCTTTCACTGGAAAGCCCATCACAGGTGAGACTAGTGGAGGGACAGGCGAAGAATAGAGAGAAATGTATGTCATTGCGTTGATGTTACAGTGGAAGAGACTATTAGCAGGCCGGCTCAGCTGTAAACAAGTGCTGTGTCGGGCTGATAAAGGATTCCGACAGAAGTTTATTATTTGCGTGTGCTCTGGAAAAGAAAAAAAAAAAGTGACAAATGTGAGAAAGTTGACAATCCCATCGATCAAGACGGCGTCTGTTATTCAGCAGAACGAAAAACTGCGGGAGTGGGACCGACAGAGGGAGAGAGAGAGAGAGAGAGAGAGAGAGACAATGATAAAGCAGAGAGGCAAAGAAGGAGAAGAATGGAAAGAAGCGGGAGAGAGAAAACGAGAGAGAGGCTTCTTGTCTTCACAACTCAGCCCTTAATGGCCAAAGGGGACAAGCTCCTCCCCTTCTGCTTGGTCACACCCCCCTGGCCCCTCCCCTCATTACCCAGAGGTTCTTCGGGGGAAAGAACCCTCAATGGAAAACTGACTTACTTCCAAACAAAGGCTGGTCTCATGGGGTTTACGCTGGTAAAAACATTTCCATCTAAATGCAGATTTGGTCTATCTACTTTGATAAGGCCATGCTGCTTACATTCATTATTCAACCAACTGGGAATGAAGCCATTTTTCCTCAACCTCAGTCTTCCTCTAAGCTATCATTTAGGCTCTGAAGCAGGTACCTGCCATTGATTTCTTTTGATTTTATGTTGTAAATTGCACCAAGGGCAAAGCCTCCAAACGCCTGTGGCAAAAGCAGGAAAAAAAAAACAAGAAATGCATTTGTACAAATAAGGTTGACAGATAAAGACTCGGAGGAGTTGGGGGAGGGGGGGGGGGGTGTGGGGGGGGAGGGGGTGGTGTGTGTGTGTGTGGTTGGGGGGACTTCTCCTCGAGGTGGTCACGTCTGGTGTGCTTTGTCCGTCGTACGTGAATCTGACTGCCAGGATACACAGGCAGCACAATGGCAGTGCAGATCAGGGAGTTGGCCGAGGGCCAGGAGGACGGTGCTGGTGGTTTGGTGAGGCAGCGTCTTGCCTCTCCTCTCCTCGCCTCGCCTCGCAGCTGAAACACCATCCCTGCCTCTCCAGCTCTAAACTACAGTTGGCTGGATTAGATCCTACCCTGCTTCAGGCTTGATGGCCCAGAAATTGCAGTTTGATATAATCCTTGGGGACGGTTTGCCAGTGTGTGTGTGTGTGTGTGTGTGTGTGTGCGTGTGTGTGTGTGTGTGTGTGGTAAACACTGATGTGTGCCACATACCCCTTGGAGGTAAAGAGGAGGAGGAGAAGAGGGGGAATTCTGGCAAGAACTTCAGAATGTTTGTGTTTGTGTGTGGGCTTGTTTGTGGAATGGTGTGTGTGTCTGCTTGTGCGTGTGTATGTGTGTGTATGCGTGTGTGTGTGTGTGTGCTTGTTTGGGTGTCTATGGGGTTGCTGACTCATCGCTCCGAGCTTTAGTGGACAAGCTCTGGGCATCTCCGACTCTGAAAAAGTGTTATACAGGGATGTACTGTACTTTAGACATCCAATCCAACATCTCCACTTCCTCTTATAAGTCATGACACCCACACACCCCTACCCTTCTCCATCATCTCCCAGGTTCTCTGAGCACCAATCTCACTGCTTCAGTTCATCCGGCTTGGTCCTTCTCTCTGATGCAGCTGAGTTTAAGAACTTTATCCTGAATGAAAGTTCTTCCTGGTTGAGAAGAGAATGTTGTTGACTGGTGTTGTTAAGAACACGGTTTTTGTGTCACAAGGAGAGACAGCTTCAGGCGGGGGATCTCAAAGCTCCGCAGCACCACAGCTTTGCGCTGGGCTGTCAGCAAAAGGTCAATTGTCCCTCGGCGCTACGAAAATACTCGCTTCTCACCTCGTCTCGTTGCGCGGCCCAACACAAGGTGTTTCAGACGGCGTGTTCTACGAGGCAGCTGCTCGGAGTGGGTGGAGCCCGCTCAGAGAAGCAGTGTCCTGGGGTCGGACGTCACGGTCGTGTCTGCGCGCCGTGGCGTTTCCCCGTGGTCAGTGGCTCGTTGCGTCGTTGTTTTCTTCACGGGTCGCCGCTTGAATCCGGGTCACGTGGAGGTCGAACAAGGGCCCCTTTTTCCAGGAAAACAAGTCTTTTGAGCCAGGCTCTGTGGTTGAGGGAAGAGGGCTTGGTCAGCCAATCAGAAGGCTTGGTCAGCCAATTAGAAGGCTTGGTCAGCCAATCAGAGGGCTCGGTCAGTCAATCAATCAGAGGGCTCGTCAGCCAATCAGAGGGCTCGGCCAGCCAATCAGAGGGCTCGGCCAGCCATCAGAGGGCTCGGCCAGCCATCAGAGGGCTCGGCCAGCCAATCAGAGGGCTTGGTCAGCCAATCAGAGGGGCAACGTCTCTGGGAGAGGAGGTCGAGAGCACGGGTTGATGTTAAGTCCTCTATGAAGTGGCACTCAGAGTCTTGGATGTAGAAATGAGGCAGCCACTTAGGCAACTGTCGCCCATTCCTCTTTAGATGTGGATATGAAGAATGAAAGGTGGGCTGTGTGGAGTGTTTGTGTGTGTGGGGGGGTGGGGGTGGATGGGGGGGAAGGGGGGGTGGGGGTGGGGGTGGGTGGGGGTCATGAATAATGTAAGAGAGACAAGATGTTTTTCTTCACTGAATGTCCCAGGGTGTTCATTGGAATCTGGAGGGGCGATGGTGCACACACAGACACACACACACACACACACACCGTAACACACACACACACACACACACCGTAACACATACACACACACACACACACATACAGACACACACACACACACCGTAACACACACATCTATCCTCTATTGGCCGTAATTCAATAGGAATCAAAAATGAGGCAACTGAAGAAGACGGCATAATGAAATGAGCTCCTGGCCAGCAAAGAAAACATCAAGCCTGGGGAGAAGAAGAAGGGGAGGGAAATATAAAGTAAAACGAAAATAAAACTGTTAATAAATAAATGTATATAGAAATAAATTGACCGTGCGAGAAAAACAGAATATTTGGCAGGCTTTTCCGTTCTCCAGCTTTTGCCATGTGGTTGTGGCGGGAGTTGAGATGAAGGGAGAGGACGGAACAATGTTCCTGTGATCCTCTGAGGAGGTATTGCTCTTCCAATCTGCTCGTTAATTACGCTGTGGATTGGAAGGGAAATTCCCGACGGTGCTGGATCTAATCACCCTGAGAAGGTGTAGCCCAACTGCAGGTGTGCCTTAAACTGATACTAATATAACAAAATCTATACACTTCTCATCGCCTCGCTCTCCCAACTCCCAAAATCTCTCTCTTCCTCTGTCGGTCTTTTCTCCACTTCCTTGCAACGACATCGTTTTTAATTAGTCGTTTTCGCTGTCTTTCTCTCCCTCTCCCCCTCTCCTCCCCCCCCCTCTCTCTCTCTCTCTCTCTCTCTCTCTCTCTCTCTCTCTCTCTCTCTCTCTCTCTCTCTCTCCCCCTCTCTCTCTCTCTCTCTCTCTCTCTCCCCCCTCTCTCTCTCTCTCTCTCTCTCCCCCCCCCCTCTCTCT
>NC_140376.1:3320000-3355000 GCF_054491055.1 Hypomesus nipponensis | reverse complement strand
CTCTCTCTCTCTCTCTCTCTCTCTCTCTCTCTCTCTCTCTCTCTCTCTCTCTCACACTCTCTTTCTCTCTCTCACTCTCTCTCTCTCTCTCTCTCTCTTGCTCTCTCTCTCTCTCTCACACTCTCTTGCTCTCTCTCTCTCTCTCTCTCTCTCTCTCTCTCACTCTCACACTCCCTCTCTCTCTCTCTCTCTCTCTCTCTCTCTCTCTCTTGCTCTATTTCTCCTATCTATTTCTTATCTGTGTATTTCTTTCTATCTCTCTCTTTCTCTTTTTTCTCTCTGTCTCTCTCTCTCCCTCTCTCACTCTCTCTCTCTCTCTCTCTCTCTCTCTCTCTCTCTCTCTCTATCTCTCTCTTTCTCTTTTTTCTCTCTGTCTCCCTCTCTGTCTCTCTCTCTGGACATCGGTTGGTCATCAGTGTAATAGTGACCTCTGCTCATGATGCTGTCATTATGTCTTCTTAGGTATCACAGTAATTACTAGAGCAAGTCCTTCAACCATATCGGCACAGGTAGCTTATATCCAGGTCAGCGACTGTGGATGTCAATGAGCCGTTATGCTGCTGCTTGTGGGGAAGTCAAACACTGTGTTAGCCAGGGAGCAGAACAGTTACATGATCCACAGCATCAGACCTGCTCTCCGCTCCACAGAGATGCTGCTGGTGTTAGCGCCCGTGCTCATTCAGTCCGCTAGCCTCATTCCCTCAAACGCGTACCCTATAGATACACACACACAATCACACTTAAACACACACGCACACCAGCTAGGTCCTCGTTCCCCTCGGAGAATAACACAGTTACAGCCCTACTCTATTATCCAGATATAGCCCACACGTGTGTGTGTGTGTGCGTACGCGCGCGGGCACACCCGCGTGTGTGTGTGAATGAGCCACTTTCACGAGTGAGCGAATCACGCGCACCCCTTCAAGCGTGCATGCACCTCTGCAAAGATCATCAAGCCATGTGTGTATTCCTCAAATGAGCCAATCTTTACCCCGTTCTCCATGAGAGCCCTCGTACCTGCAGGAGACCCGCCCCCCCCCTGGCAGTGTGCGTCGGAGACCCTGTCCCCACAGCTCGCACCGCAATCGATTAACACGACCCTCCTTCAGAGAGAAGAGGCCCGTTATCCGCCGGTGGAGGGCTGATCTCCAGGGCTCTGCCTTGGATCGAGAGTCATGCTACGATGCGGACCCCTGCCCAACCCACACTGCCTCCTTCAGGGGGGGCTTAATGTATTCATTAGAGGATATTGATGCTGCCCGGCGTTATCGATATCATATTCTTGTCAGGAAGCCCTTTGATTGGCTGGTGTGCGGGTCCTCAAGCTCTGATGAGATCTCTTTCCTCGTCCCCTGGACTGTATTGGATGGTCACTGGTCCATGTCATACCAATTAGAGCACGACCATTGATTTGTTCTCTCTCTCTCTCTCTCTCTCTCTCCCTCTCTGTCTCTCTGAGGGATGGTGGTGAAGGGGTGGGGGGGGTGTAAGGGTTGTTGAAAGAGACTCCACTCAGCTCCTAGTCCTGGAGGGGAAGGGAGGGGTAGAAAGATGGTTGAGAGAGATGAGGAGAGAGACAGAGAGAAATGGAGATCTGAAGAGTAGATAGGCAGGGGTGAAAAGTCTGGCAGACAGAGAGACAGACAGACAGAGAGACAGAGAGAGAGAGGGGAAGAGGGGAATAGGGAGAGAGGAAGAGGGAGAGAGGAAGAGAGAGAAATGAAAGTCAATACTTCCTTTGAACTAACGTAAAGAAGGGGACCATGATGGGAAGTGTGAATTGGGTAGGTCCAGAAATAGTCATGCGCAGTGTTCATATTTGTGTGTGTGTGTGTGTGTATGTATTTATCCACACACACACACATTACCACTGCAGCTGCATTGCTCAAATTGGCCCCCAAGCCCCCAGAAGTCTCTATCATTACCTCACACACTCAGCAGGAAAAGATGAAGGAGCCATGTTTGTGGCAGGAAGGCAGGCTCCCTGGCCCCTGGCTGCTCTTCATGTGAAGGGCTTCTCCTGGGAGTGGATGTGGGAAGGTGGGAGGTTAGTGCAGCTCCCTGCTAGGGGAATATTAGACGGACACTTCAAAAGCTATTCCCTCTCTTGCTTCCAGGGCTGAGGGGGATACGGTCGTCACACAGGTCGGAGACGCTTCACATAATCCGGCTCTCTTTCTCTCAACTCTCCTTCTCCTCTTTGTTGCATTCACTAGTCCCTCCCTCCCTCCCCCCCCCCCTCTCTCTCTCTCCCATATACACGCTCGCTAATTATTTCCCCCCTCTTATCTGCCTCTCTACCTTTTCTGCTGTGCTGTCTGGTTCACATCTCTGTTTCTGCCTATGCCTCTCATATTCCCATGTTCTCTCTCTCTTTCTCTCTCTCTCTCTTTCTCTCTCTCTCTCTCTCTCTTTCTCTCTTTCTCTCTCTTTCTTTCTCTCTCTCTCTCTCTCTCTCTCTCTTTTTCTCTCTCTCTCTCTCTCTCTCTTTTATTTTCTGCTTATTGAATCTTTCGTCTCCATTCTCTCTCTCTGGATATGTAGAAAGCATCAAGCGCTGCCTGACGTTGACAGTGCTGTATGTTGTTAAACCAGCAAAGTAAACATGGGCGCCATAGCCGCTTGTCATAACAAGGATTCAAGGACAAAAACTCTCACACACATACACAGTCACACACAGACACACACACAGACACATACACAGACACACACTCTTGCATACACAAACACATCTACAGTAGATAAGCCTGTCTGATGCAAATCAAGCTCAAACACAGAGGTTGTTTTGCAATGTTAAACTGACTGCTCCTTCAGTGGAGCGATACCATCGCCGCGCTGCATGATGGGATTCTGTGCTGACTCTGGTACTAGATAGGAAGTCCGTCTTCCACCACCAAGTCAACCATTAGACCACAAAGACACCCCCATGTAGACTCCCCTTTACAAGGAGTTTAGTTCCAAACCACCTCCACTACACTTCTGCGGGTCTGTGCGGATGATCGCCAACGTTTACATAGATACAGCCAAGTCACGACAGCGCATGTTTCCGAGAGCAAGCTAGTTCCTGTGTGGGTGTGACCTGCGCCCCTCACGCCCTTTGCCCCCTCCACGCCCCCCCCCCCCCCCCCCCCCAGGTGTTGTGTTCCACTACCGGGCCCCCCACGACCGCTACGCCCTGTCCTTCCCCGACGCCCGGCGCGTGTGCCTGGAGAACTCTGCCGCCATCGCCACCCCGGACCAGCTGCAGGCTACCTTCGCCGACGGCTTCGACAACTGTGACGCCGGCTGGCTCTCCGACCAGACCGTGAGGTAAGAGCCACCTGGTTGCCACGCATCGCTAGGCAACGATACAAACACCTCTCCCCCCAGGGGGTGGCAGGGGGAGCGACCCCAAACGGGTTGAGGTTGCTCTGGCGACCCCTGGGTGTTCCAGGTGTAGGTGAGCTCTCATCTCCTGTGACGAGGGGACAAATCGGTGCTCACAGGAATAAGTGGCCGTTTAGTATTAGTTTACTACGTTTAGTACTTCAGTTACTACGAGATGCTTGCACAAATCTCTGTGACCCGAACAGACGTCACGTGAAGACATCTTCCACTGGGGTGAATCGAAAGCTTGTTTGGTAAGCGGTGTAGGAGGGGGAGCAGACGGCTCAGCCAATGGTTCGCCTACTTAACTAAAAACTGCGGGAAAAGCATGTGATTTAACGGCGGGATTTCTAAATCCATGCAAACCAGTATAGAGACAAAGAAGGAGGAGTGGCAGCATATGTCAGAGAGCTTGACACCAGCCATCTTAAATGCAGATCAGTTTGGCCTCTGAAAACCCTGCAAGAAAAACCTCTGCATCCATCTCTCATAGAAATGGATTTAATGGCTTGTTTACATCTGGCAGGCTAGCAGTCATTCCTCATCACGCCTCCATGCCCCCCCCCCCTCCCCACACACCCATCGACAGCCCTGCATCTCCACCCAGTGCTGCCTGTCAGGGTGTGCGGGCCCGGGTCTCCACAGCTTCCAGAACCCCCTCCAGGCACCAGCAGGTGTACCACAGCCAGGTGAACCACAGCCAGGTGTACCACAGCCAGGTGAACCACAGTCAGGTGAACCACAGCCAGGTGAACCACAGCCAGGTGTACCACAGCCAGGTGTACCACAGCCAGGTGAACCACAGCCAGGTGAACCACAGCCAGGTGTACCACAGCCAGGTGTACCACAGCCAGGTGTACCACAACAACAGGGAGTCAGATGGCTGAGCGATTACGGCACCGGGCTAGTAATCTGAAGGTTGCCAGATCGATTCCCGGCCGTGCCAACTGACGTTGTGTCCTTGGGGAAGGCAATTCACCCCTACTTGCCTCGGGGGGAATGTCCCTGTACTTTCTGTAAGTCTCTCTGGATAAGAGCGTCTGCTAAATGAGTAAATGTAAACAACAGCAGTCTGTGACAGCAGCTTCAAAACGTGGTGTTTCTACCATACATTCTCCTCCCAGAGAGAGTGTTTCTTTCCTGCTTCCTGTTCCCCACCTGGGAGACTTCTAATTGGACAAGCTCCAGATCCTGCCGGCTGCACATCAATGAGGACGCAAACGACCAATTAACACCGCGAAAATAGAGACATCAGCCAAACGCCAGCCCTCTGAAGCCACGGAGGGGGAGTGTGCGCACGGTGCGTGTGTGTGTGTGTGACTGAGCACACATCTGTAAAAATAAAAACAGGTACAGTCCAGAGCAAGCTAGCGTAGGAGTGCTTCCCCTTGTCCTTGAAGCTCGTCGCAGCACGGCGTCATCTCTTAATCAGTTGCCGGTTTGCCCCCCAGCTCTGTTGGAGCAGACGGAGGACTGGATCTACAAGATGGATCTGTCTCGAGTAATCACACAGCTGGAGATTTTTTTTTTTAGATTATTCGAGCCCGAACATCCACAGGAGAACTGGAGAAGGAATTCATGATCCCGCTCTGTTCTGATTTGCTCGCTCGCTCTCTCTCTCCCGCCGTCTCTCTCTCTCCGTCTCTCTCTCTCTCCCGCCGTCTCTCTCTCTCCGTCTCTCTCTCTCTCTGTCTCTCTCTCTCTCTGTCTCTCTCTCTCTCTGTCTCTCTCTCTCTCTCTGTCTCTCTCTCTCTCTCTGTCTCTCTCTCTCTCTGTCTCTCTCTCTCTCTGTCTCTCTCTCTCCCGCTGTCTCTCTCTCTCTCTGTCTCTCTCTCTCTCTGTCTCTCTCTCATGTTCTCAAGCAATCGCTCTCTCTCCGCAGGTATCCCATCCAGTCGCCCAGGCCCGGCTGCTATGGCGACCGCGAGGACTCACCTGGGGTTCGCAACTACGGCAACAGGTCCCCCGATGAGCTATTTGACGTGTACTGCTTCGCCAAGCAACTGCAAGGTACACCCCCCCCCCCACCCCCCTTCCCCCCATCCTGTGCCCCAACCACCCCTCTTCCCCATCCCAGCAGAGGCAGCCCCAGGCTGGGAGAAGAAGCCCCGCCCCCTCCCTCCCTTGCAGCTCTCTGGGACTCACACAGCTGCAGCGGAATCTACAGCTGCTCTCTCTCTCTCTCTGGCTCTAAGTGGGTCACAATGGTCACACAGATCCAGAGCATAGTCCCAGCCTAGACTATCTGGGTAGTCTGTTTCTATGCAGAGCTTGGGCCTGCCAGATTGTGTTTGTGCATGGTGTGGGGCAATTTCCACCGGAAAACACTTTGCAGGGCGATTGAGCTGTTTTTTGTAATCATGCTAGCAGGCTCTATGTGTATGCAGTGTGAATCAACGCTAGGGAACTAGCAGATAATGGGGAGGTAGCAATCTTAGCAGTAGACCCTATTCTGGGTGCACATATACATAGATCCCCCCCCTCGCAACGCTGCCCCTAGCAACGTTGCCCTTAGCAATGCTGCCCCTAGCAACGCTGCCCCTAGCAACGCTGCCCCTAGATACCAATGTTAAAGTGAGGGATTTCTATGCTGTTCTCCCCAATGGAAATTCTCATTTTATTCCTTCGACTCAAACATTGTGTTGAAATCTTTAAACTAGACTTTGCTGTTTGAAGATCTCTGCTTGCTGTAGGTCAGACAGACCTTACCCAGCATCTAGTTTTTTTGCAGATAGTGATTTAATAAGATCCCAAGATGAAGGCCTTCTGCCTACGCTCTGACATCTCACCTCTAAAATCACAATTGTTTTTCCTTTTTTCGACATTTCACAACTCTACCCTCTCTACTATTTTTCTCCTTTTCACCCATCTACACCTCTTCATCTCCATCAACCTTCTTTTTCATACCTTGTCGTTCCCGTTTTCTACGGTGGTGATTTGACCACACTTATCTGTTCTCTCTTTCTTCTGGTCTGTCGCTCCACCTCTCTCCTGTCTCCCCGCTCTCTTTCTGATCTGTTATATTTTTCTCACATCCTTCGCTTATATTCCCCCAAACAATTGTCTTTCTCCTCCCCCAACCCTCCTCCCTCTCCCTCTCCCCCCCCCCAACCTTCACCTTCCTCATTCCTCACCCATCCCTCCTCCTTCACCCCCTTCTCCCCCCACCCCCCTCCTCCCCTCCTTCACCCCTTCCTCCCCCAACCCCCTCCCCCTACCCCCTCCTCCCTCCCCTCCTTTACCCCTTCCTCCCCCTACCCCCCTCCTCCTCCCTTCCCTCCTTTACCCCTTCCTCCCCCTACCCCCCTCCCCCCTCTCTCCCCTCCTGCACCCCTTCCTCCCCCTCCCCCCTCCCCCCTCCCTCCCCTCCTGCACCCCTTCCTCCCCCTACCCCCCTCCCCCCTCCCTCCCCTCCTGCACCCCTTCCTCCCCCTACCCCCCTCCCCCCTCCCTCCCCTCCTGCACCCCTTCCTCCCCCTACCCCCCTCCCCCCTCCCTCCCCTCCTGCACCCCTTCCTCCCCCTACCCCCCTCCCCCCTCCCTCCCCTCCTGCACCCCTTCCTCCCCCTACCCCCCTCCCCCCTCCCTCCCCTCCTGCACCCCTTCCTCCCCCTACCCCCCTCCCCCCTCCCTCCCCTCCTGCACCCCTTCCTCCCCCTACCCCCCTCCCCCCTCCCTCCCCTCCTGCACCCCTTCCTCCCCCTACCCCCCTCCCCCCTCCCTCCCCTCCTGCACCCCTTCCTCCCCCTACCCCCCTCCCCCCTCCCTCCCCTCCTGCACCCCTTCCTCCCCCTCCCCCCTCCCCCCTCCCTCCCCTCCTGCACCCCTTCCTCCCCCTACCCCCCTCCCCCCTCCCTCCCCTCCTGCACCCCTTCCTCCCCCTCCCCCCTCCCTCCCCTCCTCCTCCCCCCAGGCGAGGTGTTCCACTCCTCTGTGCCGGAGCGACTCAGCCTGGCCACGGCCTCCACCCACTGCCACACCCTGGGAGCCCAGCTGGCCACGGTGGGGCAGCTGTACTTGGCCTGGCAGGCCGGCCTGGACCAGTGTGACCCCGGCTGGCTGGCCGACGGCAGCGTGCGCTACCCCATCAACGTCCCCCGGAGGAACTGCGGCGGGGACGACCCCGGAGTGCGCACCGTCTACCACAACGCCAACCGCACGGGCTTCCCCGACACCACCGCCCTCTTCGACGCCTTCTGCTACAGAGGTATGTTGCGCACGTGTAGATTCTATAGACCCTGGTTCTTCAATAGAGGAAGGTTCTAGAGAGGTTGATTCTGTAGAGCTAGGTTCTTCTAGAATGGAAGGTTCCACAGGTGTAGGTTCTATAGAGCTAAGTTCTTCAATAGAGGAAGGTTCTACAGAAGTCGGTTCTACAGTGGTAGGGTACTGCTACAGAGGTAGGCTGAGATATGTAGCTGGCCAACCGTTGACGATTGACGCCGACAATGGATTTGTTGCCGTGGCGCCGACACACTGTTGTTTATTTCCCATTAATTAGAGGCGGGTGTTTTTGTCATGCATGAATCAACACCGGGGGAATTCCGTGACATTTAGTACACTATGGGAATCTAAGCCTTTCTGGAGCACAGTGGAGGCGGAACCGAAACAGCGGGCCCTCCATCCAACACCAGCCAACCCCACAGGGGTTCATGACTCTCAAAACGTCCTTGCCGTGTCAGTTTAGAATGTTTATAATGTTAGCAGACCCCGGGAGATTTCACTGCCTCCTTTTGGGTTCACTTTGGAATGACTTCAGCCCTGTCACTGTGGTGTGTTGACGTGTTTAGAGCTCTGTGGAAATGTTTGCTTTGCGGAGCCGTAAAACAGCCACCGTTAGATATCTGACTGACAGCCAGTGGATGGATGGCAGGATAGCAAAGTCTTATCTCGGGCTAGGTGTAAACTCACACTGCCAAGGAGAAGGGGAAGATCACACATCTCTACATAATTAAAGGCAAAACAAACACTGCAGAAGAAACAGAGGGCATTTCGGTCTAAGATTATGGATAATGGATAAAGTCACGTTATCATATTCATGACAGTCACATTTAGAAACCAGTGGTCTGTGTTTGTGTGTGTGTGTGTGTGTTTCAGAACTCCAGGCAGGGATCCAGGGTTTTGAGGCTGTAGGGTTTGGTCAGCTCCAGACCCAGCCTTCTGAGACCGACTCCGCTGACCCCAAACCCCAGCACGCTGACCCCAAACCCCAATCCACGTGGACCGGCGTGGTAGACCTGAAGAAGGAAGGCCTCCGCTCGCTGGCCAGGGAGGACGAGTCGTCCGAGATCTCCGAGGAGCATGTGGTCATCCACCTGAGACCAGGAGAGACCTCTCCAGGCTGGGACCACAAGCTGGAAAACCAAGGTGGCTCCGCCCACGAGGATGCGCCGAGTGTAGACGGCGGCCATTTTGGCTCTTCCGGCTCTCGTCCATCGCCCACGGCCTCTCCCACATCCCATTCTCACCCCACCAACAGCGTGCTGTCCAACTTCGTCAACTCCATGATGAGACCCTTCAGGTATTGGACCGGTGGGCTGGACGCAGAGCAAGAGGCCCCCTCTACGGCCACGACCACATCACTGCCTGAAGAAAAATCAGGGGAGGACCAGACGCTAGCCGGGGCTGCTAGAGAGGTCCCAGTTGGGGGAAGGGTGGAGCCAGCAATCAGGACAACGCCGTCATGGGACACCGGGCTGGGACCCAGCCTGTCCAGACCCCCAGCTTAGGACTGGGGACCCCAGAGGAGGGTCTTTCTGAGCTGGAGAGAGAGGTGGTCCCGCTGGATCCCCTGGTCCCGGCGGTGCCAAAACCGGACGGCAGCGACACGCACGCCCAGCCTGGGGAGAGGCCTAGCCTGGCCCGGACAGAAGCTTCATCTTCTGCCCATGGTGAGAGTCTCTACTGAGTCTTAGGGCATGTATGTGTGTGTCCTTCTATGCTGGAAAGGGTAGTTCTTTGAAAGCACATTCACTCTCAGTCTGGAGTAGTTGTGTGTACCACAAGGCCTCAGTCAGCACTGTTGATTCATGGATGTGAAAGGTATATTGAAGGGAAGGTTGCCTGCCTCAACCACCGCGTACGCTTTCGCTGTCCTTGTCTCTCTCTCCGTCTCTCGCTCTCCTGCCCACACACAATTTGTTTCTTTCTCTGCCTGTCTCTCTTTCTCTTTTTTTGAGTTCTTCAGCTTTCTCTTTGTCTTTGTCTCTTTCTCTCTCTCCCTCTTGTCTCTTTCCCTCTCTCCCTCTCTCCCTCTCTCCCTCTCTCTCTCTCTCTCTCTCTCTCTCTCTCTGCTTTGACTGGGAAGGTGGAGGTTTATACATTTCTTTGTTTAATTATTCAAGAAAGTAAATTACATTACATTTATATGCAGCCTTGGCTTCCATTAAGTCAGGAGCTCCCATTGAAAGTAAAGGTGAGAGTTACTGAGACAAAAAGAGGCACATAGTCATAGATCAGTGAGCATGTGTGCTTGGGTGAATATGCATGAGAAAGAGAGAAAGAGAGAGAAAGAGAAAGAGAGAGAGAGAGAGAGAGAGAGAGAGAGGGAGAGGGAGAGAGGGAGAGAGGGAGAGAGACAAGAGGGAGAGAGAGGGAGAGAGAGGGAGAGAGAGGGGGAGAGAGAGGGAGAGAGAGGGAGAGAGGGAGAGTGACAAGAGGGAGAAAGAGGGAGAGAGGGAGAGTGACAAGAGGGAGAGAGAGGGAGAGAGGGAGAGAGGGGGAGAGAGGAAGAGAGAGGGAGACAAGAAAGAGAGGGGGAGACAGAGAAACATTGAGACACAGATTTTGGACTACCACTGTTAAATGTAACTGGGATAAGGAGGATATACTAGGGGAAAGGACACTGTTTGTGGTTGTGTGTTTGTGTGCATGCATGTGTGTTTTTGTGCGAGCGTGTGTGTGTGTGTGTGTGTAGGCTCCATGATGGTTCAG
This sequence comes from Hypomesus nipponensis, assembly GCF_054491055.1. Taxonomy (NCBI): domain Eukaryota; kingdom Metazoa; phylum Chordata; class Actinopteri; order Osmeriformes; family Osmeridae; genus Hypomesus; species Hypomesus nipponensis. Next base: position 3,344,701 of record NC_140376.1, on the reverse strand, counting down.
GGACCACTGGGATGGAGGTAACATCGAACCTCGCAGCCCCAGTTACGTCTCCCCAGGGCTGCCAAGGCAGGCGTGAGGACCAGAAATGTCACTACAACGGCCCATTCTTAAAACCTGTGCGGCTTCAACACCCGAATCAATCAATGTGATTCTCCCGTCCTTTTGTAAGAAGGACAGGCAGGGCGGCTTTCATCTCACGGCCCCCACTTACACCCCGAGGAGCGCAAGCGGAGTCAAAGACACCGCTTATATCACACCACTCTCAGTCGAAAAAGCGATTTAAGAAAGGTAGGCTTTTCTCCACACTGCGGCGCGTCTTTCCATCCAAACACTGGAGAATACCTTCCCTCCAACCAAACGCCACCGTGGTGGATTAAGGTTTCACGGCAGGATGAATGTGGAGCCCGAGCCTGCATATATTATTCACACGCCCACTTCCAATTAACGGTGGAGCGGCGTTGCAGAGGTAGGCAGGATTGCCTTATCCATGTGCCAATTAAGGCTCCCCTCACTCTGGGTGGTCATTATCACCGTGGTGAGGAGGAGGAGGAGGAGGGAAGATGAGAAAGAAGGCCGGCGGAATTTGTTACATTTTTTAGGGGTCTCCCCGTCTCCCGTCTGACACCGTTTTGATAAGCAGCCGTTCGGCTGTTCGAGTGCCACTCTCGAGCAGGCTTCTCTGGGCTGCGCAGACCGCCTCTCCAGGCAGGGGCACCGCTCGTCACGCCGCGGCGTACTGTTCTCCGGGAGCCGCCATCTTGTTTCCCCCTCGATGGGTGAGGATCTGAGAGGAATCAGAGCAGAGACGTGGGAACATCTGTTGCTGCGTCACAGGAGCTCTGACACCTGACCCCTCCATCACTCACACGCGCACACATTCCCTCACACACCACACACACACTCACTCACACACACGTCCCTTCCTAACTTGTCGTGGGCGGAAGTCTGTTTGATGGAACACAGCGTTGGTTTGCAGGCTCTCTGGCAGGAAGAAATGAGTGAGTGTGTGTGTGTGAGAGTGTGAGTGTGTGTGAGTGAGTGAGTGTGTGTGACAGCACTCGCGCCGACATGCAATAACTCTCGCCACGAGCGAGTCTTTATTGGCTGGCGCATCTTGCAGATATGCTGAGACGTACGAGCTCGAGCGCACGCACACACTCACACACAAACACACACACACACTTTCTCTCTCACTATATATCTCTGCTTAACTCTGTCTCTCTCTTGCACTCTCTTGCACTCTCAATCTCTGTTTCCTATGTCTCTTCAGTCTCTCTCCCTCTCTCTTTCTCTCTATCTTCCCCTCTCTCTTTTCTCTGTCTCTCTTTCTCCCCCTCTCTCCTAACCCTCCTTTTTTCTCTCCTATTGTCAGTCTGAATTCTCCCATTGATATACTGTTTGACCTTAGGGATTGTCAGCTCTGCAGCAGGAGACTTGTGCTACTATAACACACAGAAGAATCACATAATTGATTTTCACTCTGTTTACGCATCTGAAAGGGGGTTTATAATAAAGTTTGTTTTGCTGGATTTGCATGCTATGACTCAACAACAGCTTTAGCCAAATCTCACAGCAAACAGTAACAATAGGATATAAGATTCTCAGCTGTGCTGTGTTATGATCACAAACAATATACTATAAAGCGAAGACAAGCCGAGTTGAATTTATTTTATAAGCCCTTAGATTGATGATTAGATTAGTGAGCGCAGTTATGCAATCTCTCATTAGAATGTGTTGAACGAGTGGTTAATTAGCTATTCCGATTATGAATTGGACAATTACGTCAGTTACGAGACGCCTTTATGTAAATGAAGCCTGGCTCATAAAGTACATAGGCAACAGCAGACCGATGAATAATTGAACAGTTGTTCAATATTTCATATGTGGACATATCCGTGTATGTTTTCTCCTCCCCACAGTCATTTGTCGTGTTATCTGATGGAGTGTGTTTCCCAGAGGGGGGGACAGGGGCCCACAGGAGACGGCACTCTGCAATGTCATCCTCCCTCACGCTGCACATTCTGTCACTGTACAAAAGCCCCTGTGTGGACCGGGATTGAGAACCACTGCCCTAATCCATAACACCTGGTTCTAACATTTAGCTGGTTGATAGGCTGAATGGCAGAGGTTGGAGACAAAGCCTAGCTGGGGTTTGATAAGCAGGAACAGGATGGGACAGCCGGAGGAGTGGACTGCTCATTAGGTGGAATAGAAGTACTGCAGGAGCCCGGTGCTTTATCACCGTAAATGTGGTACTTACACTTTTATTCTCAGCTAGTTTTGCCAGGCCTTTCAGTGGTCAGAGAGAGAGATTAAATAGAGAGAGGGTGTGGAGAATGGAAGTGTGAAATTGCTTTGGAAAAATCCTCCCTTGGACCGGTGTGGGTCCTGGTAGAACTGAAACAGCTGCTCCATTAGAAAAATGGAGAGGAGAGAAACTTTTCTTTTGCAGACTTAGCAAAAATCAGATGGTAGGATGTATTTCTGCTCTGAATCAGGAGCTAGCCTACAGCATTCGAATGAGCAACCCAGGAAAGTAGCAAATACAACTAATAGATGTTTTAAATGTCTCTATACTTGATATGTGTTTGTTTGCAAATTCCCTCTCAGCTTGGGAATTTGGCTACTGCATAGCAATGGATATACAAGAATCCTTTCAACAAGTTATACATGATACAAATATTGTTTGAATACATTAAAACTGCTATGGAGTCTTATTTAGGGTAGCCAACAAAAAAAAAAAAAGTAAAAACATGTTTCTGCCACACGTGGTAGTAGTAAATCCTCTCTTCTCTCCCTATAGGAGGGGCTCCACCATCAGGGGCGGGTGGGAAGACAAACCCCCCAAGTGAGGCTGATGCCACTCGGCCTCAGGGCCCCAGGGGGCCGGCCTCAGCCCCGCTCCCCAGCAGCCAGCTCCGGTGGGCCCTGAAGAATATGCGTCGCTCTAAACTGGGTCCCCCTGGAAACGTGGCGAATGTGGGGAAGGGTTCCACATGGGAGCCCCTGGAGGCCAAGGCAGGGCCCCTGGAGGTCATGACCCTGCCCACCACAAGCAGAGACAACGGGGAGAACTTCTCTGGAGAGGGGAGGGACCAGGATCTGGATGTGGACGGGGCCAAAGCTCCGGTTACCAGGACGACAACGGAACGCAACAGGCAGACGGAGCCGGAGGGGAGCGGAGGGGAAGAGGAACCGAGAGCTCCGATCCTGAGGCCCACCTCAGACCACACCGGGGCTGTGACGGTGGCCGAGCACACCACCGTGTCCCAGTGGCAGCTGGTGGACCAGCCCACCGCCCCGCCGGCCGGAGTCCCCAGTCCTGCCAGGGAGGGCCCTGCGAGGCCAGAGGGGACCGGTACCGCCAAGGAGGCCCGCGGGGAGATCCTGTTTGTCCGCCGGCCCACTGAGAACCTCCCCTCGACCTCCAGCAGGAGAGACAGACCTGCTGGGGGGTCCCCGGGGTCAGGCTCCTCCCCCTCCATCAGAAAGCAAAGCTGGCAGAACCCCCAGCCCAGGGGGACAGAGACACATTCAAGCCCAGGGGAGGCTACCTCTTCTGGGTTTACCTCCAGGCCTGCAGCCCCCATGGAGCCGCTGACCACCGTCCAGAGCTCCACGGCCGAGTCCCTAACCACCAGGGAACCCGCCGTCGCTAACACCACCGACGGCACCTCTGACAGCGAACGGGATTCCACCAAGGAGGCTCCTGTCTCTGTAGCCTGGGTGCCGGAGGAGCAGGAGAAGAACCGCACGGCCCCGGCAACGCCTGAGCCAGACGACGGGCTGCCGACCGTCTCCACGGGGGGGGCGGGCGGGGAAGACGGGAGCCGGGAGGTCGAGTCCCGGTCGTCCGTGTCCGAGTCCTTCGTGGTGGGGGCCGGCCGGCCCCCGGTGACCACAGACGAGGCCAACCAGAACCCCTTCGGGGTCATCATACCCAACTGGGTCTACGGCGTGAACCCCGGAGGTAGGTAGCTCGTTTTGGTCCTTGTGAGGCCTAATGACCACAGTCATTATCACATTAACACCATGACAACCGGTTACTTAGTAGAGGCGACGCACTCAGTCTGAGGCCGGGTAATCAAAACCAGAACCGTCAGTGCACTTTCTCTTTCTCTTTATCTGTCTCTGTCTCTCCCACTCGCTCTCCCTCTCTCTTTCACTCTCTCTGCCTCTCTCTCTCTCTCTCTCTCTCCATCCCTCTGTTCCTCCCCATCTCCATGAAACAGGGAGACAGCACACTGTGGTAGCACACTGTGGTAGCACACTGTGGTAGCACACTGTGGTAGCAGTAGTAATTAAAGGGTCAGGGCCTGTGCAATTACAGAGCATCACAGAGGCAGGCCTCTCTCTCTCTCTCTGTCTCTCTCTCTCCGGCTGACAGATCAATGTTGACGAGGCTGGAACACGGTGCTTGTAATTGACTCCAGGCTCTTACCTCAGACCTCACATCTCTGTTCTGCTCTTTAACCCCCCTCCCATCTCCTCTCTCTCTATCTTAAATTCTTTATACCCCCCTCCCCTTCTTTTCCCCTCTCTCTCGTTCTCTTTTTCTCTCACACTCTCTCTCTTTCTCTCTCTGTCACTCTCTCTTTCTGACTTCCTCTCGTTGAAAACGATGGGGCTTGCCGCCTCTCTGATCGCAGATGGAGGGTGGTTTATTCTGTTTTCTTAGCTTCCCAATGAGGAGGCAGACGGCACTGTCAAGTGTCGTTGGTCGAGGACCTCATCCAAACCAACGCATCCAGATTCGTCCACTCCCTGCTTGGGAACAGCCCGGTGAAATATTCAGCGCTGTGCCATGTTAAGGCGGTTGGGGAGCACTTAGCTACACCGTCCATGTAGATGATGATGAACGGTGATGTCTCTGACGTTCAGCAGGAAAGCTGCTGTGTGTCAACGCCCACACCCCTCCACCTCTCCCCCCCCCCCCCACTTCCCCACTGTGTGTGTGTGTTGGTCCTCCTCTTTAATCAATGATCAGCTGCTGCTCTTACACACTAACACCATCCCCTGAGCCCCCTTAGAAAAATGACCCCTCTCTCTCTTCCCCCCCCCTCTCTCTCTCTTCCCCCCCCCCCCTCTCTCTCTCTCTCTCTCTCTGCAGTGGTGTCAACCCCCTCCCCTGTAATTGGCTGTGTATGAGAGGCAGATAAGACCGGTCTCTGCAATGTGTCACCTAACGCTCTACTCCCCCATCTCTCTGCCCGCCATGCCCTGCAGCTGAATACACACACACACAAACCAACTCTCGCACATACGCACACACACACATCCACACAAAGTCTCACTCTTACTGCAGGAAACGGGCAGATTTGCATAAGCGTGTCAAACCACAGATCACTTCCATTGACAAAGCGGTCGAGAGCGTTTATAGAATGTCAATACGCATAATCATTTGCATATTTCTTTAATAACCGGATCTCATCTGCATTACACTACATTACATTTAGTCATTTAGCAGACGCTCTTATCCAGAGCGACTTACAGTAAGTACAGGGACATTCTCCCCGAGGCAAGTAGGGTGAAGTGCATTGCCCAAGGACACAACGACATGTGCACCAGCCAGGAATCTAACTGGCAACCTTCCGATTACTAGCCCGATGCTCTACCCGCTCAGCCACCTGACTGCCACCTGACTGCATAATGCATGATGGGTGAATCTTAGTGCAGTGTTCCCTCCCACTAATCACAGTGCAAGGGAATGAAAGAGTTCTTCAACACCTTGTAAAACACCTTACAAGAAACACCTACCTCATTCATATCCCAGTTTACAGCTCGCTTCATACCTGACAAGGTTACCATGACAAACCACAGCATGACTCTGCAGAGGGGAGTGTACTGAAGGGAGGGGGGCGAGGGGGGTTGAGGATACAGTGTGCAGGCTGTCTAATGGACCCTTGAATCACAGCCCAAGCAGAGAGTGTGTATGAGGGACTGGAGAAACATGTGGATGTGTGTGATGTCCCTGCCTGCCTGAAGCTTGGCCCAGGGCCCAAGATGGATCAGACCAAGTGTACATCGATATCTCTACCCCTGACCCTGTCCTGAGGAGAGGAGAGGAGCAGGGAGGAGAAGGGTGGAGACTACTCTCTCTACTGGGGCGTGCTGTACCCTGTATCTGCTTGATTATTGATTCTCTGTTTCTCTGTTTCTCTGTTTCTCTGTTTCTCTGTTTCTCTGTTTCTCTGTTTCTCTGTTTCTCTCTCTCTCTCTCTCTCTCTCTGTCTCTCTCTCTCTCTCTCTCTCTCTCTCTCTCTCTCTCTGTCTCTGTCTCTGTCTCTCTCTCTCTCTCTCTCTCTCTCTCTCTCTCTCTCTCTCAGAGCATCTCGGTCCAACTTTTCTTTTATTACTGCTCAGGTCTTCATCATGTCTCCCTTAGCAATAATGTTTATTAAGTCTGTTCTGTATCTGGTGTGTTAAAATGCCACAGTAAATTATCCTTTCTAGCAGAGAACAGACAAGCCTAGCCTAGCCTAGTCTAGCCTAGCCCAGCCCAGCCCAGCCCAGCCCAGCCCTGTCCAGGGCCCAGTCTAGACCGCCTAGAGTCCATTCAAGCTGATGTATTGTACCTGACCTCAGCAAGCTGCAGATCTTTCGTCATCACCATCAGGGCCATCAAATTCCCATATATTCTACATAACCATTGCCTCATCACGTTTCTCTTAATTTTCAAGTCGTCTCTCTGTCTCTGTCTCTCTCTTTCTCTCTGTCTCTCTGTCTCTGTCTCTCTCTCTATCTCTGTCTCTCTCTGTCTGTCTCTCTCTTCATCCACATTTTTACCTAATCTTCTTTTCATTGCCTAATTTTTCCATTTTCCTATGAAACAGCTGCTGTATCTAATCCCGCACAATTGGCTCCTTGCTTATTAAATGAATGGGATTTGTTAAGTGTCGCCTTGGGTAACTTTTAGTTTGTGGCTATGGTTCTTGTGTTTGCATGTGTGTGTATGTGTGTACAGTCTGTTTGTGCTCGTGCATGCGTTTGTGTGTGTTGGCTCTTTGGTGTCCTGGCAACTAGGGTAAATGCGAAGGAATTAAAGCGTTGAGAATGACCTTAACTGTACAGTGGAAAAGCACTAAGGCTTGTAAAGGTAATACAAGCAGTTACAGCAAGGACCATGCTCAGACATAATTGGGATAATGTGAAGCAATCTATTTGAAGATTTATTTCGAGCCGTATTTGAACTCATTTCTGCTTTATTGGGATTAAGACCGTACAGAGTGACAGGAAACAGGAGGGAGAAAGAGAGAGGGGAGGAGAGGCAAGAAATATCCCGGTCTGGAATCGAACCCAAGCACCCGCAGTTAGCCCTCAGCCTACGTGGTACACACTTTTAACTGGCGAGCCACTTTTTCATGAGGGCGCATAGCTGAAGAGAGAGACTACAGAGCCTTGTTTTTACCCAAACAATACCCGGCCCCTCACACGGCTGAGCTGGTTCGCTCGCTAAACCAGAATCCCATTTTATGACATGAAAGATGGAATCCCGGGGCCCCTTCGGCGGGAAAAGACAAACAGTCATGTACGAACAAAACAAGAACGCTTGTTCTTTCTGGTCTCCCCGGCGTCTGGGAGAAGTTCCATTTGTTCGAACACGTTGCCGTTCGCCGCGGAGAACCGAGGCGCTTGAGGACACAGAGCTGCTGCTGGGTGCCTCCCTGTCTGTTCCGCGTTCCCATGGTTGCTGCCGCTGAACGTCTGGGGTTCAGTGTTCCTCGTTTGCCGCGAGTCGTGACGCGGGTGAAGCGCAGGAGTTTGGGTGGGGGCGATGAGAGTGGGAGGTTTCGCTGGTTCTGCCATATGGTTCCGTATGGTTCACGCAAAGTTCTACAGAACTACTCAGTGGTCCCAAGGTTTACAAGAAGGCTCACCTGGTTCTGGCCGCGCTGCTGATGGAAGGTTTGAACATTTACATTTAGTAGACGCTCTTATCCAGAGCAGTATATTACAGTAAGTACAGGGACATTCCCCCCGGGGCAAGTAGGGTGAAGTGCCTTGCCCAAGGACACAACATTTGGCATGGCGGGGAATCGATCCGGAAACCTTCTGATTACTAGCCCAACTCCCTCACCGCTCAGCCATCTGACTCCCAGCAGCCTGCATGACACTTGTACTTCCACAGGAAATGATGCACACTCGCGGCCTTTGGTTCAGTCTGGGCACATTGCAGCAAACGTTTTATGTGGGGGCGGTGAAATATCCCAGGGTAATGAAGCAGGTTAAATCTCACACCCTCCAGAATCGCTCTCCACATTTTGGGCTCTTTTCAATTTCAGACCGCTGTGAGAGAGAGAGAGAGGGAGAGAGGGAGAGAGGGAGGGGGAGGGGGAGGGATGTGGCTCCTATTAAAAGGAGCCACATTGATCCAACGGATTTCCCGGCAGAAACAGTCTTCGTCCTGTTTTTATTATTGGGCGCAGGGCCCCGTGGGGCGGTGGGACCACGGCTGGTTTTATAAACCTGCAAATAACATCTCTGTGTCCTGCAAAGCAGAGCTGCTGCCGCCGGCCACAGCCTGTCAGGGAGAACATAGATAATCCCCTGAACAGAGACGCTGTCTGTGCGAGCACAAAGAGTTCCTATTCAACGGAAGTTACCAGTACCAGGACAGGCAGAATGGAGTGTTATCCAGGCCCCCTCATCGAAGTACGGTGTGCATGCGGAGTCCAATACTGTGGACCCGCTGATGGATGATTTCAGCACTGGAAATGTGCCGTGTTTGTCTCTCTCTCTCTCTCTCTTTCTCTGTCTCTCTCTCTCTCTCTCTCTCTCTCTCTCTCTCTCTCTCTCTCTCTCTCTCTCTCTCTCTCTCTCTCTCTCTCTCTCTCTCTCTCTCTCTCTCTCTCTCTCTCTCTCTCTCTCTCTCTCTCTCTCTCTCTCTCTCTCTCTCTCTCTCTCTCTCTCTCTCTCTCTCTCTCTCTCTCTCTCTCTCTCTCTCTCTCTCTCTCTCTCTCTCTCTCTCTCTCTCTCTCTCTCTCTCTCTCTCTCTCTCTCTGTCTCTCTCTCTCTCTCTCTCTCTCTCTCGCTTTCTCTGTCTCTCTCTCTCTCTCTCTCTCTCTCTCTCGCTTTCTCTGTCTCTCTCTCTTTCTCTCTCTCTCTCTGCTCCCCCCCCCACCCCTCTCTCGACACAAGCCCTTCCAGAAGAGGAACGATCTCTGAACTTTTACGACTGTGGCCTTATTGCCAAAGCGATGTAATAGAAAATGTCTGCCTGCAGACATTTGAATAGTGCTGTCCCATGATGCATTAGTGCTGCTCTGCTCTGAGCCAGACACTTCAGAAGGAGACGGACACTCCAGAGGTTAAATATGGAGGAAAGGAATTCTAATAGCCTCGCACTCTTAGTTGCCTCGGAGAAGGTGATTGAATGACAAAACTCGGCTAGTTAGCTGCCTCCCCTCCTTCCTGCCTGCCTTCCTTCCTTTCTTACTTCCCTATTTCCTCCCTTTCATCCTTGCTATTGCCCTTTCTTCCCTAATTCCCTCCCTCCTTCCCTCTTTCCTTCCCTATTTTCCGTCCCTTCCCTACCTTTCATCCTTCCTTTCTTCCATCCATCCCTCCCTCCATTCCTTCCTTCCCAGCTTCCTCTCTCCTCGCCGCAGAGGACGCTGAGAGCAGAGCAGAGGATTCTGGGAGCCGTCACAACTCATCAGGCCTTTCCACAATGGGCGGAGAGGGAGGCATGCCTGGCTGAGTAGAGCATGGTGGGGGGGGGACCCCTGAGTGGTGTGGAGGCAGGCCCTCGGAGGTTGTACAGGGGGTGGGGGTCCTGTCTGATTCACGGGGCTGTTAGCAAGGCCCCGTAGCCTGCAGCATGGCAGGCCTCCTATTAGAGAGGCTGTCAGGGGCTCTCTAGACTCTCCACCAGGATGGAGCAGGACAGGAAGGCCTGGAGGAGAGGAGGAGGGGTGGTGGGGAGGAGGAGAGGAGGGGTGGTGGTGGTGGGGGGGGGGGAGAGGAGGAGGGGAGGGGTGGTGGTGGTGGGGGGGGGGAGGAGGAGAGGAGGAGGGGAGGGGTGGTGGGGAGGAGGGGTGGTGGGGAGGAGGAGAGGAGGGGTAGTGGGCAGGAGGAGGGGAGGAGGAGACGAGGAGGGGTGGGCAGGAGGAGAGGAGGGGTGGTGGGGAGGAGGAGGGGTGATGGGGAGGAGGAGAGGAGGGGTGGTGGGGAGGAGGAGGGGAGGGGTGGTGGGCAGGAGGAGGGGAGGGGTGGCGGGCAGGAGGAGGGGAGGAGGTTTGTGAAGTCGATCTTGATGAGGTTGGAAAATATTGCTTGCCAAGGTCAGACAGAATCGAACTCTGAGCTCACAATGGTAAAGTACGGTGTTCCACACCACTGTAGGTCTGACTGTATTCTGACACTGACTGGCCCAGTGTTCTGTGTATCCTGGCACGCTGTGCTCCTATCGCTGGGAGAAAAACGCTGAATTAGACGAATGAAAAAGCACACACAGAGAAATTGAAGTGGAGAGATTGGAATGGGTTTGTGATGATAAAGTAAGCTGGATTATTTTTCTCAGCTGTGACAGCTCAAATAATGCAATTTATTTAGGCCGAGTTGCCAATGCTACAAGTGCTCTTGTGACAATGCAGCTATTCTTCTGTCGCTTTTGTTTTTCAGCTTCTTAAATTGACCTGGAGTGAATGCTGGACATGTTTCTGTTAGCTAATGCAGTGTTTCAGCAGGGCCTGTTTGCTACAGAGCTAGCTGTGAATGTCTTTCAGGGATTCTCTGGTCTTCAGGGGCTGTAGCTAATTGTGAGTGTCATGCATTTTACTTAAGCCGGCTGTGTTTATGTGTGTGGGTGAGTGTGTGTGTGTGTGTGTGTGTGTGGGTGAGTGTGTGTGTGTGTGTGTGTGTGTCCGATGCTGTGGGAGCTGAATTTGACATAAGTGGAATGATCTGGCTTTGGAATGATGGTGCCTCGGTAATAAAAATAGATTCAGGAGGTTCTTTCAGATGGAAATGATTCCATGTGGTGCCTAATCTGCTACATTTTTTATACAATTTGCTGTGTGGTCCCAGAAGCATAGTTGAAAGGAAGAGAAGTTAAGTCAAACATTTCTACTTTTCGGATCAAGTTTTGTACTTGCTTTTCATTTACACGCACATACACACACGCACACACAGGTACACACACTCGGCAAACTAACACACACAAACACACACACATAGCGCACACACAGCACAAAGCACACACACACACTCACTCACACACAAACACACACACACAGTCTGTCATGGTTGGACAGCAGCAGCAATCACCCTCTTCTGGGCTCCCATTCATCCTAGTTTGGGCTGGAGCAGGCAGTGTTGGAACAGAGCAAGCTGCTGGCATCTGCTCACCTGGGCTCTCCTGTGGGGGTTACAGTACTGTGTGTGCGTAGTACTGTGTGTTCTGTAGTACCGTGTGTTCTGTGGTACTGTGTGTTCTGTAGTACTGTGTGTTCTGTAGTACTGTGTGTGTTCTGTGGTACTGTGTGTGGGTAGTACTGTGTGTTCTGTGGTACCGTGTGTTCTGTGGTACTGTGTGTTCTGTAGTACTGTGTGTTCTGTAGTACTGTGTGTTCTGTGGTACTGTGTGTTCTGTGGTACTGTGTGTTCTGTAGTACTGTGTGTTCTGTGGTACTGTGTGTTCTGTGGTACTGTGTGTTCTGTAGTACTGTGTGTTCTGTGGTACTGTGTGTTCTGTAGTACTGTGTGTTCTGTGGTACTGTGTGTGGGTAGTACTGTGTGTTCTGTGGTACAATAATAGTATAGTGCTGTCTGTCTGGTACTGGGTGTTCTGTTGTACTGAGTATTCTATAGTACTGTCCGGAAATAGCATTGTATGTGTCTCATTGTCGTTGGCATAACGACATGTGTTGTTTTTTATTTTTTAAAGCTATGCTCTGATAAAGGGGAGCGCTCTGCTTACAGAGTGATGGTCTGTCCTGACCCGGCCTGGGCTGTGAGATCCACCTCCAGGTTTAGGGGAGAGATTGATACACTCTAGGGGTCCACTCCAGCACAATGTTGGGTTGAGGTTAGAGGGTGTGACCACAGATTCACTACAGGGCTGACCACAGTGACCACAGTGGTCTTATTGACTACTCTGCTATCGTTGTCTAGACTGGTCTCATTGACTACTCTGGCCTTATTGACTGCACTGGCCACAGGTTTTTGAGATCTGTCAACCAGAGAGCAGGGTCTGATGAGCAGGGAAGAGAGACTCAATAGAGGCCTCTCTCTCTCTTTCTCTCTCTCTTGCTCTCGCTCTCCCCCTCTCTCTCTCTCCCTCCCTCTCTCTCGCTCTCTCTCCCTCTCCTCTCTCTCTCTCTCTCCCTCCCTCTCTCTCTCTCTCTCTCTCTCTCTCTCTCTCTCTCTCTCTCTCTCTTTATTTATATAGCACTTTGCATACAAGAATTGCAGCTCAAAGTGCTTTACATAAAATCAACTAGCCGCACTGTATTTGAGGTCTCTCGAATCCGTCTTAGATCCGAGCTGCCACTTGCAGTTTCTAAAGCGTTTTCTAACAAGGACATCACTGCTCTTAGGGCGGCTCAGTTCAGTTACCGACGCACCACTTTCAGCCGAGGGCTATACTGTACAGAGTGATGCCGCAAAGTATGTCAATGGCCGAGGCGTCTGATTCCAAAGTGTACATTATGCAGCGGAGATGTTGTTTGTTGTTACAGCCGAACGTAGCTGGACAGCCAGCAGGAGGTATACGCTGTAAGCATCACAACAGAAGGACGGGAACTCTTCCCAGCTCAAGGATACAAGAGGGACAAATGTGTCCGCCTCTATAGAAGCTTCTGGATTCTGTGAGCACGTGTGTGTGTCCTACTCATGTAAGCTGTCCACTTTATCAGCTTTTTTTGTCGTCATGTTTCAGGGTTCGCCGCGTTGTCACGGTGACAGTCCTGCCCCCCCCCCCCCCCCCCCCCCCGCTGTGTAATGGAGTCATTTGAGAACTGGGAGCAGAGGTGTGCGTGTGCGTGCATTTTGCGATGTAGCATTAAAGTTTAAGAGCTGTACGCGGGTCGCTGGCAGCTTATCGTGTTGGCGGAGCCACACTCGAACAGGAGCACTCATGATGCTCTTCTCTGGAAAGCTATTACAAGGTTCACTAACTTCCCTGGGTGATGGAGCACAGAGGGTGGATCCGACACAGAGAGAGCAAAAGAAGGTGTGTGTCAGTGTGTGTGTGTGTGTGTTGCATACACAAGTGCGTGTGTTCCACGACTCTATTTCTCTGTGAGGCGCCTCGTGCGCATGCAGAGGTGAGCGAACAGGTGTGTGTGTGTGTGTGTGTCAGGGTACATCAGGTTGCTCTGACCCCAGCTCCTCCTGTCTCGCACCGCTGGGTCCTCCACTCCGCATGCCTCTCACGCCTCGGGGCTTCCGGCAGCCGCCCCTCCGCTGTTAGCCGGCCCGGGCGCCGCTTCCCAACACCATGATCCAGATCTTCATCTCGTGACAGCGAGCTAGAGAGGAGGAGATGAAGAAAAAGTGCCAACTAGTTTGAGGAGGACAGTGTGTGTGTGTGTGTGTGTGTGTGTGAGTTCTCGCTCTCTCTTTCTCAGTCCAGACAAAGATAGAGGAGAATCAGGGCTATTTTAGGAGGAGTAAGTAATTAATCACCAGCCTGCAGCTTTTAGACAAGATTTTTTTTTTAAATAGCCCCCCCAGGATATATTGTTCCTATTGGTCGTCTCAAACTAACCCTTGTCTCTGTCTCTGTCTGTCTCTCTCTCTCTCTCTCTCTCTCTCTCTCTCTCTCTCTCTCTGTCTCTCTCTCTCTGTCTCTGTCTCTGTCTCTACTCTCTCTCTCTCTGTCTCTCTACTCACTCTCTCTCTCAACCAACCCGTTGAATCACCAATTTTCACCTCTGTTGAAAATGGGAAACATTGCAGTTGCTGTACAGCCAGCATTCTGGAGTTCAAACATATATTTATTGTGTGTGTGTTACACATGTTTTCTCATATCACACTCAATAAAACGTTGAGTTTTGTTTTGGTTTCTGGGTGGACAAATGGAGGCTGCGGTTACCCTGGTGGCTCTCTCTGTCTCGGGACTGAACTGAGCTACCATCTGCTGCTCTCTCTCTCTCTCTCTCTCTCTCTCTCTCTCTCTCTCCTCTCCTCTCTCTCTCTCTCTCTCTCTCTCCCTCTCCCTCTCCCTCTCCCTCTCCCTCTCCCTCTCCCTCTCCCTCTCCCTCTCCCTCTCTCTCTCTCTCTCTCTCTCTCTCTCTCTCTCTCTCTCTCTCTCTCTCTCTCTCTCTCTCTCTCTCCCTCCCTCCCTCCCTCTCTCTCTCTCTCTCTCTCTCTCTCTCTCTCTCTCTCTCTTTCTGTCTTTCTGATAGACTATGTGCTCTTCGCTGGTCATTTACTACCTCAGTTTCATTTTCCACTGGCACCTTCACTTATCTTAGCCCATGGCCTGGAGCCTAGAGTTACTCAGAAACAACACAAACACACATGCACATACTCAAACGCTATCAAACACCACGCACGCGCGCGCACACACACACACACCAACCTACAGGTACCAGCAGATCCATTATCCTTGATATTGCTATGTAGGTCTCTATTACCCAATCACAGAAAGAAAATGACCATGTCTGCCCTCACACCCTGTCATACTCCACACCCTAGGGAGCAGGAGGTTCTGAACCACAAACCCAACACAAGCACCTGGCTCATTTACCCGACCACAGAGAGCTCATCTTGTCTAAATAGTAAATAACAGCAAATGGAGCTTAGAGGGTCCATTTATATGTGTGTCTTCAAGTCTGTGCTGAAGGCTGCGTTGCAGGAAGCACCAGGCTAGCTCAGGTCCATAGCTTCGCTCTTCCTTACGCCCGACCCACGAAGGCCTTCCCTGCCCCCAGGGGGGTGTGGATGAGGGGTTTGATTGCGATGGAAGAACACAAGGCTCCGTTCACCATGTGTCAGACAAAGCGATGCTTTTAGGACTGACATCCACCCAGTCCAGCCACTTAGCGCTGTGCGTGCGTGTGCGTGTGATGGGATAGGATGCTCATGTGTCACATACTCTGTGCTTCTGGTGTTGATTTAAGAAATTAAACCTCCTCCACTAATGGCTGTATTCACTCAGCATTCCTTTGAAGCTTGTTCAAAGCTTGTCCTCTCGTCAGCACCACAGCCAATCAGTGACCAGCATCCTGGGGGGGAGGGGGAGTGGTCCCCCGGGGAAACTAACACACCCCCCCCCCTGTATCTCTCCAGCCCAGAGCCACACACACCTTCAGCACGACATACACGAGCAAACACACTGCCCGCTGACACACACGCAGGCACACGCACACATTCACACTACCACTTCAGGGCCGCAGGGTGAGCAGGTTTATCTCTCTTCTCATAGCTCGTTAGGGCAGACTGGGAGGCACAGCATCAGCGCGGCATGAGATGCCCTGTCAGATAGAGTCCTGCCTGGGCCGTAAAACACACACTGCCAAACCTCGCTGGGCTACTGCGTCCATGGCAACCCCCCCCCCCTCAACACCCCCCCTCAACCCCTCCCCCCCAACCCCACATCTCGGCGGAGACTCACATTGTCTTTTGTCTGCGGCGCGTCCAACACGAGAGGATGACAGAGAGACATGCCGCGGGGACACGGGTCTATCACCTGGCTGAAAGTCGCTCTGACACACACACACACACTGTCCACCCGTGTATGTCTGAATGACTGTCCGACAAAGAGGAAAACCTGCTGGAATAGTGTTCGTGTTGGTATCACAATCTCAGTCTTTCACACGCACACACACACGTCACCCAGCTCCAGTGTATGCAGTCTTTGTCACAGGCTGGGGCGAGTGTATGACGACCCTGACTGGACACCGCACAGCTTAGTGTCACTGTCACTCTTTCAGCCCAGGAAGGCCCTCGCGCAGACGGACTCGTGCTTCACTCAGTGTCCGCCACGCCATTAGGAATCCTGTTACTGGGCGTTCGTTACACTGTCTGCATTCAGTCGTGTGTGTGTATGGAACGTTTCTATAAATTGCTTCTAAATGCCTCTGATCTTACACTTCTCTCCCTCTGCCTGTGTGTGTGTAACAGAAGAGAACCCGTGTCAGACCAGTCCTTGCCTCCACGGGGGCAGCTGTCTGCAGGAGGGCGACGGCTACAGCTGCTACTGCCCCCCAGGCTTCACCGGAGAGAGCTGCGAGATCGGTGAGTGGGCCTTGGGGTCAGAGGTCACACGGGAGAAGCGTTCAAGAAGGGTTAGGGTTATCACTCCCTCACCCTCTCTCTCTCCTCCACCCCCCCCCCCCTCCATCCAAGCTCTGTCAGATTTTCCTTATAACCAGCTCAATGGGGGTGGGAGTGGTTTGTCTCAGATCACTGGTTATGTAAAGGGGTCAAAGACGAAGGATTAAGGGTCAAGAAGATCGTTTGTGTCAACGGTATGGTTATCAATCACTCCTCTGCGCCCACACACACACACACCCCACGCACCAGGATATCTAGGGACACATCGTTCGATTTCTGGAGTTCTGGAGTTCTAAATAAATACGGCTTAAAAGAACAGGAAATCCATCACTGTCACATCAATACCTTTTTAGTAATGCATGTTAAGTGCATGAATTACCGTTGATTTGTGAAGCTGTTTTAGAATATATTATACTTTCAACCTAATGTATACTAATGTCTGCATTGGTTGTCTTTTAATTTAAGTCATACCAAAGTCTCTTCTTACTGTGTTTTTGAAGTTAAAACAACTTCACCTTTTTTTGTTCAAATGTGTTCTGTTTGTGCTTTTATTATGGTTTTCCTGTCATATTGAAGCCCTTTCTCCATGAGTGTGTGAGAGGGTGAGAGACCATGCGTGTGAGTGTGTGAGAACATGCGTTTAATAGGCTCAGACATGAGTGTGACAGGATTAGACATCTGGGCTGTGAGCAGCATTAATTACAGCCCAAGGCAATCAGGTTAACTGCAAATAACACCAAGTCCTCAACCTCATTTGAACTGATTTCACGCTCTGTGCTGTGCTATGGTGTCAGAAAAGCCCGTGAGGTTTTAAGGTTACCACTTCTCTCTATCTTTCTTTCGTTTTGTCTTTCTGGTTTAGCTCCTTCATCCATCTCAAACATCTCAAACATCTTTTTTTAAACAGTCTGTTTGCTTCATGACATCACCACCAGCACTGAGGCGCAGGGACACAAACGTCCTGACCACTGCTCTGCCTAGCCCCTCATCCTCACTGCTCTGCCTATAGCCCCTCATCCTCACTGCTCTGCCTGGCCCCTCATCCTCACTGCTCTGCCTGGCCCCTCATCCTCACTGCTCTGCCTGGCCCCTCATCCTCACTGCTCTGCCTAGCCCCTCATCCTCACTGCTCTGCCTAGCCCCTCATCCTCACTGCTCTGCCTTGCCCCTCATCCTCACTGCTCTGCCTAGCCCCTCATCCTCACTGCTCTGCCTGGCCCCTCATCCTCACTGCTCTGCCTGGACCCTCATCCTCACTGCTCTGCCTGGCCCCTCATCCTCACTGCTCTGCCTGGCCCCTCATCCTCACCCCCACACCTTTGTCCCCAATACCCCCCCCCCCTCTAGAGGACACTATCATCCACACCTGTGATAGTGTTTGCAATTATTGGGGGGAAAAAGGCGTTTAGAGGAGCTGCATAATGGATGTTCTGGATGCTTCTGCTGGGCCCGTGAAACATTTATGAGGACAGATGAGAGTCACACTGGGGGGAAGGCGGGGGGAGGGTGGTGCGTGTGTGTGGAGGGGGGATGCAATGTGTCCCAAGGCCAGGCAGTGTGTGTGTGTTTTGCCTCTGTTGCGTACTCTATGCGTTTGTAGTCCAATTCAGACGTGACGTCTTTATCTGCTCTGCGCAAACTGCAGTTTGTCTCTGAGACGGGGTGTAGAAAACCATTAGTCCAACAATCCGTCTCCAAGCAAAGGTCAACAAATCATATTATTTCTCCAAATAGAGGACTCAGTGCGCTATTTATTATTTTGAGTCGTCGGACGTGTGTTCTTCAGACAGCCCGCAGAACCGAGACGTGTGTTCTTCAGACAGCCCGCAGAACCGAGAAGTGCTGACACATAAAAGGAGCCCAGGAGACGGCCAGAGGTTCTGTCAGTCAAACAGGCCCCTCCCCCGAGAGGGGAGAGATGAGGAGTTCTGTGCGTTCTGTTTCGTAATGGTTGGAGGCATAAACAGGAGAGCTGTTATTCTGGGAGTCGATGAGAGAAGCGGGGGGACTAAATTGGCCTCGTTGAAGGAGGAACTGATTTGGACGGACCTCGTTTTCGTGGCTTTCGTTTTTCAGTCAGCTCTCCTCGCTCTCTCTCTCTCTCTCTCTATGTCACACACAAACACCATACTCACACACATGAACACACACCACTTTTCAGGGAAACTGTCACAAAGTACAGTACTGCCTCCACCCACACACACGCACTCCCTCTCTTCACACCTCAGCTAGCTAACAACCTAACAGCCTAGCCAAGTCATATGTCGCCTTAGTAACCCTCAGGTCAATTTCAAGAAAATAAATTGAATCACGACTTTCCGTGCCTCGGTGCAAAGCAATGTCCTGGTGCTGGTTTTCTGCTGTGTAGGAGGGGACACCTGTAGTCCGTCTCTCATTTCCCTCATGCTTCGTGCCCTCATTCTCCACCACCGCCATTCCAACTCGCTTTCCTCTCCTCCTCCTCCTCCTCCCTCTCCGGTTCTCTCTCTCTTCCTCATGTCCCCAGATTCTACTCCCGATTCCAATTCCCTCCTTCTTTCACCCAACCTCTCATTCACTCTACCTCTTCCCTCTCCTTCGCCTCCCCTCTCTCCTCCCTTCATTCCGCTCTCAGCCCCTTCCTCCCCTCCCTCCTTCCCTCCCTCTAGTGTGTTGTTATGTGGCAGGCTGGATAGAGATGGTTGTGCCGTGCAGGGGCTGAACTGGCCTGTTTGACCCGCAGCTCTTTACCTCCTATTACATTTCATTACCTACTATGCTGGCTCAAACTCTCTCTTTCTAACCTCCTCTCACCCTTCTCCTCCCTCTCTCTCCCCTAGCTCTCTCTCCCTCTCTCTCCCCTATTACTCTCTCCCTCTCTCTCCCTTATCACTCTCTTCCTCTTCCCTCTCTCCCTCTCTCTCTCCTCTATCACTCTCCCCCTTTCTTTCCCCTAATTCTCGCTCAGCCTCTCTCTCCCCCATCTCTCTCTCGCTATCACGGGGAAACATGACTGTTCATAAATAAATGAAGCTGTACTCGTACCATGCACAGATCCAAACCCGCCCAGGCACAATCAGGTCCCAGGCACGGGCTTGTTCGTACCGTACGCCTGGAAGAAGCGCGCCTGCGTTGGTGTAGTTAAGGAGGTTGACGGGAGCCCGGGAGCCCAGCGGGAAGCCGTCTTCCGACATCAGCTCTCATAATCCAGCCTGAAACATTCAGGAAGTCAGGCCTATTAATATAACCGGCCCATAAAACCCAGCATGGTCCTGTGGTACACCCTTGTACAGTATGGTACGTTTCTAAATGATCCAGTACAGCTTTGTAGAATGGTTCATTACTGTGCAGTACAGCATGTCATTGTATAGTACAGTAGTGTACAGTAGCACAGTACTGATAGAGTAGACAAAAGACCCTGTGATAAAGCCGGCAGAGAAAATGGCAGTTGGACTACCTCAAGGCAACATGCCACTGTAGTGAAGGCGAGACGGGGGTGCGATCTAGCTTGTAGCTCACTCTTCTGTTCATGTAGGAATAGTAAAACTGCTCCGACCAGGTGACGGGTTAAGAAGAGAATGGGAGATTTTTGAAGGCAAAGATTCAGGGCACATTGTAGTTCTCTTCAGACAGAACTCTGTCTCCTCTCATAATCCTCTCACGCCATACAGGCAGTGATTCATTGATTTTGACAGGAGAGCGGGGGGGGGGGGGGGGGAATAGATTGTTTGCCTCTTTGTGCTTTTAAATATGTCAGAAATAGCTAAGCGAATAGCCTAGTCATTTCCTCAGCCCGGGGGAACTAGGCTACATTAAGAGCAGCCTTCTATATCCAAGTGCTGGAAGCTGTGGTGTGTGGCCCAGTAGATCAGTCCTGAGCACGGGCTGGCTGGGGGCCAAACCTGCTAATGATCACAGCACAAATGGCAGTCAGGGGGTGCCTTCTAGAACTACAACTCCCAGAGGAGTCTTACAACCAGTCCAGAGAGGATGTACTGGAGAGAGTTGTAGGAGGGCTTGAGTTACAGTGTGTGTGTGAGTGTGCGTGTGTGTGTATCTAAGGTCAGTGGGATGAGGATGCAGGGGGTGTCTGATCCTCTCTGATAGCATTGAAGGGGGGGGGGGGTAAAGGGGGTGTATTGAAAGGTGAAAAGAGAGCAAGCGAGTAGGCAGGAAGAAGAGGGGAATATAAAGGTGAGAGGAGGTGGGGTAGAGAGGTGAAAGGAGAGGGGATAGAAAGGTGAGAGGAAGAAGGAAAGAGAGGGGGAAGGAGGGGTGAGAGGAGAGAGGACGTGTGGGTAGAGAGGGGGAGGGAGGAGTGAGAGGACAGAGGACGTGGGGGTAGAGAGGGGGAGGGAGGGGTGAGAGGAGAGAGGAGGTGGGGGTAGAGAGGGGGAGGGAGGGGAGAGAGGACGTGGGGGTAGAGAGGGGGAGGGAGGGGTGAGAGGAGAGAGGACGTGGGGGTAGAGAGGGGGAGGGAGGGGTGAGAGGAGAGAGGAGAGAGGAGGTGTGGGTAGAGAGGGGTGAGAGGAGAGAGGAGATGGGGGTTGAGAGGGGGAGGGAGGGGAGAGAGGAGAGAACAGACAGCGTGTCACAGCTGAAGCCACAGTGACATGCCAGGGCACTTTCTACTCATTAGGTTGTCCCCGGCTACCCTGGGTGTCACGCTGCCCCTGTCAACAGACGCCTGGACCTGTCGGACTGAAACAAACAAACAAACAGACACACACACACACATAGTAACACACACACACTTACACGGTAACATACACACATACACATACAGACACTCGCACACACACACACTGTAGCATACACACAGACTCACACAGTAGCACACACATACATGCAGGCACAAAGCAGTCCCAAAAATGTTACAGACACACACACACACACACACACACGCACACAACTTGGGCCTGATCTCAGCTGACAGTGATGTGTCTATACAGTAGTGTGGCCTGTCAGGTCTGCATTGAGTCGTGTGCATGACATGGAACTGCCTGTGACATCAGCAGCTCACGTGAACACCTGCAGTGTCTGTGTTCATTACCCAGCAGCCCTCCCTCGCCCACACACACACACAAACACACTAATGCGCATGTATACACATTCACATCCACATCCACACACACACATATGCTTGCACTTACACACACATTCACGCACAGAGACACACACGCCCACCCACAGACAGGTCGCGTTTTGATCGAGAAAGTGGCGATTGTTGAAGGAGCAGAAAGCGAAGGAGCGAGAAACCAACTTTTGAAATGGACAATCCCACTGACAGGAGTGCTTCAGTTAATAACAGCGACAAGATACAAAGAGTGGCCGTAATTCTGTGCTGCAGATGATGGCTTAGACAGCCTAATCTCTCTCTCGCTCTCTCACTCTCTCTCGCTCTCTATCGCTCTCTCTCTCTCTCTCTCTCTCTCTCTCTCTCTCTCTCTCTCTCTCTCTCTCTCTCTCTCTCTCCTCTCTCCTGTCTCCTCGTTCTTTCTCTCTCTCTTTCTGGTTGCCTGTCTCTTCTCTCTCTCCCTCTCATTCTCTCCCTCCCTCTATACATTTATTTCTCTTTCTTTCCATGTCTGACAAAGCGTCGCCAGATCTCATTTCCTCCAGGACAGATTCTCCACAGATCCCCTGTCCGCTGTTTGGCCATGTCCAGGTACATAAGACTCCCTGGAATGTTTCAGTTCTCTGGTTGAGAAGGGGGAAACCAGGCCTCTCTCTGTCCCTGTCTCTTTCGTCCTGGTTAGTATTCTGAGTGGATTCGGGGGAGGGGGGGGGGGGGTCTGTGTGTCCCTGTCATGGTCTCGTCCCCCCTCCCCTTCATATGCCAGCTCCACTTCTCTCTTCAACCCATTGGCCTGAGCAGCCCAGTCTGTTCCCCCTAAGCAATTACAGCCGAGGACATCCGCGGGCTTCTCTCTGAGAGCGGCTTATTTTCCCTTCAAATGTTAAATAGTAAAAGAGTGGATTCAGAGAGGCGGCTCGGCTGAATGTCAACGCCGAGGTGTTTGCAGCCTTGTGATGTTTCAGTCGGCCATTTAGCAACGTGTGCCACCTTCCTGTTCTCCCCCTGTCCCCCTGCCCCTCTCCTGTCCCCCTGCCCCCTCTCCTGTCCCCCCCCCTACCCCCCACACACTTTCCGAAACCGAAAGAAATCTGTCGTACAATCCTCTTTTTTTCGTGCTTTGACGGGAAATCGTTCCCTGTTTTACATCGAGCCCACGTCGAGCCGTTGACATATTTGATTTGGAAATTCCGTTGGAAGAAGATGTGCAGGCAAACAAAAAAGATGCCATCCATTCCAAACACCTGGTTGGACGGAGGACCAGGCTGGGCGGAGGTACCAACAGGCTGGGTGGTGTTCACCTTGTCCTGCGCGTGGAAAGCAACCTCGTTTCCTGTCCAGCGTCTTCGCACATTTCATCAGGTCGCCCTCAGCGCCCCCAAAGCGGATCCCCGCCTAAGAGGAGAGCTGGAGAACTCGTTTAATCTGCGCTTCTGTCGAGCGTCCCCGGCTGGGTTATTGATTCTGCGTTGGTCTTTATTAGATTCAGCTCGGTGTGCTAGAGGCCTGCTGGATTCACGGTCGTGAAAGTGTTGATGGCGATTATAAAAAGGAGGGAGCTGTTTTGCTTTTGGCCCCGCCCAGTGTTCCCACGGTTCTGCCGGCGCTGGAGTTAAGAGACATAATTCTTGAGAGGGGAAGAGGGATCGCTGGAGTCTGATCTGTCACCCAGGCCCAGCCACGGCCCCTGTCATCTCTCTCTCTTCTCACTTATCCTGTTCTCTCATTCACTCTTTCTGTCTCTTTCATGCCATCTCTCTCTCTGTTTCTTTGTCTCTGTGTATCTCTGTGTGTACGAGAACACTGTTTGTCCAGAGCTGGCCCCCCTTCACTCTCTCTCTGCCTCTCTCCCAGACCATGGTGGTCCAGGGGAGGCTGTGGGGACAAGGTATGTGCCCAGGCCTGCCAGTGTTGTCCTGGGGAGGGAGCCAGAGAGGCCTGGGCAACCCCCCAGCACACACACACACACACAGAATCACACACACACACACAGAGAATCACACACACCGACACCTGCTCCATAAAGCCTCGACCAGCTGGGCTGAGGAGACAGTTAGTAGGCCCTCCTGCTGTTTGCTGTGTGTGTGTGTGTGTGTGTGTGCGTGTGTGTGTGTGTGTGTGTGTGTGTGTGTGTGTGCGTGTGTGTGTGTGTGTGTGTGTGCGTGTGTGTGTGTGTGTGCGTGTGTGTGTGTGAGTGCGTTAGAGAGAGGGGATAGAACTCTCTCTTTGGAGCCAGGGGCCAAACAGCGATACACAGGACATGTTCCACAGAAGGAGAGACCTACACTGGGAAAGGGGGGCGGGTAGAGATACCTCATAGAGAGAGACCTCGCTGAGAGAGACCTGCTCTGAGGCTGGACCTGCAGAGGCTGTGTAGGTGGACTCTCAGTAATGACATCCAGTAGAGAGGCTGCTGGTCAGGCTGCTGGTCAGCCTGCTGGTCAGCCTGCTGGTCAGGCTGCTGGTCAGGCTGCTGGTAAGGCTGCTGGTCAGGCTGCTGGTCAGCCTGCTGGTCAGTCTGCTGGTCAGCCTGCTGGTCAGACTGCTGGCCAGGCTGCTGGTCAGGCTGCTGGTCAGCCTGCTGGCCAGGCTGCTGGTCAGGCTGCTGTTTAGACTGCATCAGGGAGTTGTTTGTCGGCTATGTTTGTTGTGTATGTGTGTGTACGTGTTTGTGTTCATCAGGTGTGTGTGTGTTTGTGTTTATAAGTGCGCTGCAATCACTTCTGTGTTGAATCCCGGTCTAGACAGTCAGTGCGGGCCCAGACAGACGCCATCTTGTCTCACCGTCTGTGTCTAGCTCAGTAGCTCAGACTCCCTCAACTCAATAAGAACCCAACCTGCTGAAGTTCTCAAACACACAAATCCCCCCCATCCCAGGAGCACCTAAATCCACGCTCCCCCCCCTCACTCCTGATCCCACCCAACCACCCCCCCCCCCCCTCCTCGCTTTCCCATCAGCCCCCAGGAGCACCACATGATCCCAGGGCAGAGTAGTCTTGGAGACCAGCTGTGGTTTATAATGATTTCCCCCCCGGGCAAGATCAGCCAGAGAAATACTGCTACTGTTCCACCACCAACAGATGAACTTTGGCCTCGTGTGTGTGTGTGTGTGTGTGTGTGTGCACGCATAGTGCTTGTTTGTCTTCTGTACTGTAGTTTGTGTTTCTCACACGGTTGGTGTGTACTGGCGGATAACATATGGAAGGCTTGTTAACCTATTTCTCTCTTTCACCTTCTATTTCTCATCCTCCTCTTCCTCCCTCCTCCTCCTCTTCCTCCCTCCTCCTCTTCTTCCTCCCTCCTCCTCCTCTTCCTCCCTCCTCCTCCCCTTCCTCCCTCCTCTTCCTCTTCCTCCCTCCTCCTCCTCTTCCTCCCTCCTCTTTTCTGGCCTAAAACGTCCTCTTGCCAACCCTTCTCAGTA
>NC_140376.1:3167500-3317500 GCF_054491055.1 Hypomesus nipponensis | reverse complement strand
GTTCTTACGCACATGCACACATCATCATTTTCTCAGCTCAACAGAGCCCCACCTGCACGCAGGGTGACCCTCGGAGGGATGTCTGCAGAGGAACGCATGCTGCCTTTACCCATAAGCCACTCTGTTGCTTGAGAGTTAAATACTCTCGCATCGTGAACAGAACGCCAAACATTAATAAGAGCTTGAAAATACACTCCCAGTGCACAGGGGAACGCAGCACACATACACTCACTCCCTCTCTTCTCTCCTCTCTTTATCTCTCTCACTGAATATATACTGTATATGTGAGAGTGTGTGTATATATATATATATCTATACATTGTGTATATCTCGCTCCAGAACAAAATAGCCTACAAATTGAACAGAAGCCAGTATAAGACACAGTGCAGATAATTAATCCCCAGACGAAGGATGAAGGCTTGTTCTCCTGTTATCTGTATTGAATCCCCCTCCTCCCTCCTTCACAGACAGACGGTGGAGACCATCACCCTCCTCCTTACGATCGCTCTCCCTCCAGTTCTCCCTCCCCCTCACTCAGCGTCTTTTTTCATAGACCCTGCATAACTAGAGAGAGACGGAGAGAAGAGGAGAGAGGGGGGGAGGTGGTGAGGGAGAGAGAGAGAGAGAGGGTGGGAGAGAAAGCGAGGTTGGCGTCTAGAGGTGTTATACCCTGGTGTGTTGCTGAGAAGGAGGTGGAGGAAGATAAACGGGGCCTCGTGTTCAGCCAACATACAAGGAGGGTGGAGCGCACACACACTTGCGCTGGCGTAGCCTGCAGGCAGAGGAATAGGTCATTTATGAAGACACCGTACAAACACAAACACACACACTGCGGTGGGCCTGCACCCACCTACGCTCACTCGCACAGGATACAAACACTTAACGTGTTCACAGGGCGCATACACACACACACACACACACACACACACTGGTGGGAGAGCGAACAGAACCCTACATACGGCGCCTCAGAGAAATTGTCTTTTCTGATCCCTTCCATGCCCAGTGTGTGGGTAAGAGGCATATTGTTTTGGCAGCAGATGCCCACATACAACACATATACCCACACCTGTGCAGACGTACTCACTGTGCAGGGTGGACATATCCACCAGCCAGGATGTGTTAGGTTAGCTGTCAGATATAGCTAAGAACGTCCACACACACAGACAGACAGATGGGTAGAGAGACAGATGGGTGAACAGACAGGTGGGTAAACAGACAGGTGGGTAGACAGACAGACGGGTAGACAGACAGACAGACGGGTAGACAGACAGACAGGTAGATGGACAGACAGACAGACAGACGGGTAGACAGACAGACAGACGGGTAGACAGACAGGCGGGTAGACAGACAGACAGGTAGATAGACAGACGGGTAGACAGACAGACAGACAGACAGACGGGTAGACAGACAGACAGACGGGTAGACAGACAGACGGGTAGACAGACAGACAGACGGGTAGACGGGTAGACAGACAGACAGACAGACAGACAGACGGGTAGACAGACAGACCGGTAGACAGACAGACAGACAGACAGACAGACGGGTAGACAGACAGACAGACAGGTAGATAGACAGACGGGTAGACAGGTAGACACATTTACATTTATAGTCGGGCGTCTCCAGGGACAGCCTCGGCAGCTAGTCAACAGCAGGCTCCTGTCTGTGTATGGTAAACCACAAGTCAGCACACTCCTTGCTAAATTAATTTCTGGCCATCCTCGGGGTCTTTAGAGGCTATTAATGCTAATGAAGATGTATGTTTTGTAATAACACGTCAAGAGGCCCCCGTGACACGAAAGAACTGAAGGCCTTGGATTGAGAGGGCTTCTGTCTCGTAGCCTGTCTTAATCCTCACACGGTTCCTCGCCAGCGATCCTAGCACACACAGACACACACACACAGACACAGACACACACAGACACACACACACCAACACACACAGACACACACACACACAGACACACACACACACAGACACACACAGACACACACACACACGTGTACCCGCACATAGACACAAACTTAACGTGCCGCCTTAGAGACATGCCCGCATGCACACACATATACACACACACACCTCACTTTTCAGGGTCCTTGCATCTGTACGGGGAGATTATCCCCAAAGTTTTGCGTCAGGCAGCTTGGCGTGGTGTACTCCAAACACAGTAATGAAGTGTTGTCACGGTAACCTCGCGGTGAGCTGGCGGCTGGGTCGAGTGTGCCTGAGTGGAAGGATAACTAAACAGCTCTTGTCTTCAGGTCTTTGTCAGAAATGCAGTGCGGTGTTTGGTCTCATTGAAGGTGCTTGGTTGGACGACTGTACCTGCAGAGTCTGGATTGTGTGAGTGTTCTGGATTGTGTGGAGGAGGGAGAGAGGAGATAAGGGAGAGGGCAGGAGAGGAAAGGAGATGAGGGGACAGGACGGAGGAGGAGAGAGGAGAGGCAAGGGGAGATGGAGGGAGGCAGGGGGAGGGTTGACAGGAAGAGAGGAGGGTGTACACATTTCATGATGAGACTCGCAGGATAAATACCACATGGTGATTTAGATAAAGTAGCCAATCAGTCAACTGGAAGCGTCTGCCCTTTTCTCTCCCAATGGCCGTGCCTTCACACTCCTCACACAAGCAGATGCACCCTGTCTGGAGAGAGAGAGAGAGAGAGAGAGAGAGAGAGAGAGAGAGAGAGAGAGAGAGAGAGAGAGAGAGAGAGAGAGAGAGAGAGAGAGAGAGAGAGAGAGAGAGAGAGAGAGAGAGAGAGAGAGAGAGAGAGAGAGAGAGAGAGAGAGAGAGAGAGAGAGAGAGAGAGAGAGAGAGAGAGAGAGAGAGAGAGAGAGAGAGAGAGAGAGAGAGAGAGAGAGAGAGAGAGAGAGAGAGAGAGAGAGAGAGAGAGAGAGAGAGAGAGAGAGAGAGAGAGAGAGAGAGAGAGAGAGAGAGAGAGAGAGAGAGAGAGAGAGAGAGAGAGAGAGAGAGAGAGGGAGACATATATATATCTGGGTGTGGTCATGTATGTCAGACACTGGTTCAGACTGGTGTTGGATGAGACTAAGCCCTGATATGTGGAGCAGCAGAGACAGGCTGTTAGGCTTTGTGCTCCCTGCCTACTGATCTCTGCATGGGGCATCTCTCTATCTGACACACTGCTTAACAAATATTGATAGACTGAACCGTCTAATGAGCAGTGGAAATCCATCCAAAGGATCTGATGAATAATGTGTCTCTGGTGTCTGTGTGTGTGTGTGCGTGCGCACGCGTGTGTCACCACTGTCGTCTTTCATAGCAACTTCCATGGGGCTGAGGGGCTGAGGCTGTGATAGGGCAACCTCGCCACCTCTACTGCCTCACACTCTCTACTGCCTCACCCTCTCTACTGCCTCACCCTCTCTACTGCCTCACCCTCTCAACTGCCTCACCCTCTCTACTGCCTCACCCTCTCTACTGCCTCACCCTCTCAACTGCCTCACCCTCTCTACTGTCTCACCCTCTCTACTGCCTCACCCTCTCTACTGTCTCACCCTCTCAACTGCCTCACCCTCTCAACTGCCTCACCCTCTCTACTGTCTCACCCTCTCTACTGCCTCACCCTCTCTACTGCCTCACCCTCTCAACTGCCTCACCCTCTCTACTGTCTCACCCTCTCTACTGCCTCACCCTCTCAACTGCCTCACACTCTCAACTGCCTCACACTCTCAACTGCCTCACCCTCTCTACTGCCTCACCCTCTCTACTGCCTCACCCTCTCTACTGTCTCACCCTCTCAACTGCCTCACCCTCTCAACTGCCTCACCCTCTCAACTGCCTCACCCTCTCTACTGCCTCACCCTCTCTACTGCCTCACCCTCTCTTCTGCCTCACCCTCTCTACTGTCTCACCCTCTCAACTGCCTCACCCTCTCTACTGCCTCACCCTCTCAACTGCCTCACCCTCTCTACTGCCTCACCCTCTCTACTGCCTCACCCTCTCAACTGCCTCACCCTCTCTACTGCCTCACACTCTCTACTGCCTCACCCTCTCTACTGCCTCACCCTCTCAACTGCCTCACCCTCTCTACTGCCTCACCCTCTCTACTGCCTCACCCTCTCTACTGTCTCACCCTCTCAACTGCCTCACCCTCTCAACTGCCTCACCCTCTCAACTGCCTCACCCTCTCTACTGCCTCACCCTCTCTACTGCCTCACCCTCTCTACTGCCTCACCCTCTCAACTGCCTCACCCTCTCTACTGCCTCACCCTCTCTACTGCCTCACCCTCTCAACTGCCTCACCCTCTCTACTGCCTCACCCTCTCTACTGCCTCACCCTCTCTACTGCCTCACCCTCTCAACTGCCTCACCCTCTCTACTGCCTCACCCTCTCTACTGCCTCACCCTCTACAACTCGTACTCTGTCTGGGCCTGATACCAGTGTATGCCCACAGTAGTATGAGTGTGTGTGTGTGTGTGCGTGTGCAAGTGGGCTGTGTGCGTGTGGCTTGTGTCTCCATAAGTATGCCTATAATACATTAGTGTTTGTGTGTGGGGGTGTCCCAAGAGTGCCTCCTCTCTGTTTCTCTACATAACAAGGCAGCCGTTGCAAACCCAGCCAAGTTGGGCTCATTGCCTGGCCTAATATAATATACCAACCACAAAGAAGGAACGGCTTTAGCTCAGGTAGCTAGCGCAGGCAGAGGCACTGAGTGAAGAGTAAAGCTGTGTTGTCATTCTGAAGCCAGGCCCCACTGGAACAGCAACCACATCATGGCAGAAAAGCCCCATCAGCCAGCCCTGTCAGGGAGCCAACAGACACACTGCTAAGAGGAACATGGCAGCGCAACAGTGTGCACCCTCCAAACCACACAGCACATTGTTATATGTGTGTGCGAGTGTGTGTGTGTGTGTGTGTGTGTGTGTGTGTGTGTGTGTGTGTGTGTGTGAAAGCACATACTTACACACTCTCCTCCCATGCACCATGTCTAGCACTCACTCCATTCTGTCATGCTTGCAGACACACGTGTGTGTGTGTACGTGTGTGTGTGTTGGATTGAGTCATGTGGGGGCTGTGGAGGTGGAGATAACTGCCCCGTCTTTGCTTCCTGTGGGGTTATGGGCTCGGGTTCGTGTTTTCAGGGCGGTGGGGCAGGAATCTGTCTTCTCTGGCCCTGCCCACTAACGGACACAAACACATTCACGTGAAAACACACTCACACCCAGACGCTAAATCAATTTTTTATCTAACTCGCACACACATTCACACACACATTGCCGTATAAACACATTGACTCTCAACTCTCATCACATTGGAGGTACAGATCTTTCAGTCACAGAGCTAACCCCCTTTAAAGTTGGAGGAGAGACGGAGGCAGGGAGGCAGGGAGGCAGGGAGGGAGGAAGAGAGGGAGCGGATGTGTGCTGACAGAACTGTGACAGGGTTTAATTACCTCACCAGAGCGACGCGCTGGAAGACATTTCTGGGGATTGTTGTCATTTGAATAGATTAAAAGGCCTTTCATTGGTCTAAGCCTCTCTCTCTGCTCCTATTGCTGTGGATTACACTTGAGCAGCAGACTGGAGGGAGGGAGGGAGAGAGAGAGGGGGAGATGGAGGGAGGGAGATGTGGAGAGAAGGAGAGTAGAGATGAGAGAAGTGTCAGACTGGAGGAAAATGGAGCGAGAGAGGGAGAGAGAGGGAGGGAGAGGGAGAGGGAGAGGGAGGGGGAGGGGGAGGGGGAGGGGGGAGAGAGAGAGAGAGAGAGAGAGAGAGAGAGAGAGAGAGAGAGAGAGAGAGAGAGAGAGAGAGAGAGAGAGAGAGAGAGAGAGAGAGAGAGAGAGAGAGAGAGAGAGAGAGAGAGAGAGAGAGAGAGATGGTGGGGAGAGAGAGAGAGAGATGGTAGGGAGAGTTGGTGGGGAGAGTTGGTGTGACAGGTAGACAATATGTCACACAGAAAGAGGACTCACGTTAGAGACAAGCTGAAAGTGTTGCAGAGGATGTAGATCTGAAAGAGAGTGTTTGATAGACTGTGTTGTAGTTGTGTGTGCGTTTCTCTGAAGTGTTTGCTTCGAGGAAGACTAAGCCAAAATCTCTCTCTCGCTCTCTCAATCACGACGCCCTCTCTCCTTCTCTCTCTCTCCCTCTGTCTTCCTGACTATTTCTCCCTCTCCCCCCCACACTCTCGCCATCTATCTTTCTCTTCACACATGCTGTCTCTCTCCTCTCTCTCGCTCTCGCTCTCTCTCTCTCTCTGCATCACTTCCCCTCCTCCCCGCAGACACGGAGGGCTGTGACCACACCTGGAGGAAGTTCCACGGTCACTGCTACCGCTACTTCAGCCGGCGCCACACCTGGGAGGACGCAGAGAAGGACTGCCGCGAGCACAGCGGCCACCTGGCCAGCATCCACAGCCTGCAGGAGCAGGACTTCATCAACGGTGGGTCTGACGGGGCCTCACGCACCCTCACACACCACATATCCTCACACACCTCCCTCCCTCACACACCCTCACACACACACCTCACACACACAACCCACCCTCACACACCACACACCCTCACACACCACCCACCCACACACCCACACACACAACCCTCCCTCACACACCACACACCCCTCACACACCACGCTACCCTCACACACCACCCACCCCCCCACACCATCCAGTATCCTCCTTGTCCCAGCCTGGTCCCTAGTCGCTGGGCCCCAAAGAGGGGCCAGAGCTATCCATTACAGCCACCCTCCCCTCCCCAGACACATTCACCAAAAAAGTGTGTTTAATTGCCTCGAAAATGGACGTCTCCACCCCAGTAATAAAGGCAGTACAGCCATTAGGGAGATTAATGGCCCCGGTGATGATGTTAATCAGAGGCACCATGATTGAAATTCCATTACACACACACACACACCCAGGATCTCTATCCACGTCTACCCAAGGATGAGGTGGAGATAAGATCAGAGGCCAGCTAGCCAAACCTCTGAGAGGGCTGGGTCTGAAAAAACTAGACATATGGAATGAGAATAATAGTTTTGTGTGTGTGTGCAATCAGGTCTGAGCCACGACAACACCTGGATTGGCCTGAATGATCGCACAGTGGAGGAGGACTTTCAGTGGACAGACAACATGGACTTGGTGAGAGAGAGAGAGAGAGAGAGAGAGAGAGAGAGAGAGAGAGAGAGGGGAATAGAGGGTGGGTGGAGGGGAAAGGGCAGAGAGAGATGGAGAGTGTCGCAGAGTCGGGGAGTCTGTTGTGAACCATAAGTACATTTAGACATTTACATTTAGCAGACGCTCTTATCCAGAGCAACTTACAGAAAGTACAGGGACATTCCCCCCGAGGCAAGTAGGGTGAAGTGCCTTGCCCAAGGACACAACTTTCATTTTGCATGGCCGGGAATCGAACCAGCAACCTTCTGATTACTAGCCTGATTCCCTAACCGCTCAGCCACCTGACTCTCAAGTACCGGAGACTGGTGTGCTGACTGTCTGTCTGTTCCAGCAATATGAGAACTGGCGGGAGAACCAGCCAGACAACTTCTTTGCGGGCGGCGAGGACTGCGTGGTGATGATTGCCCACGAGAACGGCAAATGGAACGATGTCCCCTGCAACTACAACCTGCCCTACGTCTGCAAGAAGGGAACAGGTGAGGAGGGAGGGGGGCAGACAGAGAGCGAGGGAGACTGACACACAGTCAAGAAAAGAAAGAATAGATTCTTGACAAGGCGCCTATCCTTTAGAGGAAGAGTGTCTGGTCTAAAGACCTTCCGGGTCCTCTTTAATCAGTTTCTTACTTCCACACCGTCAGACTGAGACACGGCTGAAGATCCCACTTCAGACAGCCAACTCAGACACCCCAACCTCATTAGATCGACGCGTTTTATAAAACCGTGGCCAGATACAACCAACTTTTAAACAGCGTTTAACTTTGCGCTCAAAGTCTGAAGTGTTGAGACTGATGATTAGGCGAGAGTGCCGTCGTTACAGTTGTCATTTTAGACCGTCGAACAGATCTGAGTTCAGACTGTTTTGCGCTGAGTGGATCTTGAGCCGTCGGGGTTGTGGCGATAAGATTTGACCCCCTTCCCCTGGGTTCCAGACAGCCGCTGTGTCTCCTTGGAGCTGCTCTGTCATGGTGCTGTGAGGAGCAGGACAAAGCCACAGCCTCACCTGCTCCTCTGGGAGCCTATTAGAGAAGTGGTGACTCTCTCTCTCATTTGCATACGGGTCAGAGAGAGAGGGGGGGGGTATTTATAGCCAGGAAGGAGCGAATTTGTTGGCTGGTGTGGAGAAAGGCCTGGAACTTTAACATATTCTGTGTCAGGACCTGATGGTTGCTTACACAGTGGCTTATAACCCTTACTCTTAATAATAATAATAATGGGGTTATGGATCACAGATATAGGTTCACTAGATCATACATGTTGGACTAGTTACAACATGGATGTGAGATGGAGCTGCCTAGCAACATACAACCATACAGAATACAGATATCATATCACTTGATATTGTGGCATCACGAGAGGACGTGTGGTAGAGGGGCGGTACGTTTCCCTCTGTGAATGGCTACCACAAGATGGCTGACACGAGAACTGCACCTCCCAGAATGCACCACGCCGACAGCTGCAAATGCCTCAGTCCTCTGATTGAGGCAGGAGCACAGGTGGGGGAGGGAGAGAGGACAAAAGGCTCGATACAGAGACCAAGAGAAGGAGAGCGTACCTGGCACAAGCAGAGGTCGGTGCCAGACTTCTGAGTTTTGATACCCTTGGTAGGATCCAAGGCACGGAGCAAACTTTTTGTGTTTGACGGAACTTTTGTTTTGCTTTCTGACCTGTTTTTTGGTAAATAAACTAGTTTCTTTTGTTTGAACCCAGTTTTTCCTGCTCTGTCCGGTTTTTATGCACTGCCCTACACCCCGCATTGTGGTCTGGCCTCTCATGATACCACAATATGCATTAAATATGTATTCAAAATCGATTTATAGGTCTTCAGCTACCAGCTCAAAGCCTGACCTTCAATCGTGAATCAGAATCAGTCCCAGTTGTTCCATCCTTCTCCTGTAATAACAGAAACACCCAAAAATCCTGTCCCGATCAGAGTTGCGTAGTATTCTGTCGTGATTTCTGATGCTTTGTCATCACATTCCTGTAGCGCCATGCTCATCAGTGGCCCCGGGGCTTGATTGGTCGGGGCACAGACCAATCAGTGGCCTCAATCACTCACACAGAGGCCAATCAGGGAGATGAAGGTGTCTTGTAGAGCCCTGATGCTGCCACTGATCAAGGAGTCACTGTCATTGTAAGGACACACACACACCAACACACACACACACAGTTTTCACTCTCCAAACACACCAACATACACACACACCAACACACACCAACACACACACACAGCTACAACACACCCGTGTGGATTAAACTCTGCTCAATTCTTTTATAAAGACATCTCACACACACACACACAAACACCCTCGACCCCTGTCCCACTCAGAAGACTTGTGCCCTGTTATCAAGCTCCACAGCTGCTCATGTGAATATTGATCTGATTCCACCAACCTGCTGCTGTTAGAAGGGTTTCTCAGTGTCCCGAGACACCGAACCAAGCTGGGAACGCTTAGCTCTGACAAACAGGAGATGTGAATCCCCAGCATTACCATTCAGGAGAGCCCTGTGGAACTGCAGCAAGGGTGTCTGGATAGCTGTGGTCTCTCTCATGGGTCTGAAGCCAGTGATTTCCCCAGGCACGTGTAATAAACATTAAGTGTACATTCATAGACACTGTTATCCGGAGCCATCGATGCACCTTTTGACCCGCGGTGAAATATCTTCAACTGAAACGTTCCATCCCTGAGTCCCCCAAAGGGGACATGTTCGTGTTGTGTTCATGTCGTGTCACATCATGTCACGCAGCCTTAACCGCTCACCCGACTCACCAGGACGCCAGCGCGACACAGTGAGGAGAGAGAGAGAAACTCTTCACGATGAATCAGCATTTTTCGGGAATCCGCATAATATGATATTTCTGATGGTGTTATGGTGTTACCTTTACTTCACGTCTCTCTCTCTCTCTCTCTCTCTCTCTCTTCTTCTGTCACTCTTCCCCTCCGTGGGTAGTGCTTTGTGGGGCTCCGCCCCCTGCGGAGAACGCCTTCCTGATTGGGCGCCAGCGGTCTCACTACGACATCCACTCGGTGGTGCGCTACCAGTGCGCCGACGGCTTCCTGCAGCGCCACATCCCCACGGCCAAGTGTCGCGCCAACGGCAAGTGGGACAGACCCAAGATCATCTGCACCAAGTGTGAGTGTCAAGCAGCCGGGGTCGGGCGGGGTCGGGGGTCACCGCCCGGGTTGGGGAGGGGCTCCCGAAAACAGAGCGGGGGGGAATCTGGAGTTCGGGGCAGTGGAGGAAATGGAAGTTGTCGTATTGTCAGTCGCGTTTGGGTTGAGACACAAATGAAGGCACGTCCCAACTGCTCATCGGCGGGGAGACAGCCTTGTCAACGTGTGAGTGGCAGTTTGAAGTGACGACGGCTTGACAGACTCTGATGTGGAGCTGTGCATTTCATCGCCTTCCCCTCAGAACAAAAGAAACGTCTGTCTCTGTCTACCCGGCTGACAGCTGAACGTCACATTCCAAGATTGACTCAATAAGTTATTTGTTTGAGGAAGTTATGGGGAAACTGATAGCTGCATTGTATGCTTTGTTATTTATCCTGGCGTAGCTCTGGAGCTCTCGCACAGATAAACTGATACAACATCGAAACCAAATGTAAAATTCATAAAATTCACCAGGAGCATGGCAGATATTCCAGTTCACCTTTTTTCTAATGGTTTCAGTAATGTAGATATCAGTATCACAATGTAGCCTGTTCATCTGTGGCGGCGAGCCTGAATGGAAGGTGACAGATCCAGCTTTGCAGGCCGGGCTAGGCCCATCTGTCTTTCTTACGGTCTCTCTCCTCCCTCTCTCCTCCTCCCTTTCCTCCCTCTCTCCTCCTCCCTTCCTCCTCTCTCCCTCCTCCCTCTCTCTCTCCCTCCCTCTCTCCTCCCTCTCTCCTCCCTCCCTCCTCCCTCTCTCTCTCCTCCCTCTCCCTCCTCCCTCTCTCTGTCCTCCGTCCTCTCTCTCTCTCTCTCTCTCTCTCTCTCTCTCTCTCTCTCTCTCTCTCTCTCTCTCTCTCTCTCTCCCCTCCCTCCCTCCTCCCTCTCCCGGTCTCTCCCCTCCAGCTCGGGGGTCTCACCGTTACCGGCGCCACCGCCACAAGGGCCGGAGGGAACACATGAGGCTCAAACACCACGGCCACGGACAGGGGGGTCATCACCGAGACGGGGGTCACCGCGGAGAGGGGGGTCACCGCAGGGGTCACCGCGAAAACCGGCGTCACCACCGAGAGGATGAGGCTCAAAAGCACGGCCACGTCTAAACCCACTCCCCCCCTCCCCACTCTGCTACCCTGCTCTACCCTCACTGCCCTTTGTGGCATCTATCCTCTACCCCCCCTTCCTATTCTTTATCTCCTAGCCCCTGGCTCCTAGCCTCTAGATCCCTAGCCTCTAGCTCTTAGCCTATAACTCCCTTTCCCCTAGCCCCTAGCCTTTCAGCCCATAGTCCCAGCTCCCATCCCCGAGCTTGCAGCCATCCTCTCATCTTATCCCCGCTCCCTGGCTCCCTGAGGCAGGCTGCATCGTACTCAAACCTGAGGCCTGAAGGCCCACTGCTAGGCCTCACCGGGACAATAACAATCCCTTTGTACTGTAATTATTTTCTTTACTCCTTGATGTTTTGTCATCTTTCCCTGCCTCTCCCCCTCCTCTAACTTTAATTGAGTCAATAATGATATTGGCTTTTATCTTCTCAATCTAAATGAAGTTTTCATTTTATTTTTACATACACAATCTTGGAGGGAGATGCTTTGGTACAAACTGTAAATAGTGACAACTTCATTTATGATGCAATATCAAAAACAGAAGAGGCAAGAAATGCACAGACTAGGCTTGAGTCTATCAGTGTAAACAAACCGTACAGTATTTTAAAGATATCACAGTCATGGTGTGTTCCCTGCCTGTTCTGTTTTTGGTTTGCTCTTTGTAAGACATTTTACCAGACCTACAGCAAACAGATATTCTGAACAGATCTTCAAATGCTTTTCTTTTCAGACAGGTGATTGTGCTGGATGATTTAAGCGATTAGCGCTCTTGCTCTTCTTCTTCTGTGAAAATAAGCTGTTGTTTTTGTCTCGGTTCAAGCCCACAGAGAGACATATATCGTCCAGTCATCCGCAAACCATGGTGGGCCTAACCTCAAACAGCGCCATCTGCTGGAGAGTGGTGGCAGTTGACATTGTCAAAGGGAAAAGGGCCTTTGGTCGGTCTGTCTAATGGGCACAGATCCTCTCTGTTCCAGACTCCTCAACCCCTCCACCACCCCCACCTCCCTCACCCTCCAGCCTCATGTCTACATCTTGCCCCCCTCC
The DNA here is from genome assembly GCF_054491055.1 of Hypomesus nipponensis. Lineage (NCBI taxonomy): Eukaryota > Metazoa > Chordata > Actinopteri > Osmeriformes > Osmeridae > Hypomesus > Hypomesus nipponensis. The sequence goes on along the minus strand of NC_140376.1, from coordinate 3,305,067 downwards.
ATCATTGCCATATACATTTTATGTATTCCACGTCCAGTTTATTGATGATGAGGGTCCTCCTCTCTGGAATTCCACTCTATTTCCATTCGAAATTAGGCTGTCAGCCCTGTCGGAGAGAGAGAGAGAGAGAGAGAGAGAGAGAGACAGACAGACAGAGAGAGAGAGACAGAGAGAGACAGACAGAGAGAGAGAGACAGAGAGAGAGAGACAGAGAGAGAGAGACAGAGAGAGAGAGACAGAGAGAGAGAGACAGAGAGAGAGAGACAGAGAGAGAGAGAGAGAGAGAGAGGGAGGGAGGGCGGGCTAGCACCACAGACACGCAGCTCTCAACAACCTCCTCTCAGCACAGAGCACCTGACTCCTCTAGGTAGAGTGTGTGGGGGGTCTGGACTCTTAACTGCAGCCCATCTCTTCCATGGCACATCAGACAGATGGATGACAGCGCTCCATGTGCTGTCTGTGGGTGCAGTGCTGTGCTCATAATTAGCTTTCCAAGGGAGTGCAGATCTGACAGGACATGTGGTCAGGCAGGGCCTGAGGGAGCAGGCTAGCTCCCAGAGGTGTTCTGGGTACAAACACAGGTTGCAGAGGTTGCCCAGGTACAAACACAGGTTGCAGAGAGTGTTTTGAGATGTGGGTGTGTGTTTGTCTGGCTGACAAGACCCACGGGAACTTGCTAGATAGCAAGCTTAAGATGAGTTCGCTTAACAATAGAGCTTTTTCTGTATCTCTCTTGCTCACTCTCTGTCTCTCTCTCTCTCACACACACACACAAACACAACCTTTTAATATGTACTAACGAGACATGCACACACAATACCTCTCACGCGGACAAACACCCACGCACCTTGTAGTAACCTGCCCTTGAGGGCCTTGCCGAGGACAAGGAAGACACACGACAAGGAGCCAGAACAGAAGAATAGCCTCTGTCCGCTATCAGCACTTGAAATCTCTTTCAGAGCATTTCTAATCACTGAGGAGGTTAAGGAGCCCTCCCCTGCTCTGTCGGCTGGAGATGACAGGGGTCTTTAAACCCTGGAACAGACACACAGTGAGCTGTCACACCGGTCTAGCTTGGCCGTCTTTGAGATGTCAGTCTAGTATTGGCTTGTTTCCTGTCTGCTTGTCTCTGCACACCAGACAGATGGACTGTGGGTGGTCAGATGCTCTCTGGGCATGTAAATGAGTTGCGAATAAAAGATTGAGACAAGATGACAGTATTGCTGAGTGGGTGTGTAGAATGTGTGTGTCTGTGTGTGTGTGGGGGGGGGGGGGTCTGTGTCATGCAGAGAGACGAGGGGGTTATTCAGGTATCAGGAACACCAAACATGAGCAGATGTGATTGGATCCCGAGGTCTGATAAGGGCTCAAGTCAGACAAGCACGCACACGGCCTGCAGAGAGAGGTCATGTGAGGAGAGAGATCCAATCAGGAGAAGCAGAGAGAAGTCATGTGAGGAGAGGGATCCAATCAGGAAAGGAGAAATCCTGACGTATTTTCCTAAGTGTGCTGTTTACCTTCTTTCTTTTTTATCGTTCGTCCTCTGGTGTCTGTTTATCAGGAGAGACATGAAAGAGATTAGATAATGACTGAAAGAAGAGCAAGTCCCGTGGGGTTTCAGACCCTAGATAGCAGGGGCAGGTAGGGACAGTTCCACCGTCAAACAGACACTCTCTCAAGTTCCAGACACTCCCCCGCTCCCACGCTCTGTCTCAATTTCTCCCCTTCCAGTGCATTTGAATCCCGGCAGACCAGACAGATAGTCGTCCGTTTAACTGCAAGCTTTAATTATGAAGATGAGTTGCTAAATAGGGGTCTCTCCCAGCTGTCTGCTGGCTCTCCACCCCACTCCTCCCCTCCCTCCACTCCTCCCCTCCCTCCCTCCACACCTCTCCTCCCCTCCCTCCACACCTCTGCTCCCCTCCCTCCACTCCTCCCCTCCCTCCACACCTCCCCTCCCTCCACCCCACTCCTCCCCTCCCTCCACACCTCCCCTCCCTCCACACTTCCCCTCCCTCCACACCTCTCCTCCCCTTCCTCCACATCTCCCCTCCCTCCACACCTTTCCTCCCCTCCCTCCACACCACTCCTCCCCTCCCTCCACTCCTCCCCTCCCTCCACACCTCCCCACCACTTCTCCCCTTCCTCCACTCCTCCCCTCCCTCCACACCTCTCCTCCCTTCCCTCCACACCACTCCTTCCACCCCTCCCTTTCTCTCCAGCCATCCTCTCCATGCACTTGAAGCCTGGAGGAACACGCTCGTCTCATTTTCCCTTGTTGCGGGAGAAGGAGGAGGAGGGGGGGCACCCTAGTATTCGTAAGCCCGAGGCGTCACCCTTGCCCTATGTTTACCGCGCGCTCGGAGGTGTGGTGAGGAGGAGGACAGGAAGCAGGCGGAAGGGGTGGAGGGAGGTGGGGAGACGTGGGGAGGTGGAGCGCTGCTCCTCGGGTCTATTGCTGGCCCCCTCCGCGCCGGTGCCAGACATCCATCACTGACAGCTCCGCTGGGGCCCGAGAGAGACGGTGGCGTTCTGCCGTGGAGCTCCACGCCACCCTCAGTGTCAGGTCAATGTCTGGGGAGACAGAGTCGCCACAAGCTGGTCATGGCTCATCGCTGCTGGGGACGTGAGTCATAAATGAGACTTTGCTGTTGGGTTGACGCCGTAAGATGGCTGAAGCGAAGCCTCGCTTCTCCCAGCTTAACCTTCTGACAATGACAAAGTGATAAGACTAGGGGTGACCGTTCCTATTGATTTATTAGTTGGTTTGTCTTGGGTTTGCATCAGCTGGTGGGTGGGATAGCTAAGATAGCATGGATCTGTATGGGAAGTGTCCATTAGCTGGTCTCTGCTGATTATCCTCTGCAAGCTCTGTCTCTCTCGGTCTCTATCTCTCTTTCGGTCAAGAGAATCAGAAGTGGACCAATTGCTTCACAACAGCTCTCCGCCCCACAAACCATAAATTGAGACGTAATCTGCACATTAGCGTCAGAGAGTTTAAATTCTCCCCTTACAGACACGAGACAGACAGACCCCGGGTCTGAGACTTACTTAGTTTACCTGTACACGGTTTTTAACTGTTCCAAAGGGCCTTTGCCATTGTGTGTGTGTGTGTTGTGTTTGTTTAGACTCCGACATGAGAAAGGATTCATAGCTATTTGCAAACTACCAGTCTTTACTGTATCACTTCTCTATGTAGTTTTTCTACACAAGATAGACAGTGCTGAACCTAACTGATCCACAACCATCACCGATGCTGTTCTCTCTGTGATGTAAATACTCTGTGGGACTTTTGTTTTTCTTTGAACTCTGGTTGTGTGTTTGTTGCTTAGATTCTGTGGACCATATTCACACAAGACAGACTGACAGATAAACAAACAAATAGACAGACAGACAGATGCTCATTGACGATGTGAATCTGGTCCTGAAGTTTTTGTGTGTATTTATTGATGTTTTTATGAATTCCCGTTCTGTCAATGTATTATATTCTTTACAAGACAATTGATCATTAAAAACCTTTGATTGGATCTGTAACCCGGTTGTGTGGCTGTGAATCTTTGTAGGTGTTTTGTTTATTGGGTTATGATTATTTTATAATCACAGGCTGATCACCTGATTGGATGAAAACAGACATGGAGATGCACAAAACAATGCTATTTTCTGTTGTTGAAGAGGCCCGGCCATAAGAAAGACCTATTTGTATCAAAGTCTGTACAAATCACATAGTATGATGCTGACAGAATCCCGGTCTTCTGCCTTTGTGATGTTGTCAAGAAAGCATCCACGGCCAGAACATAAGACTACAGTAAAACCCTTGCATTTTAATTAAATACCCTGTTTATACAATGACAACTGGAGGAAACAGGCCTATGAGGGTGTTTGTTTCATTTAAGACATTTTATTCATGTTTCTTCTACTGTTTATCCGTGAATCATCTTCACCTTCAGGCTGCATATAAATCCCACCTCGGTTTGTGTTTCCCTCCAGCCAAGAGCATCCCATTTCTTCTCATTATGTTAAAATCAAGGTTGCTCTGCTTTGGTGGTGCTGTATTGATTTTTTCCAGGGCATAGACAACATTGTGCGTGTCTCTGACCTTATGTGGAGAGAGAGATGTGTTTTTCGAAAGCCTGGAGGATTATTTAAAGTGCAGAGGTATTGATGCTGCTTACCAGAACTGCTGTAGTTTGATTTCTATCCTGAACAAATTTGTGTTCAGTCTGTTTCACGTCTCCAAAGCTGAAAAGGGCAAGCGGGCCGGCACTCGTAAGAGAGGGAGAGACAAATGGAGAGAGAGCAAGGAGAAACGAGAAGAAAGAGAGAGAGGGGAGAAAGGTAGAAGGGAAGCGACGTAGCCAGAATAGAAAGAGGAGAGAGAAAAACAGAATGAGAAAGAGAGGAATAAGAGAAAAAGGCGGGGGAGAGTAAGATGAGAGAGAATAACAGACGAGTCCACGAAGCACGTCCGTCGTACCTTTCAGAGACCCACAGACTGATTTCGCTCTAGCAGATTCCCCCGTTTGCTCACTCGTTCAATAACTGCCAGTGCTCTCTCATTAAACCAAAAACAGATAACCGACCCTGTCACAAGGACATCCAACTTTGTTGCACAAGTTTACAATCATCTCTCAGCTCTGTGACGCGGCCTCTTCAATCTTTCACTCTGCCATAACATCATTGTATTTTAACATTGTGGACGTCTCCACTCCCTAGTTGTTTTTTTGGAATAGAAAAAGATTTTTTCTTGACAATGTCTCTCTTCTGTGGTGTGGTGTTTGCTAGGCTGTGGAGGTTCCAAGGACAGACATCTTGCTCATTTAAACCTGTCGGTTAAGTCGTTTCCTTGATGCAGAACGTGAACGCGACCTTCAGCTTTCCTCCTTTCCAGCAGCACAACAACAACAAGCACACTGCAAACAATCACAGATTAAGCAAAGAATGATTGGAATCTGCTACCAGTTCTGGCCCCAGACTGTCATACTGATAGCTACATGCTTATCAAATAAACGACCAGGCTTTTGTTGTATGCTGCTAACCAGAGAGGTTTAAAGTTTTCCTGCAGTGTTTTCCCCTCATCCATAATCTGTGGTCAGCAGTGACAGGGCCTTGATGTTGCATAATCTGATTGGGATCCATGAAAGGACAGGCTTGGAAGATCAGGGATCTAAAAGCATGATAACTGGTATTTTTCTCTGGTCTTGTGTCATTGTAATGCTCATTTGGCAAGCATGACCAAATCCATGGGGATCGTTGACATCCTCCCACCAAAGCTCACTAATGACTCAGCCAAAGTTGGGAGATATAAATCTCGAATCTGCATCTTCAGCTTTTTACAAGGCGGATATAGATTACAAGAGAGGCCCAGACTCTGTCCACCACCACTGCACACAGCTTGTCCCAATCAAGAGGTTAATATGCTTCTGAAGTCCATTTATCTCACGCTCCACAGCCCTGTCTGATGAATGGGCCCAGCCCTCTAAGCTTTGCCGCTTCAACTGCATTTACTACGATAATGATGTTTGTGCAGATGGTGCGGCATCAGCCCCACTAATAGCTTTTAGACGAGTGTGAGAAGCAAAGCCAATGAAACGTCAGTTTGAACCCGGTCTTTTATTAACGTCTGCTGGCTCTCTTCAGTTCTCCAAGTCGTATGCGTGCGCGACCAGCAAAGTTTTGTTGCACGACCGTGACGGATTATCCGCAAATCTGACTTCATTAAAGCAGTTAACCGCATCTCCCGACCACTGGGTTTTCAGGGGTCTGAAGTGGGCAGAGAGAGGGCTTGGTGAGGATGGAAGCAGCCACTTGTCTTTTCTCTGAAATCGTTTTTTGCTGCTGGGTGAACGGCTGGGTGAACGGCTGTTCCCTCAGTACCCTGGTACCAATTAGGTATTAAGTTTAATAACTGGTAGTGGTAGTTCTTGAGATGTCGGCCAATAGTAACATTTTGCGGTGGGTCTGTGTCTTGGCACAAGAGGCCACATATATTGATAGGTGTCATCAGGTTGAAAGAATATTGTAGAAAGTCCACCATTTTTTTAAAGAAAGTTTTGAATTTTTGAAAGAAAGTTTTGAAAAACACATTTTGGTAGGTTTAAGGTATCTCGCACTTTCCTAGTCAAAGTTAGCAGGGGGTGCAATTCCTGGCAAGGCCCAAACACAGAAATGCACGCCCCCTAAAATGTATGTTCTGTAAATCCTGGCCTGTAGGCTACCCAGCTAGCTTTCAGTTACGGTAACTGATAGTGGTTGTGCTTGAGGTGTGGAAGGTGGAGTGGCAAGTTTTGAAAAACATAATTTGAAAGTTTTGAAAAATAAAATTTGAAAGAAACTTTCGTAAAAAGTTTCAAAACTCTTCTTCACATCTGGACCTGATAGCTGTCGTCAGAATATGTCACACGGTTTATTTTTTGTATGATTATAGGCCTATAGGCCTAAATTCTAAATGTATATCTTGGTAGTCTATCTTGTTAAGTTGTGACCAATGAGGTAGCCTAATTTGTTAAGGTGTGTTCAAGTTTCCCTGCTACCAACGCCAAACCATGGGAAGAGAAAAAACACGGAGGAAAAAAGGTTGATCGATGTTGGTGCACAGAGACAAAAACGAAAAGAATAAACTCATTAAAAAACGGATGTATAGTGTTGTTAGCTATTTCCTCCAGAGTTTTTGTAAATACCTATATTTAACGCGTTCGTCAAGGCCTTGCCTGAGACTTACTCGTACTCAGGTTCCAATTCGAGGTGAGGATTGTTGCCTTCAGTGAGGACGATGACCGAAAGGTGTTTCAGCGTTTTTCCAGAGGACATATCTGTGAATCGTGAGTAAGCAAAGGGGGATTTTTGGCGAGGATCTTTCAGGGGGTTGAGCTCTAATGTGCACTTAGATGTACAAAACTTGCTAAAAAAGAATGCCTTTTGAATCATTAAGTTTGACTAATACATGTGACGATTGAATTTATTTAAGTGTGGCGGAGGTTATGGATATTACTCGGTAAATGCATGGGACTACAAAATGTCTATAGGCCTAGTAGAGCAGGGCAGGTGACGTGTAGTAATAGAATAAACCTAGCACACAGATGCTTTTAATACCTTTGGGAAGCAATTACGGTGGGAACAGTGCCGCTGCAAGCCATTTTGGTGCCCTACGCATAATTCCTTTATGATGCCCCCCCCACCCCCACCACTACCACCACCACCACAGCTGCCCTGTCAATGCATCCACATTCTGTGCTTGATAGTTACGAAGTTCATGCCAGCGCAAAATGAGCGCGAGCGAAATTTTGGGCCTTTATTTGAGTGCATAATAGTTTTTGGAGCATAAACAAAATATGTAAAATAAACAGCCGTTTTTCAATTGGTAAAACCTTATCTAGTGAAGGTGATGTATTTTTGTCTCTTAATTTTTCAGCCCCACCCTTACGTTTCTTGGCATGGTTTTCCAAATTAATTATAAACATTTAAAACTGAAAGCATGCAGCCAAGGAGCTCTCCACCTTTCTTACTCATTTAAAAACTATTTGATCAATCGAATATAAAAGCATCATAGAATGTACAGTAAAGTAACATCTAGCTGGCTTCAGTTATTTCAAATGCATAATGTTTAAGTAAAATCAAAATTTAGTTTGCACCTAACATATTTGAGTGTGCTAAAATTAGCAATAACGTCAGCTAGTTTGAGGTGTATGCATAGGCTAACTATAAGTTAGCAGCACATTTCCCGTATTTAACAATAATTAAACATGGACTTACCTGAAAGTGATGCACGGGCATCATCTCGCAGTTTATTTATTTTTCTGCCCCTGACTCCTATTGTCTTTTTGAGGCCATTTTCGAAAAGTTTACTTAGCCTACTGTCAAAGTTCGTCAGGCCACTAAGATAGGAAAGGGCACCCACGGCGAGCTTGGAAAGTTGAGTGTATTTGTTTTTTTGTGGGGTGCACCATCGTAACGTTTTTTGAGCAATTAAATATATTTCTTGTTTTGCCTGTTTTGTGATATACATGCCTAAAAGGTGCGTAATATTTATATAGGCCTACTGAAATAATATCAGCATTATAATTATAATAACTATGATGATTTTTCAGTTGGCAATTTTTTGGTGCCCCCTCAGGTCTTGGTGCCCTACGCACAGCGCGTAGTGCGCGTTATTGGAGCGGCGGCACTGGGTGGGAACACACATTCTTAAAAAATAATTTTATTTTTGGTGGGTCACACATTCTGACGGCCGTAAGAAATGGTGACCTATGTGGTAATGGCTCTATCATGACTCTAAATCAGAAAAAAGGCTCCAGATTAGTGTGAATCGATGAAATAATTACCCCAAACTATCTTTCGAAATTTGAATACCTTTAGGAAGCAGGTACTGTGGGAACACACATTCTTAAAAATATATATATATTTGTATTTTTTTGGGTGGGTCACACATTCTGACGGCCGTCAGAAATGGTGACCTATGTGGTAATGGCTCTATGATCACTCTAAATCAGAAAAAAGGCTCCAGATTAGTGTGAATCTATTAAATAACTACCCCAACCATCTTTCGAAGTTTTAATACCTTTGGGAAGCAGTTATGATGGGAACACACATTCTTAAAAATATTTTTTTATTTGTATTTTTTTTGGTGGGTCACACATTCTGACGGCCGTCAGAAATGGTGACCTATGTGGTAATGGCTCTATGATGACTCTAAATCGGAAACAATGGCGCCAGATTAGTGTGAATCGATTAAATAACTACCCCAAACCATCTTTCGAAGTTTTAATACCTTTGGGAAGCAGTTATGATGGGAACACACATTCTTAAAATTATTTTTTTATTTGTATTTTTTTTGGTGGGTCACACATTCTGAGGGCTGTCAGAAATGGTGACCTCTGTGGTAATGGCTCTATGATGACTCTTAATCGGAAAAAATGGATCCAGATTAGTGTGAATCGATAAAATAACTACCCCAAACCATCTTTCGACATTTTAATACCTTTAGGAAGCAGTTACGGTGGGAACACACATTCATAAAAAATCATTTTATATTTTGGTGGGTCACACATTCTGACAGCCGTCAGAAATGGTGACCTATGTGGTAATGGCTCTATGATGAGTATAAATCTGAAAAAGGCTCCAGATTAGTGTGCATCGATGAAATAATTACCCCAAAACATCTTTCGAAATTGTAATACCTTTAGGAAGCAGTTACGGTGGGAACACACATTCATAAAAAATCGTTTTATTTTTGGAGGGTCACACATTCTGACAGCCGTCAGAAATGGTGACCTATGTGGTAATGGCTCTATGATGACTCTAAATCAGAAAAAAGGCTCCAGGTTAGTGTGATTCGATTAAATAATTACCCCAAACCATCTTTCGAAATTTGAATACATTTAGGAAGCATGTACTGTGGGAACACACATTCTTAAAAAAAAAAAAAAAATGTATTTTTTTGGGTGGGTCACACATTCTGACGGCCGTCAGAAATGGTGACCTATGTGGTAATGGCTCTATGATCACTCTAAATCAGAAAAAAGGCTCCAGATTAGTGTGAATCGATTAAATAACTGCCCCAAACCATCTTTCGAAATTTAAATACCTTTAGGAAGCAGTTACGGTGGGAAGACTCATTCTTAAAAAATCGTTTTATATTTTGGTGGGTCACACATTCTGACGGCCGTCAGAAATGGTGACCTCTGTTTTAATGGCTCTTTTGAAGACTCTAGATCCGAAAGAATGGCTAAAGATTAGTGTGCATCGATGAAATAATTACCCCAAACCATCTTTCGAAATTTGAATACCTTTAGGAAGCAGGTACTGTGGGAACACACATTCTTAAAATTATTTTTTTATTTTTTATTTTTTTTGGTGGGTCACACATTCTGACGGCCGTCAGAAATGGTGACCTATGTGGTAATGGCTCTATGATGACTCTAAATCGGAAAAAATGGCTCCAGATTAGTGTGAATCGATTAAATAACTACCCCAAACCATCTTTCGAAATTTTAATACCTTTAGGAAGCAGTTATGGTGGGAAGACTCATTCTTAAAAAATCGTTTTATATTTTGGTGGGTCACACATTCTGACGGCCGTCAGAAATGGTGACCCTCTGTTTTATTGGCTCTATGATGACTATAAATCCGAAAAAAATGCTCCAGATTAGTGTGAATCGATTAAATAACTACCCCAAACCATCTTTCGAAGTTTTAATACCTTCGGGAAGCAGTTATGATGGGAAAACACATTCTTAAAATTATTATTTTTTATTTTGGTGGTTCACACATTCTGACAGCCGTCAGAAATGGTGACCTATGTGGTAATGGTTCTATGATGAGTATAAATCGGAAAAAGGCTCCAGATTAGTGTGCATCGATGAAATATTTACCCCTAAACATCTGTCGAAATTGTAATACCTTTAGGAAGCAGTTATGGTGGGAACACACATTCTTAAAAAATCATTTTATTTTCCGTGGGTCACACATTCTGACGGCCATCAGAAATGATGACCTATGTGGTAATGGCTCTATGATGACTCTAAATCCCGAAACAAATGCTCCAGATTAGAAATGATAAAATAAGTAGCCCAAACCATCTTTTGAAGTGTTAATACATTTGGGAAGCAGTTAGGGTGGGAACACACATTCTTAAAAAAACGATATATTTTTTTGTGGGTCACACATTCTGACGGCCGTCAGAAATGGTGACCTATTTGGTAATGACTCTATGATGACTCTACGTCCGAAAACATGGCTCCAGATTCGTGTGAATTGGTGAAATAACGACCCCAACCATCTTTCGAAGTTTTAATACATTTGGTAAGCAGGTGGGGTGGGAACACACATGCTTAAATCCTTTTGTTTGTGGGTCACACATTCTGACGGCTGTCAAAAATGTTTACCTCTGTTTTAATGGCTCTATGATGACTCTAAAGCCGAAACAATGGCTCCAGATTAGTGTGACTTTATGAAATAACTACCCCAAACGATCTTTCGAAATGTCAATACCTTTGGGAAGCAGTAATTGTGGGAAAACACCTTCTTAAAAAATATTTTTGTGTAGGTCACACATTCTGACGGCCGTCAGAAATGTTTACCTCTGTTTTAATGGCTCTATGATGACTCTAAAGCCGAAACAATGGCTCCAGATTAGTGTGACTTTATGAAATAACTACCCCAAACGATCTTTCGAAATGTCAATACCTTTGGGAAGCAGTAATGGTGGGAAAACACCTTCTTAAAAAATATTTTTGTGTAGGTCACACATTCTGACGGCCGTCAGAAATGGTGACCTCTGTTTTAATGGCTCTATATTGACTCTAAAGCCGAAACAATGGCTTCAGATTAGTGCGACTTGATGAAATAACTACCCCATACCATATTTCGAAGTGTTAATACATTTGGGAAGCAGTAATAGTGGGAACACACATTCTTAAAAAAACGATATATTTTTTTGTGGGTCACACATTCTGACGGCGGTCAGAAATGGTTACCTCTGTTTTAAGGCCTCTATATTGACTCTAAGTCCGAAAACATGGCTCCAGATTAGTGTGACTTGATGAAATAACTACCCCATACCATCTTTCGAAGCTGTGATACCTTTGGGAAGCAGTAATAGTGGGAAAACACATTCTTAAAAAATCATTTTATATTTTGGTGGGTCACACATTCTGACAAGCCGTCAGAAATGGTGACCTATGTGGTAATGACTCTACGATGAGTCTAAATCGGAAAAAAAGGCTCCAGATTAGTGTGCATCGATGAAATAATTACCCCAAGACATCTGTCGAAATTTTAATACCTTTAGGAAGCAGGTACTGTGGGAAGACACATTCTTAAAAAATCATTTTATTTTTTGGTGGGTCACACATTCTGACAGCCGTCAGAAATGGTGACCTATGTGGTAATGGCTCTATGATGACTATAAATCAGAAAAAAGGCTCAAGATTAGTGTGAATCGATGAAATAATTACCCCAAACCATCTTTCGAAATTTGAATACCTTTAGGAAGCAGGTACTGTGGGAACACACATTCTTAAAAATATTTTTTTATTTGTATTTTTTTTGGTGGGTCACACATTCTGACGGCCGTCAGAAATGGTGACCTCTGTGGTAATGGCTCTATGATTACTCTAAATCGGAAAAAATGGCTCCAGATTAGTGTGAATCGATAAAATAACTACCCCAAACCATATTTCAAAATTTTAATACCTTTAGGAAGCAGTTACGGTGGGAACACACATTCTTAAAAAATCATTTTATATTTTGGTGGGTCACACATTCTGACGGCCGTCAGAAATGGTGACCTATGTGGTAATGGCTCTATGATCACTCTAAATCGGAAACAATGGCTCCAGATTAGTGTGAATCGATAAAATAACTACCCCAAACCATCTTTTGAAGTGTTAATACATTTGGGAAGCAGTAATGGTGGGAAAACACATTCTTAAAAAATATTGTTTTGTGGGTCACACATTCTGACAGCCGTCAGAAATGGTGACCTCTGTTTTAATGGCTCTTTTGAAGACTCTAAATCCGAAAGAATGTCTAAAGATTAGTGTGAATTGATGAAAAAACTACCCCAAACCATCTTTCGAAATGTCAATACCTTTGGGAAGCAGTAATGGTGGGAAAACACATTCTTAAAAAATATTTTGTTGTGGGTCACACATTCTGACGGCCGTCAGAAATGGTGACCCTCTGTTTTAATGGCTCTTTTGAAGACTCTAAATCCGAAAGAATGGCTAAAGATTAGTGTGCATCGATGAAATAATTACCCCAAACCATCTTTCGAAATTTGAATACCTTTAGGAAGCAGGTACTGTGGGAACACACATTCTTAAAAAAATATATATATATATTTGTATTTTTTTGGGTGGGTCACACATTCTGACGGCCGTCAGAAATGGTGACCTCTGTGGTAATGGCTCTATGATGAGTATAAATCGGAAAAAAGGCTCCAGATTAGTGTGAATCTATGAAATAATTACCCCAAACCATCTTTCGAAATTTGAATACCTTTAGGAAGCAGGTACTGTGGGAACACACATTCTTAAAAAATCATTTTATTTTTGGTGGGTCACACATTCTGACGGCCGTCAGAAATGGTGACCTATGTGGTAATGGCTCTATCATGACTCTAAATCAGAAAAAAGGCTCCAGATTAGTGTGAATCTATGAAATAATTACCCCAAACCATCTTTCGAAATTTGAATACCTTTAGGAAGCAGGTACTGTGGGAACACACATTCTTAAAAAATCATTTTATTTTTGGTGGGTCACACATTCTGACGGCCGTCAGAAATGGTGACCTATGTGGTAATGGCTCTATGATGAGTATAAATCGGAAAAAAAGGCTCCAGATTAGTGTGAATCGATTAAATAACTACCCCAAACCATCTTTCGAAGTTTTAATACCTTTGGGAAGCAGTTATGATGGGAACACACATTCTTCAAAAATCGTTTTATATTTTGGTGGGTCACACATTCTGACGGCCGTCAGAAATGGTGACCTCTGTTTTAATGGCTCTTTTGAAGACTCTAGATCCGAAAGAATGGCTAAAGATTAGTGTGCATCGATGAAATAATTACCCCAAACCATCTTTCGAAATTTGAATACCTTTAGGAAGCAGGTACTGTGGGAACACACATTCTTAAAATTATTTTTTTTTTTTTTTTTTTTGGTGGGTCACACATTCTGACGGCCGTCAGAAATGGTGACCTATGTGGTAATGGCTCTATGATGACTCTAAATCGGAAAAAATGGCTCCAGATTAGTGTGAATCGATTAAATAACTACCCCAAACCATCTTTCGAAATTTTAATACCTTTAGGAAGCAGTTATGGTGGGAAGACTCATTCTTAAAAAATCGTTTTATATTTTGGTGGGTCACACATTCTGACGGCCGTCAGAAATGGTGACCCTCTGTTTTATTGGCTCTATGATGACTATAAATCCGAAAAAAATGCTCCAGATTAGTGTGAATCGATTAAATAACTACCCCAAACCATCTTTCAAAGTTTTAATACCTTCGGGAAGCAGTTATGATGGGAAAACACATTCTTAAAATTATTATTTTTTATTTTGGTGGTTCACACATTCTGACAGCCGTCAGAAATGGTGACCTATGTGGTAATGGTTCTATGATGAGTATAAATCGGAAAAAAGGCTCCAGATTAGTGTGCATCGATGAAATATTTACCCCTAAACATCTGTCGAAATTGTAATACCTTTAGGAAGCAGTTATGGTGGGAACACACATTCTTAAAAAATCATTTTATTTTCCGTGGGTCACACATTCTGACGGCCATCAGAAATGATGACCTATGTGGTAATGGCTCTATGATGACTCTAAATCCCGAAACAAATGCTCCAGATTAGAAATGATAAAATAAGTAGCCCAAACCATCTTTTGAAGTGTTAATACATTTGGGAAGCAGTTAGGGTGGGAACACACATTCTTAAAAAAACGATATATTTTTTTGTGGGTCACACATTCTGACGGCCGTCAGAAATGGTGACCTATTTGGTAATGACTCTATGATGACTCTACGTCCGAAAACATGGCTCCAGATTCGTGTGAATTGGTGAAATAACGACCCCAACCATCTTTCGAAGTTTTAATACATTTGGTAAGCAGGTGGGGTGGGAACACACATGCTTAAATCCTTTTGTTTGTGGGTCACACATTCTGACGGCTGTCAAAAATGTTTACCTCTGTTTTAATGGCTCTATGATGACTCTAAAGCCGAAACAATGGCTCCAGATTAGTGTGACTTTATGAAATAACTACCCCAAACGATCTTTCGAAATGTCAATACCTTTGGGAAGCAGTAATTGTGGGAAAACACCTTCTTAAAAAATATTTTTGTGTAGGTCACACATTCTGACGGCCGTCAGAAATGTTTACCTCTGTTTTAATGGCTCTATGATGACTCTAAAGCCGAAACAATGGCTCCAGATTAGTGTGACTTTATGAAATAACTACCCCAAACGATCTTTCGAAATGTCAATACCTTTGGGAAGCAGTAATGGTGGGAAAACACCTTCTTAAAAAATATTTTTGTGTAGGTCACACATTCTGACGGCCGTCAGAAATGGTGACCTCTGTTTTAATGGCTCTATATTGACTCTAAAGCCGAAACAATGGCTCCAGATTAGTGCGACTTGATGAAATAACTACCCCATACCATCTTTCGAAGTGTTAATACATTTGGGAAGCAGTAATAGTGGGAACACACATTCTTAAAAAAACGATATATTTTTTTGTGGGTCACACATTCTGACGGCGGTCAGAAATGGTTACCTCTGTTTTAAGGCCTCTATATTGACTCTAAGTCCGAAAACATGGCTCCAGATTAGTGTGACTTGATGAAATAACTACCCCATACCATCTTTCGAAGCTGTGATACATTTGGGAAGCAGTAATAGTGGGAAAACACATTCTTAAAAAATCATTTTATATTTTGGTGGGTCACACATTCTGACAGCCGTCAGAAATGGTGACCTATGTGGTAATGACTCTACGATGAGTCTAAATCGGAAAAAAAGGCTCCAGATTAGTGTGCATCGATGAAATAATTACCCCAAGACATCTGTCGAAATTTTAATACCTTTAGGAAGCAGGTGCTGTGGGAAGACACATTCTTAAAAAATCATTTTATTTTTTGGTGGGTCACACATTCTGACAGCCGTCAGAAATGGTGACCTATGTGGTAATGGCTCTATGATGACTATAAATCAGAAAAAAGGCTCAAGATTAGTGTGAATCGATGAAATAATTACCCCAAACCATCTTTCGAAATTTGAATACCTTTAGGAAGCAGGTACTGTGGGAACACACATTCTTAAAAATATTTTTTTATTTGTATTTTTTTTGGTGGGTCACACATTCTGACGGCCGTCAGAAATGGTGACCTCTGTGGTAATGGCTCTATGATTACTCTAAATCGGAAAAAATGGCTCCAGATTAGTGTGAATCGATAAAATAACTACCCCAAACCATATTTCAAAATTTTAATACCTTTAGGAAGCAGTTACGGTGGGAACACACATTCTTAAAAAATCATTTTATATTTTGGTGGGTCACACATTCTGACGGCCGTCAGAAATGGTGACCTATGTGGTAATGGCTCTATGATCACTCTAAATCGGAAACAATGGCTCCAGATTAGTGTGAATCGATAAAATAACTACCCCAAACCATCTTTTGAAGTGTTAATACATTTGGGAAGCAGTAATGGTGGGAAAACACATTCTTAAAAAATATTGTTTTGTGGGTCACACATTCTGACAGCCGTCAGAAATGGTGACCTCTGTTTTAATGGCTCTTTTGAAGACTCTAAATCCGAAAGAATGTCTAAAGATTAGTGTGAATTGATGAAAAAACTACCCCAAACCATCTTTCGAAATGTCAATACCTTTGGGAAGCAGTAATGGTGGGAAAACACATTCTTAAAAAATATTTTGTTGTGGGTCACACATTCTGACGGCCGTCAGAAATGGTGACCCTCTGTTTTAATGGCTCTATGATGACTATAAATCCGAAAAAAATGCTCCAGATTAGTGTGAATCGATTAAATAACTACCCCAAACCATCTTTCGAAGTTTTAATACCTTTGGGAAGCAGTTATGATGGGAACACACATTCTTCAAAAATCGTTTTATATTTTGGTGGGTCACACATTCTGACGGCCGTCAGAAATGGTGACCTCTGTTTTAATGGCTCTTTTGAAGACTCTAAATCCGAAAGAATGGCTAAAGATTAGTGTGCATCGATGAAATAATTACCCCAAACCATCTTTCGAAATTTGAATACCTTTAGGAAGCAGGTACTGTGGGAACACACATTCTTAAAAAAATATATATATATATTTGTATTTTTTTGGGTGGGTCACACATTCTGACGGCCGTCAGAAATGGTGACCTCTGTGGTAATGGCTCTATGATGAGTATAAATCGGAAAAAAGGCTCCAGATTAGTGTGAATCTATGAAATAATTACCCCAAACCATCTTTCGAAATTTGAATACCTTTAGGAAGCAGGTACTGTGGGAACACACATTCTTAAAAAATCATTTTATTTTTGGTGGGTCACACATTCTGACGGCCGTCAGAAATGGTGACCTATGTGGTAATGGCTCTATCATGACTCTAAATCAGAAAAAAGGCTCCAGATTAGTGTGAATCTATGAAATAATTACCCCAAACCATCTTTCGAAATTTGAATACCTTTAGGAAGCAGGTACTGTGGGAACACACATTCTTAAAAAATCATTTTATTTTTGGTGGGTCACACATTCTGACGGCCGTCAGAAATGGTGACCTATGTGGTAATGGCTCTATGATCACTCTAAATCGGAAACAATGGCTCCAGATTAGTGTGAATTGATGAAAAAACTACCCCAAACCATCTTTCGAAATGTCAATACCTTTGGGAAGCAGTAATGGTGGGAAAACACATTCTTAAAAAATATTGTTTTGTGGGTCACACATTCTGACGGCCGTCAGAAATGGTGACCTCTGTTTTAATGGCTCTTTTGAAGACTCTAAATCCGAAAGAATGTCTAAAGATTAGTGTGAATTGATGAAAAAACTACCCCAAACCATCTTTCGAAATGTCAATACCTTTGGGAAGCAGTAATGGTGGGAAAACACATTCTTAAAAAATATTTTGTTGTGGGTCACACATTCTGACGGCCGTCAGAAATGGTGACCCTCTGTTTTAATGGCTCTATGATGACTATAAATCCGAAAAAAATGCTCCAGATTAGTGTGAATCGATTAAATAACTACCCCAAACCATCTTTCGAAGTTTTAATACCTTTGGGAAGCAGTTATGATGGGAACACACATTCTTAAAATTATTATTTTTTATTTTGGTGGTTCACACATTCTGACAGCCGTCAGAAATGGTGACCTATGTGCTAATGGCTCTATGATGAGTATAAATCGGAAAAAGGCTCCAGATTAGTGTGCATCGATGAAATAATTACCCCTAAACATCTGTCGAAATTGTAATACCTTTAGGAAGCAGTTACGGTGGGAACACACATTCTTAAAAAATCATTTTATTTTCCGTGGGTCACACATTCTGACGGCCGTCAGAAATGATGACCTATGTGGTAATGGCTCTATGATGACTCTAAATCCCGAAACAAATGCTCCAGATTAGTGTGAAATGATAAAATAACTAGCCCAAACCATCTTTTGAAGTGTTAATACATTTGGGAAGCAGTAATGGTGGGAAAACACATTCTTAAAAAATATTGTTTTGTGGGTCACACATTCTGACGGTCGTCAGAAATGGTGACCTCTGTTTTAATGGCTCTATGATGACTATAAATCCGAAAAAAAATGCTTCAGATTAGTGTGAATCGATTAAATAACTACCCCAAACCATCTTTCGAAGTTTTAATACATTTGGTAAGCAGGTGGGGTGGGAACACACATGCTTAAATCCTTTTGTTTGTGGGTCACACATTCTGACGGCCGTCAGAAATGGTGACCTATGTGGTAATGGCTCTATGATCACTCTAAATCGGAAACAATGGCTCCAGATTAGTGTGAATTGATGAAAAAACTACCCCAAACCATCTTTCGAAATGTCAATACCTTTGGGAAGCAGTAATGGTGGGAAAACACATTCTTAAAAAATATTGTTTTGTGGGTCACACATTCTGACGGCCGTCAGAAATGGTGACCTCTGTTTTAATGGCTCTTTTGAAGACTCTAAATCCGAAAGAATGTCTAAAGATTAGTGTGAATTGATGAAAAAACTACCCCAAACCATCTTTCGAAATGTCAATACCTTTGGGAAGCAGTAATGGTGGGAAAACACATTCTTAAAAAATATTTTGTTGTGGGTCACACATTCTGACGGCCGTCAGAAATGGTGACCCTCTGTTTTAATGGCTCTATGATGACTATAAATCCGAAAAAAATGCTCCAGATTAGTGTGAATCGATTAAATAACTACCCCAAACCATCTTTCGAAGTTTTAATACCTTTGGGAAGCAGTTATGATGGGAACACACATTCTTAAAATTATTATTTTTTATTTTGGTGGTTCACACATTCTGACAGCCGTCAGAAATGGTGACCTATGTGCTAATGGCTCTATGATGAGTATAAATCGGAAAAAAGGCTCCAGATTAGTGTGCATCGATGAAATAATTACCCCTAAACATCTGTCGAAATTGTAATACCTTTAGGAAGCAGTTACGGTGGGAACACACATTCTTAAAAAATCATTTTATTTTCCGTGGGTCACACATTCTGACGGCCGTCAGAAATGATGACCTATGTGGTAATGGCTCTATGATGACTCTAAATCCCGAAACAAATGCTCCAGATTAGTGTGAAATGATAAAATAACTAGCCCAAACCATCTTTTGAAGTGTTAATACATTTGGGAAGCAGTAATGGTGGGAAAACACATTCTTAAAAAATATTGTTTTGTGGGTCACACATTCTGACGGTCGTCAGAAATGGTGACCTCTGTTTTAATGGCTCTATGATGACTATAAATCCGAAAAAAAATGCTTCAGATTAGTGTGAATCGATTAAATAACTACCCCAAACCATCTTTCGAAGTTTTAATACATTTGGTAAGCAGGTGGGGTGGGAACACACATGCTTAAATCCTTTTGTTTGTGGGTCACACATTCTGACGGCCGTCAGAAATGGTGACCTATGTGGTAATGGCTCTATGATCACTCTAAATCGGAAACAATGGCTCCAGATTAGTGTGAATTGATGAAAAAACTACCCCAAACCATCTTTCGAAATGTCAATACCTTTGGGAAGCAGTAATGGTGGGAAAACACATTCTTAAAAAATATTGTTTTGTGGGTCACACATTCTGACGGCCGTCAGAAATGGTGACCTCTGTTTTAATGGCTCTTTTGAAGACTCTAAATCCGAAAGAATGTCTAAAGATTAGTGTGAATTGATGAAAAAACTACCCCAAACCATCTTTCGAAATGTCAATACCTTTGGGAAGCAGTAATGGTGGGAAAACACATTCTTAAAAAATATTTTGTTGTGGGTCACACATTCTGACGGCCGTCAGAAATGGTGACCCTCTGTTTTAATGGCTCTATGATGACTATAAATCCGAAAAAAATGCTCCAGATTAGTGTGAATCGATTAAATAACTACCCCAAACCATCTTTCGAAGTTTTAATACCTTTGGGAAGCAGTTATGATGGGAACACACATTCTTAAAATTATTATTTTTTATTTTGGTGGTTCACACATTCTGACAGCCGTCAGAAATGGTGACCTATGTGCTAATGGCTCTATGATGAGTATAAATCGGAAAAAAGGCTCCAGATTAGTGTGCATCGATGAAATAATTACCCCTAAACATCTGTCGAAATTGTAATACCTTTAGGAAGCAGTTACGGTGGGAACACACATTCTTAAAAAATCCTTTTATTTTCCGTGGGTCACACATTCTGACGGCCGTCAGAAATGATGACCTATGTGGTAATGGCTCTGTGATGACTCTAAATCCCGAAACAAATGCTCCAGATTAGTGTGAAATGATAAAATAACTAGCCCAAACCATCTTTTGAAGTGTTAATACATTTGGGAAGCAGTAATGGTGGGAAAACACATTCTTAAAAAATATTGTTTTGTGGGTCACACATTCTGACGGCCGTCAGAAATGATGACCTATGTGGTAATGGCTCTGTGATGACTCTAAATCCCGAAACAAATGCTCCAGATTAGTGTGAAATGATAAAATAACTAGCCCAAACCATCTTTTGAAGTGTTAATACATTTGGGAAGCAGTAATGGTGGGAAAACACATTCTTAAAAAATATTGTTTTGTGGGTCACACATTCTGACGGCCGTCAGAAATGGTGACCTCTGTTTTAATGGCTCTTTTGAAGACTCTAAATCCGAAAGAATGTCTAAAGATTAGTGTGACCTGATGAAATAACTACCCAATACCATCTTTCGAAATTTTAATACCTTTGGGAAGCAGTAATGGTGGGAAAACACATTCTTAAAAAATATTTTGTTGTGGGTCACACATTCTGACGGCCGTCAGAAATGGTGACCCTCTGTTTTAATGGCTCTATGATGACTATAAATCCGAAAAAAATGCTCCAGATTAGTGTGAATCGATTAAATAACTACCCCATAACATCTTTCGACATTTTAATACCTTTGTGAAGCAGTTACGGTGGGAACAAACATTCTTAAATAAAATAACAAATAATTTTTTTTTGGGGGGGGGGGTCACACATTCTGACGGCCGTCAAACATGGTTACCTCTGTTTTTATGGCTCTATATTGACTCTAAAGCCGAAACAATGGCTCCAGATTAGTGTGACCTGATGAAATAACTACCCCATACCATCTTTCGAAATGTCAATACCTTTGGGAAGCAGTAATGGTGGGAAAACACATTCTTAAAAAATATTGTTTTGTGGGTCACACATTCTGACGGCCGTCAGAAATGGTGACCTCTGTTTTAATGGCTCTTTTGAAGACTCTAAATCCGAAAGAATGTCTAAAGATTAGTGTGAATTGATGAAAAAACTACCCCAAACCATCTTTCGAAATGTCAATACCTTTGGGAAGCAGTAATGGTGGGAAAACACATTCTTAAAAAATATTTTGTTGTGGGTCACACATTCTGAGGGCCGTCAGAAATGGTGACCCTCTGTTTTAATGGCTCTATGATGACTATAAATCCGAAAAAAATGCTCCAGATTAGTGTGAATCGATTAAATAACTACCCCATAACATCTTTCGACATTTTAATACCTTTGTGAAGCAGTTACGGTGGGAACACTCATTCTTAAAAAATCATTTTATATTTTGGTGGGTCACACATTCTGACGGCCGTCAGAAATGGTGACCTATGTGGTAATGGCTCTATGATCACTCTAAATCGGAAACAATGGCGCCAGATTAGTGTGAATCGATTAAATAACTACCCCATAACATCTTTCGACATTTTAATACCTTTGTGAAGCAGTTACGGTGGGAACAAACCTTCTTAAATAAAATAACAAATCATTTTTTTTGGGGGGGGGGGGGTCACACATTCTGACGGCCGTCAGACATGGTTACCTCTGTTTTTATGGCTCTATATTGACTCTAAAGCCGAAACAATGGCTCCAGATTAGTGTGACCTGATGAAATAACTACCCCATACCATCTTTCGAAATGTCAATACCTTTGGGAAGCAGTAATGGTGGGAAAACACATTCTTAAAAAATATTGTTTTGTGGGTCACACATTCTGACGGCCGTCAGAAATGGTGACCTCTGTTTTAATGGCTCTTTTGAAGACTCTAAATCCGAAAGAATGTCTAAAGATTAGTGTGAATTGATGAAAAAACTACCCCAAACCATCTTTCGAAATGTCAATACCTTTGGGAAGCAGTAATGGTGGGAAAACACATTCTTAAAAAATATTTTGTTGTGGGTCACACATTCTGATGGCCGTCAGAAATGGTGACCCTCTGTTTTAATGGCTCTATGATGACTATAAATCCGAAAAAAATGCTCCAGATTAGTGTGAATCGATTAAATAACTACCCCATAACATCTTTCGACATTTTAATACCTTTGTGAAGCAGTTACGGTGGGAACACTCATTCTTAAAAAATCATTTTATATTTTGGTGGGTCACACATTCTGACGGCCGTCAGAAATGGTGACCTATGTGGTAATGGCTCTATGATCACTCTAAATCGGAAACAATGGCGCCAGATTAGTGTGAATTTATAAAATAACTACCCCAAACCATCTTTTGAAGTGTTAATACATTTGGGAAGCAGTAATGGTGGGAAAACACATTCTTAAAAAATATTGTTTTGTGGGTCACACATTCTGACGGCCGTCAGAAATGGTGACCCTCTGTTTTAATGGCTCTATGATGACTATAAATCCGAAAAAAATGCTTCAGATTAGTGTGAATCGATTAAATAACTACCCCAAACCATCTTTCGAAGTTTTAATACATTTGGTAAGCAGGTGGGGTGGGAACACACATGCTTAAATCCTTTTGTTTGTGGGTCACACATTCTGACGGCCGTCAGAAATGGTGACCTATGTGGTAATGGCTCTATGATCACTCTAAATCGGAAACAATGGCTCCAGATTAGTGTGAATTGATGAAAAAACTACCCCAAACCATCTTTCGAAATGTCAATACCTTTGGGAAGCAGTAATGGTGGGAAAACACATTCTTAAAAAATATTGTTTTGTGGGTCACACATTCTGACGGCCGTCAGAAATGGTGACCTCTGTTTTAATGGCTCTTTTGAAGACTCTAAATCCGAAAGAATGTCTAAAGATTAGTGTGAATTGATGAAAAAACTACCCCAAACCATCTTTCGAAATGTCAATACCTTTGGGAAGCAGTAATGGTGGGAAAACACATTCTTAAAAAATATTTTGTTGTGGGTCACACATTCTGACGGTCGTCAGAAATGGTGACCTCTGTTTTAATGGCTCTATGATGACTATAAATCCGAAAAAAAATGCTTCAGATTAGTGTGAATCGATTAAATAACTACCCCAAACCATCTTTCGAAGTTTTAATACATTTGGTAAGCAGGTGGGGTGGGAACACACATGCTTAAATCCTTTTGTTTGTGGGTCACACATTCTGACGGCCGTCAGAAATGGTGACCTATGTGGTAATGGCTCTATGATCACTCTAAATCGGAAACAATGGCTCCAGATTAGTGTGAATTGATGAAAAAACTACCCCAAACCATCTTTCGAAATGTCAATACCTTTGGGAAGCAGTAATGGTGGGAAAACACATTCTTAAAAAATATTGTTTTGTGGGTCACACATTCTGACGGCCGTCAGAAATGGTGACCTCTGTTTTAATGGCTCTTTTGAAGACTCTAAATCCGAAAGAATGTCTAAAGATTAGTGTGAATTGATGAAAAAACTACCCCAAACCATCTTTCGAAATGTCAATACCTTTGGGAAGCAGTAATGGTGGGAAAACACATTCTTAAAAAATATTTTGTTGTGGGTCACACATTCTGACGGCCGTCAGAAATGGTGACCCTCTGTTTTAATGGCTCTATGATGACTATAAATCCGAAAAAAATGCTCCAGATTAGTGTGAATCGATTAAATAACTACCCCAAACCATCTTTCGAAGTTTTAATACCTTTGGGAAGCAGTTATGATGGGAACACACATTCTTAAAATTATTATTTTTTATTTTGGTGGTTCACACATTCTGACAGCCGTCAGAAATGGTGACCTATGTGCTAATGGCTCTATGATGAGTATAAATCGGAAAAAAGGCTCCAGATTAGTGTGCATCGATGAAATAATTACCCCTAAACATCTGTCGAAATTGTAATACCTTTAGGAAGCAGTTACGGTGGGAACACACATTCTTAAAAAATCCTTTTATTTTCCGTGGGTCACACATTCTGACGGCCGTCAGAAATGATGACCTATGTGGTAATGGCTCTGTGATGACTCTAAATCCCGAAACAAATGCTCCAGATTAGTGTGAAATGATAAAATAACTAGCCCAAACCATCTTTTGAAGTGTTAATACATTTGGGAAGCAGTAATGGTGGGAAAACACATTCTTAAAAAATATTGTTTTGTGGGTCACACATTCTGACGGCCGTCAGAAATGATGACCTATGTGGTAATGGCTCTGTGATGACTCTAAATCCCGAAACAAATGCTCCAGATTAGTGTGAAATGATAAAATAACTAGCCCAAACCATCTTTTGAAGTGTTAATACATTTGGGAAGCAGTAATGGTGGGAAAACACATTCTTAAAAAATATTGTTTTGTGGGTCACACATTCTGACGGCCGTCAGAAATGGTGACCTCTGTTTTAATGGCTCTTTTGAAGACTCTAAATCCGAAAGAATGTCTAAAGATTAGTGTGACCTGATGAAATAACTACCCAATACCATCTTTCGAAATTTTAATACCTTTGGGAAGCAGTAATGGTGGGAAAACACATTCTTAAAAAATATTTTGTTGTGGGTCACACATTCTGACGGCCGTCAGAAATGGTGACCCTCTGTTTTAATGGCTCTATGATGACTATAAATCCGAAAAAAATGCTCCAGATTAGTGTGAATCGATTAAATAACTACCCCATAACATCTTTCGACATTTTAATACCTTTGTGAAGCAGTTACGGTGGGAACAAACATTCTTAAATAAAATAACAAATCATTTTTTTGGGGGGGGGGGGGTCACACATTCTGACGGCCGTCAAACATGGTTACCTCTGTTTTTATGGCTCTATATTGACTCTAAAGCCGAAACAATGGCTCCAGATTAGTGTGACCTGATGAAATAACTACCCCATACCATCTTTCGAAATGTCAATACCTTTGGGAAGCAGTAATGGTGGGAAAACACATTCTTAAAAAATATTGTTTTGTGGGTCACACATTCTGACGGCCGTCAGAAATGGTGACCTCTGTTTTAATGGCTCTTTTGAAGACTCTAAATCCGAAAGAATGTCTAAAGATTAGTGTGAATTGATGAAAAAACTACCCCAAACCATCTTTCGAAATGTCAATACCTTTGGGAAGCAGTAATGGTGGGAAAACACATTCTTAAAAAATATTTTGTTGTGGGTCACACATTCTGAGGGCCGTCAGAAATGGTGACCCTCTGTTTTAATGGCTCTATGATGACTATAAATCCGAAAAAAATGCTCCAGATTAGTGTGAATCGATTAAATAACTACCCCATAACATCTTTCGACATTTTAATACCTTTGTGAAGCAGTTACGGTGGGAACACTCATTCTTAAAAAATCATTTTATATTTTGGTGGGTCACACATTCTGACGGCCGTCAGAAATGGTGACCTATGTGGTAATGGCTCTATGATCACTCTAAATCGGAAACAATGGCGCCAGATTAGTGTGAATCGATTAAATAACTACCCCATAACATCTTTCGACATTTTAATACCTTTGTGAAGCAGTTACGGTGGGAACAAACCTTCTTAAATAAAATAACAAATCATTTTTTTTTGGGGGGGGGGGTCACACATTCTGACGGCCGTCAGACATGGTTACCTCTGTTTTTATGGCTCTATATTGACTCTAAAGCCGAAACAATGGCTCCAGATTAGTGTGACCTGATGAAATAACTACCCCATACCATCTTTCGAAATGTCAATACCTTTGGGAAGCAGTAATGGTGGGAAAACACATTCTTAAAAAATATTGTTTTGTGGGTCACACATTCTGACGGCCGTCAGAAATGGTGACCTCTGTTTTAATGGCTCTTTTGAAGACTCTAAATCCGAAAGAATGTCTAAAGATTAGTGTGAATTGATGAAAAAACTACCCCAAACCATCTTTCGAAATGTCAATACCTTTGGGAAGCAGTAATGGTGGGAAAACACATTCTTAAAAAATATTTTGTTGTGGGTCACACATTCTGATGGCCGTCAGAAATGGTGACCCTCTGTTTTAATGGCTCTATGATGACTATAAATCCGAAAAAAATGCTCCAGATTAGTGTGAATCGATTAAATAACTACCCCATAACATCTTTCGACATTTTAATACCTTTGTGAAGCAGTTACGGTGGGAACACTCATTCTTAAAAAATCATTTTATATTTTGGTGGGTCACACATTCTGACGGCCGTCAGAAATGGTGACCTATGTGGTAATGGCTCTATGATCACTCTAAATCGGAAACAATGGCGCCAGATTAGTGTGAATTTATAAAATAACTACCCCAAACCATCTTTTGAAGTGTTAATACATTTGGGAAGCAGTAATGGTGGGAAAACACATTCTTAAAAAATATTGTTTTGTGGGTCACACATTCTGACGGCCGTCAGAAATGGTGACCCTCTGTTTTAATGGCTCTATGATGACTATAAATCCGAAAAAAATGCTTCAGATTAGTGTGAATCGATTAAATAACTACCCCAAACCATCTTTCGAAGTTTTAATACATTTGGTAAGCAGGTGGGGTGGGAACACACATGCTTAAATCCTTTTGTTTGTGGGTCACACATTCTGACGGCTGTCAGAAATGGTTATCTCTGTTTTAATGGCTCTATGATGACTCTAAAGCCGAAACAATGGCTCCAGATTAGTGTGAATTGATGAATTAACTACCCCAAACGATCTTTCGAAATGTCAATACCTTTGGGAAGCAGTAATGGTGGGAAAACACATTCTTAAAAAATATTGTTTTGTGGGTCACACATTCTGACGGCCGTCAGAAATGGTGACCTCTGTTTTAATGGCTCTTTTGAAGACTCTAAATCCGAAAGAATGTCTAAAGATTAGTGTGAATTGATGAAAAAACTACCGCAAACCATCTTTCGAAATGTCAATACCTTTGGGAAGCAGTAATGGTGGGAAAACACATTCTTAAAAAATATGTTGTTGTGGGTCACACATTCTGACGGCCGTCAGAAATGGTGACCCTCTGTTTTAATGGCTCTATGATGACTATAAATCCGAAAAAAATGCTTCAGATTAGTGTGAATCGATTAAATAACTACCCCAAACCATCTTTCGAAGTTTTAATACATTTGGTAAGCAGGTGGGGTGGGAACACACATGCTTAAATCCTTTTGTTTGTGGGTCACACATTCTGACGGCTGTCAGAAATGGTTACCTCTGTTTTAATGGCTCTATGATGACTCTAAAGCCGAAACAATGGCTCCAGATTAGTGTGAATTGATGAAATAACTACCCCAAACGATCTTTCGAAATGTCAATACCTTTGGGAAGCAGTAATGGTGGGAAAACACATTCTTAAAAAATATTGTTTTGTGGGTCACACATTCTGACGGCCGTCAGAAATGGTGACCTCTGTTTTAATGGCTCTTTTGAAGACTCTAAATCCGAAAGAATGTCTAAAGATTAGTGTGAATTGATGAAAAAACTACCCCAAACCATCTTTCGAAATTTTAATACCTTTAGGAAGCAGTTATGGTGGGAAGACTCATTCTTCAAAAATCGTTTTATATTTTGGTGGGTCACACATTCTGACGGCCGTCAGAAATGGTGACCTATGTTTTAATGGCTCTTTTGAAGACTCTAAATCCGAAAGAATGGCTAAAGATTAGTGTGCATCGATGAAATAATTACCCCAAACCATCTTTCGAAATTTGAATACCTTTAGGAAGCAGGTACTGTGGGAACACACATTCTTAAAAAAAAATATATATATATTTGTATTTTTTTTGGTGGGTCACACATTCTGACAGCCGTCAGAAATGGTGACGTATGTGGTAATGGCTCTATGATGAGTATAAATCGAAAAAAAGGCTCCAGATTAGTGTGCATCGATGAAATAATTACCCCTAAACATCTTTCGAAATTGTAATACCTTTAGGAAGCAGTTACGGTGGGAACACACATTCTTAAAAAATCATTTTATTTTCCGTGGGTCACACATTCTGACGGCCGTCAGAAATGATGACCTATGTGGTAATGGCTCTGTGATGACTCTAAATCCCGAAACAAATGCTCCAGATTAGTGTGAAATGATAAAATAACTAGCCCAAACCATCTTTTGAAGTGTTAATACATTTGGGAAGCAGTAATGGTGGGAAAACACATTCTTAAAAAATATTGTTTTGTGGGTCACACATTCTGACGGCCGTCAGAAATGGTGACCTCTGTTTTAATGGCTCTTTTGAAGACTCTAAATCCGAAAGAATGTCTAAAGATTAGTGTGACCTGATGAAATAACTACCCCATACCATCTTTCGAAATTTTAATACCTTTGGGAAGCAGTAATATTGGGAAAACACATTCTTAAAAAATATTTGTATTAGTTGTGTGGGTCACACATTCTGACGGCCGTCAGAAATGGTGACCCTCTGTTTTAATGGCTCTAACAAGACTCTAAATCCGAAAGAATGGCTAAAGATAACTGTGAATTGATGAAATAACTACCACATACCATCTTTGG
This sequence comes from Hypomesus nipponensis, assembly GCF_054491055.1. NCBI lineage: Eukaryota > Metazoa > Chordata > Actinopteri > Osmeriformes > Osmeridae > Hypomesus > Hypomesus nipponensis. The sequence goes on along the minus strand of NC_140376.1, from coordinate 3,276,152 downwards.
AAAGCAGTTAGGGTGGGGACACACATTCTTAAAAAAACGATCTATTTTTTTGTTGATCACACATTCTGACGGCTGTCAGAAATTGTGACCTATGTGGTAATGGCTCTATGATGACTCTAATTCCGAAAACATGGCTCCAGATTAGTATGAATTGATGAAATAACAACCCCAAACCATCTTTCGAAGTTTCAATACATTTGGGAAGCAGTTAGGATGGGAACACACATGCATAAATGCCTTTGTTTGTGGGTCACACATTCTGACGGCTGTCAGAAATGGTTACCTCTGTTTTAATGGCTCTATGATGACTCTAAAGCCGAAACAATGGCTCCAGATTAGTGTGACTTGATGAAATAACTACCCCAAACGATCTTTTGAAATTTCAATACCTTTGGGAAGAAGTAATGGTGGGAAAACACATTCTTAAAAAATATGTTGTTGTGGGTCACACATTCTGACGGCCGTCAGAAATGGTGACCCTCTGTTTTAATGGCTCTATGATGACTATAAATCCGAAAAAAATGCTTCAGATTAGTGTGAATCGATTAAATAACTACCCCAAACCATCTTTCGAAGTTTTAATACATTTGGTAAGCAGGTGGGGTGGGAACACACATGCTTAAATCCTTTTGTTTGTGGGTCACACATTCTGACGGCTGTCAGAAATGGTTTCCTCTGTTTTAATGGCTCTATGATGACTCTAAAGCCGAAACAATGGCTCCAGATTAGTGTGAATTGATGAATTAACTACCCCAAACGATCTTTCGAAATGTCAATACCTTTGGGAAGCAGTAATGGTGGGAAAACACATTCTTAAAAAATATTGTTTTGTGGGTCACACATTCTGACGGCCGTCAGAAATGGTGACCTCTGTTTTAATGGCTCTTTTGAAGACTCTAAATCCGAAAGAATGTCTAAAGATTAGTGTGAATTGATGAAAAAACTACCGCAAACCATCTTTCGAAATGTCAATACCTTTGGGAAGCAGTAATGGTGGGAAAACACATTCTTAAAAAATATGTTGTTGTGGGTCACACATTCTGACGGCCGTCAGAAATGGTGACCCTCTGTTTTAATGGCTCTATGATGACTATAAATCCGAAAAAAATGCTTCAGATTAGTGTGAATCGATTAAATAACTACCCCAAACCATCTTTCGAAGTTTTAATACATTTGGTAAGCAGGTGGGGTGGGAACACACATGCTTAAATCCTTTTGTTTGTGGGTCACACATTCTGACGGCTGTCAGAAATGGTTACCTCTGTTTTAATGGCTCTATGATGACTCTAAAGCCGAAACAATGGCTCCAGATTAGTGTGAATTGATGAAATAACTACCCCAAACGATCTTTCGAAATGTCAATACCTTTGGGAAGCAGTAATGGTGGGAAAACACATTCTTAAAAAATATTGTTTTGTGGGTCACACATTCTGACGGCCGTCAGAAATGGTGACCTCTGTTTTAATGGCTCTTTTGAAGACTCTAAATCCGAAAGAATGTCTAAAGATTAGTGTGAATTGACGAAAAAACTACCCCAAACCATCTTTCGAAATTGTAATACCTTTAGGAAGCAGTTATGGTGGGAAGACTCATTCTTCAAAAATCGTTTTATATTTTGGTGGGTCACACATTCTGACGGCCGTCAGAAATGGTGACCTATGTTTTAATGGCTCTTTTGAAGACTCTAAATCCGAAAGAATGGCTAAAGATTAGTGTGCATCGATGAAATAATTACCCCAAACCATCTTTCGAAATTTGAATACCTTTAGGAAGCAGGTACTGTGGGAACACACATTCTTAAAAAAATATATATATATATTTGTATTTTTTTTGGTGGGTCACACATTCTGACAGCCGTCAGAAATGGTGACGTATGTGGTAATGGCTCTATGATGAGTATAAATCGAAAAAAAGGCTCCAGATTAGTGTGCATCGATGAAATAATTACCCCTAAACATCTTTCGAAATTGTAATACCTTTAGGAAGCAGTTACGGTGGGAACACACATTCTTAAAAAATCTTTTTATTTTCCGTGGGTCACACATTCTGACGGCCGTCAGAAATGATGACCTATGTGGTAATGGCTCTGTGATGACTCTAAATCCCGAAACAAATGCTCCAGATTAGTGTGAAATGATAAAATAACTAGCCCAAACCATCTTTTGAAGTGTTAATACATTTGGGAAGCAGTAATGGTGGGAAAACACATTCTTAAAAAATATTGTTTTGTGGGTCACACATTCTGACGGCCGTCAGAAATGGTGACCTCTGTTTTAATGGCTCTTTTGAAGACTCTAAATCCGAAAGAATGTCTAAAGATTAGTGTGACCTGATGAAATAACTACCCCATACCATCTTTCGAAATTTTAATACCTTTGGGAAGCAGTAATATTGGGAAAACACATTCTTAAAAAATATTTGTATTAGTTGTGTGGGTCACACATTCTGACGGCCGTCAGAAATGGTGACCCTCTGTTTTAATGGCTCTAACAAGACTCTAAATCCGAAAGAATGGCTAAAGATAACTGTGAATTGATGAAATAACTACCACATACCATCTTTGGAAAGCAGTTAGGGTGGGGACACACATTCTTAAAAAAACGATCTATTTTTTTGTTGATCACACATTCTGACGGCTGTCAGAAATTGTGACCTATGTGGTAATGGCTCTATGATGACTCTAATTCCGAAAACATGGCTCCAGATTAGTATGAATTGATGAAATAACAACCCCAAACCATCTTTCGAAGTTTCAATACATTTGGGAAGCAGTTAGGATGGGAACACACATGCATAAATCCTTTTGTTTGTGGGTCACACATTCTGACGGCTGTCAGAAATGGTTACCTCTGTTTTAATGGCTCTATGATGACTCTAAAGCCGAAACAATGGCTCCAGATTAGTGTGACTTGATGAAATAACTACCCCAAACGATCTTTTGAAATTTCAATACCTTTGGGAAGCAGTAATGGTGGGAAAACACATTCTTAAAAAATATTTTGTTGTGGGTCACACATCCTGACGGCCGTCAGAAATGGCGACCTCTGTTTTAATGGCTCTATATTGACTCTAAAGCCGAAACAATGGCTCCAGATTAGTGCGACTTGATGAAATAACTACCCCATACCATCTTTCGAAGTGTTAATACATTTGGGAAGCAGTAATAGTGGGAACACACATTCTTAAAAAAACGATATATTTTTTTGTGGGTCACACATTCTGACGGCGGTCAGAAATGGTTACCTCTGTTTTAAGGCCTCTATATTGACTCTAAGTCCGAAAACATGGCTCCAGATTAGTGTGACTTGATGAAATAACTACCCCATACCATCTTTCGAAGCTGTGATACCTTTGGGAAGCAGTAATAGTGGGAAAACACATTCTTAAAAAATCATTTTATATTTGGGTGGGTCACACATTCTGACAGCCGTCAGAAATGGTGACCTATGTGGTAATGACTCTACGATGAGTCTAAATCGGAAAAAAGGCTCCAGATTAGTGTGCATCGATGAAATAATTACCCCAAGACATCTGTCGAAATTGTAATACCTTTAGGAAGCAGTTACGGTGGGAACACACATTCTTAAAAAATCATTTTATTTTCCGTGGGTCACACATTCTGACGGCCGTCAGAAATGATGACCTATGTGGTAATGGCTCTATGATGACTCTAAATCCCGAAACAAATGCTCCAGATTAGTGTGAAATGATAAAATAACTAGCCCAAACCATCTTTTGAAGTGTTAATACATTTGGGAAGCAGTAATGGTGGGAAAACACATTCTTAAAAAATATTGTTTTGTGGGTCACACATTCTGACGGTCGTCAGAAATGGTGACCTCTGTTTTAATGGCTCTATGATGACTATAAATCCGAAAAAAATGCTCCAGATTAGTGTGAATCGATTAAATAACTACCCCATAACATCTTTCGACATTTTAATACCTTTGTGAAGCAGTTACGGTGGGAACAAACATTCTTAAATAAAATAACAAATCTTTTTTTTTGGGGGGGGGGGGGGGTCACACATTCTGACGGCCGTCAGACATGGTTACCTCTGTTTTTATGGCTCTATATTGACTCTAAAGCCGAAACAATGGCTCCAGATTAGTGTGACCTGATGAAATAACTACCCCATACCATCTTTCGAAATGTCAATACCTTTGGGAAGCAGTAATGGTGGGAAAACACATTCTTAAAAAATATTGTTTTGTGGGTCACACATTCTGACGGCCGTCAGAAATGGTGACCTCTGTTTTAATGGCTCTTTTGAAGACTCTAAATCCGAAAGAATGTCTAAAGATTAGTGTGAATTGATGAAAAAACTACCCCAAACCATCTTTCGAAATGTCAATACCTTTGGGAAGCAGTAATGGTGGGAAAACACATTCTTAAAAAATATTGTTTTGTGGGTCACACATTCTGACGGCCGTCAGAAATGGTGACCTCTGTTTTAATGGCTCTTTTGAAGACTCTAAATCCGAAAGAATGTCTAAAGATTAGTGTGAATTGATGAAAAAACTACCCCAAACCATCTTTCGAAATGTCAATACCTTTGGGAAGCAGTAATGGTGGGAAAACACATTCTTAAAAAATATTTTGTTGTGGGTCACACATTCTGACGGCCGTCAGAAATGGTGACCCTCTGTTTTAATGGCTCTATGATGACTATAAATCCGAAAAAAATGCTCCAGATTAGTGTGAATCGATTAAATAACTACCCCAAACCATCTTTCGAAGTTTTAATACCTTTGGGAAGCAGTTATGATGGGAACACACATTCTTCAAAAATCGTTTTATATTTTGGTGGGTCACACATTCTGACGGCCGTCAGAAATGGTGACCTCTGTTTTAATGGCTCTTTTGAAGACTCTAAATCCGAAAGAATGGCTAAAGATTAGTGTGCATCGATGAAATAATTACCCCAAACCATCTTTCGAAATTTGAATACCTTTAGGAAGCAGGTACTGTGGGAACACACATTCTTAAAAAAAAATATATATATATTTGTATTTTTTTTGGTGGGTCACACATTCTGACGGCCGTCAGAAATGGTGACCTCTGTGGTAATGGCTCTATGATGAGTATAAATCGGAAAAAAGGCTCCAGATTAGTGTGAATCTATGAAATAATTACCCCAAACCATCTTTCGAAATTTGAATACCTTTAGGAAGCAGGTACTGTGGGAACACACATTCTTAAAAAATCATTTTATTTTTGGTGGGTCACACATTCTGACGGCCGTCAGAAATGGTGACCTATGTGGTAATGGCTCTATGATCACTCTAAATCGTAAACAATGGCGCCAGATTAGTGTGAATCGATAAAATAACTACCCCAAACAATCTTTCGAAATTTTAATACCTTTAGGAAGCAGTTACGGTGGGAACACACATTCTTAAAAAATCATTTTATATTTTGGTGGGTCACACATTCTGACGGCCGTCAGAAATGGTGACCTATGTGGTAATGGCTCTATGATGAGTATAAATCGGAAAAAAGGCTCCAGATTAGTGTGAATCGATTAAATAACTACCCCAAACCATCTTTCGAAGTTTTAATACCTTTGGGAAGCAGTTATGATGGGAACACACATTCTTCAAAAATCGTTTTATATTTTGGTGGGTCACACATTCTGACGGCCGTCAGAAATGGTGACCTCTGTTTTAATGGCTCTTTTGAAGACTCTAAATCCGAAAGAATGGCTAAAGATTAGTGTGCATCGATGAAATAATTACCCCAAACCATCTTTCGAAATTTGAATACCTTTAGGAAGCAGGTACTGTGGGAACACACATTCTTAAAAAAATATATATATATATTTGTATTTTTTTTGGTGGGTCACACATTCTGACGGCCGTCAGAAAAGGTGACCTCTGTGGTAATGGCTCTATGATGAGTATAAATCGGAAAAAAGGCTCCAGATTAGTGTGAATCTATGAAATAATTACCCCAAACCATCTTTCGAAATTTGAATACCTTTAGGAAGCAGGTACTGTGGGAACACACATTCTTAAAAAATCTTTTTATTTTTGGTGGGTCACACATTCTGACGGCCGTCAGAAATGGTGACCTATGTGGTAATGGCTCTATGATCACTCTAAATCGGAAACAATGGCGCCAGATTAGTGTGAATCGATAAAATAACTACCCCAAACAATCTTTCGAAATTTTAATACCTTTAGGAAGCAGTTACGGTGGGAACACACATTCTTAAAAAATCATTTTATATTTTGGTGGGTCACACATTCTGACGGCCGTCAGAAATGGTGACCTATGTGGTAATGGCTCTATGATGAGTATAAATCGGAAAAAAAGGCTCCAGATTAGTGTGAATCGATTAAATAACTACCCCAAACCATCTTTCGAAGTTTTAATACCTTTGGGAAGCAGTTATGATGGGAACACACATTCTTCAAAAATCGTTTTATATTTTGGTGGGTCACACATTCTGACGGCCGTCAGAAATGGTGACCTCTGTTTTAATGGCTCTTTTGAAGACTCTAAATCCGAAAGAATGGCTAAAGATTAGTGTGCATCGATGAAATAATTACCCCAAACCATCTTTCGAAATTTGAATACCTTTAGGAAGCAGGTACTGTGGGAACACACATTCTTAAAAAAATATATATATATATTTGTATTTTTTTTGGTGGGTCACACATTCTGACGGCCGTCAGAAAAGGTGACCTCTGTGGTAATGGCTCTATGATGAGTATAAATCGGAAAAAAGGCTCCAGATTAGTGTGAATCTATGAAATAATTACCCCAAACCATCTTTCGAAATTTGAATACCTTTAGGAAGCAGGTACTGTGGGAACACACATTCTTAAAAAATCATTTTATTTTTGGTGGGTCACACATTCTGACGGCCGTCAGAAATGGTGACCTATGTGGTAATGGCTCTATGATCACTCTAAATCGGAAACAATGGCGCCAGATTAGTGTGAATCGATAAAATAACTACCCCAAACAATCTTTCGAAATTTTAATACCTTTAGCAAGCAGTTACGGTGGGAACACACATTCTTAAAAAATCATTTTATATTTTGGTGGGTCACACATTCTGACGGCCGTCAGAAATGGTGACCTATGTGGTAATGGCTCTATGATGAGTATAAATCGGAAAAAAAGGCTCCAGATTAGTGTGAATCGATTAAATAACTACCCCAAACCATCTTTCGAAGTTTTAATACCTTTGGGAAGCAGTTATGATGGGAACACACATTCTTCAAAAATCGTTTTATATTTTGGTGGGTCACACATTCTGACGGCCGTCAGAAATGGTGACCTCTGTTTTAATGGCTCTTTTGAAGACTCTAAATCCGAAAGAATGGCTAAAGATTAGTGTGCATCGATGAAATAATTACCCCAAACCATCTTTCGAAATTTGAATACCTTTAGGAAGCAGGTACTGTGGGAACACACATTCTTAAAAAAATATATATATATATTTGTATTTTTTTTGGTGGGTCACACATTCTGACGGCCGTCAGAAATGGTGACCTCTGTGGTAATGGCTCTATGATGAGTATAAATCGGAAAAAAGGCTCCAGATTAGTGTGAATCTATGAAATAATTACCCCAAACCATCTTTCGAAATTTGAATACCTTTAGGAAGCAGGTACTGTGGGAACACACATTCTTAAAAAATCATTTTATTTTTGGTGGGTCACACATTCTGACGGCCGTCAGAAATGGTGACCTATGTGGTAATGGCTCTATGATCACTCTAAATCGGAAACAATGGCGCCAGATTAGTGTGAATCGATAAAATAACTACCCCAAACAATCTTTCGAAATTTTAATACCTTTAGGAAGCAGTTACGGTGGGAACACACATTCTTAAAAAATCATTTTATTTTTGGTGGGTCACACATTCTGACGGCCGTCAGAAATGGTGACCTATGTGGTAATGGCTCTATGATCACTCTAAATCGGAAACAATGGCGCCAGATTAGTGTGAATCGATAAAATAACTACCCCAAACAATCTTTCGAAATTTTAATACCTTTAGGAAGCAGTTACGGTGGGAACACACATTCTTAAAAAATCATTTTATATTTTGGTGGGTCACACATTCTGACGGCCGTCAGAAATGGTGACCTATGTGGTAATGCCTCTATGATGAGTATAAATCGGAAAAAAAGGCTCGAGGTTAGTGTGAATCGATTAAATAACTACCCCAAACCATCTTTCGAAGTTTTAATACCTTTGGGAAGCAGTTATGATGGGAACACACATTCTTCAAAAATCGTTTTATATTTTGGTGGGTCACACATTCTGACGGCCGTCAGAAATGGTGACCTCTGTTTTAATGGCTCTTTTGAAGACTCTAAATCCGAAAGAATGGCTAAAGATTAGTGTGCATCGATGAAATAATTACCCCAAACCATCTTTCGAAATTTGAATACCTTTAGGAAGCAGGTACTGTGGGAACACACATTCTTAAAAAAAATATATATATATATTTGTATTTTTTTTGGTGGGTCACACATTCTGACGGCCGTCAGAAAAGGTGACCTCTGTGGTAATGGCTCTATGATGAGTATAAATCGGAAAAAAGGCTCCAGATTAGTGTGAATCTATGAAATAATTACCCCAAACCATCTTTCGAAATTTGAATACCTTTAGGAAGCAGGTACTGTGGGAACACACATTCTTAAAAAATCTTTTTATTTTTGGTGGGTCACACATTCTGACGGCCGTCAGAAATGGTGACCTATGTGGTAATGGCTCTATGATCACTCTAAATCGGAAACAATGGCGCCAGATTAGTGTGAATCGATAAAATAACTACCCCAAACAATCTTTCGAAATTTTAATACCTTTAGGAAGCAGTTACGGTGGGAACACACATTCTTAAAAAATCATTTTATATTTTGGTGGGTCACACATTCTGACGGCCGTCAGAAATGGTGACCTATGTGGTAATGGCTCTATGATGAGTATAAATCGGAAAAAAAGGCTCCAGATTAGTGTGAATCGATTAAATAACTACCCCAAACCATCTTTCGAAGTTTTAATACCTTTGGGAAGCAGTTATGATGGGAACACACATTCTTCAAAAATCGTTTTATATTTTGGTGGGTCACACATTCTGACGGCCGTCAGAAATGGTGACCTCTGTTTTAATGGCTCTTTTGAAGACTCTAAATCCGAAAGAATGGCTAAAGATTAGTGTGCATCGATGAAATAATTACCCCAAACCATCTTTCGAAATTTGAATACCTTTAGGAAGCAGGTACTGTGGGAACACACATTCTTAAAAAAATATATATATATATTTGTATTTTTTTTGGTGGGTCACACATTCTGACGGCCGTCAGAAATGGTGACCTCTGTGGTAATGGCTCTATGATGAGTATAAATCGGAAAAAAGGCTCCAGATTAGTGTGAATCTATGAAATAATTACCCCAAACCATCTTTCGAAATTTGAATACCTTTAGGAAGCAGGTACTGTGGGAACACACATTCTTAAAAAATCATTTTATTTTTGGTGGGTCACACATTCTGACGGCCGTCAGAAAAGGTGACCTCTGTGGTAATGGCTCTATGATGAGTATAAATCGGAAAAAAGGCTCCAGATTAGTGTGAATCTATGAAATAATTACCCCAAACCATCTTTCGAAATTTGAATACCTTTAGGAAGCAGGTACTGTGGGAACACACATTCTTAAAAAATCATTTTATTTTTGGTGGGTCACACATTCTGACGGCCGTCAGAAATGGTGACCTATGTGTTAATGGCTCTATGATCACTCTAAATCGGAAACAATGGCGCCAGATTAGTGTGAATCGATAAAATAACTACCCCAAACAATCTTTCGAAATTTTAATACCTTTAGGAAGCAGTTACGGTGGGAACACACATTCTTAAAAAATCATTTTATATTTTGGTGGGTCACACATTCTGACGGCCGTCAGAAATGGTGACCTCTGTGGTAATGGCTCTATGATGAGTATAAATCGGAAAAAAGGCTCCAGATTAGTGTGAATCTATGAAATAATTACCCCAAACCATCTTTCGAAATTTGAATACCTTTAGGAAGCAGGTACTGTGGGAACACACATTCTTAAAAAATCATTTTATTTTTGGTGGGTCACACATTCTGACGGCCGTCAGAAATGGTGACCTATGTGGTAATGGCTCTATGATCACTCTAAATCGGAAACAATGGCGCCAGATTAGTGTGAATCGATAAAATAACTACCCCAAACAATCTTTCGAAATTTTAATACCTTTAGGAAGCAGTTACGGTGGGAACACACATTCTTAAAAAATCATTTTATATTTTGGTGGGTCACACATTCTGACGGCCGTCAGAAATGGTGACCTATGTGGTAATGGCTCTATGATGAGTATAAATCGGAAAAAAAGGCTCCAGATTAGTGTGAATCGATTAAATAACTACCCCAAACCATCTTTCGAAGTTTTAATACCTTTGGGAAGCAGTTATGATGGGAACACACATTCTTCAAAAATCGTTTTATATTTTGGTGGGTCACACATTCTGACGGCCGTCAGAAATGGTGACCTCTGTTTTAATGGCTCTTTTGAAGACTCTAAATCCGAAAGAATGGCTAAAGATTAGTGTGCATCGATGAAATAATTACCCAAACCATCTTTCGAAATTTGAATACCTTTAGGAAGCAGGTACTGTGGGAACACACATTCTTAAAAAAATATATATATATATTTGTATTTTTTTTGGTGGGTCACACATTCTGACGGCCGTCAGAAATGGTGACCTCTGTGGTAATGGCTCTATGATGAGTATAAATCGGAAAAAAGGCTCCAGATTAGTGTGAATCTATGAAATAATTACCCCAAACCATCTTTCGAAATTTGAATACCTTTAGGAAGCAGGTACTGTGGGAACACACATTCTTAAAAAATCATTTTATTTTTGGTGGGTCACACATTCTGACGGCCGTCAGAAAAGGTGACCTCTGTGGTAATGGCTCTATGATGAGTATAAATCGGAAAAAAGGCTCCAGATTAGTGTGAATCTATGAAATAATTACCCCAAACCATCTTTCGAAATTTGAATACCTTTAGGAAGCAGGTACTGTGGGAACACACATTCTTAAAAAATCTTTTTATTTTTGGTGGGTCACACATTCTGACGGCCGTCAGAAATGGTGACCTATGTGGTAATGGCTCTATGATCACTCTAAATCGGAAACAATGGCGCCAGATTAGTGTGAATCGATAAAATAACTACCCCAAACAATCTTTCGAAATTTTAATACCTTTAGGAAGCAGTTACGGTGGGAACACACATTCTTAAAAAATCATTTTATATTTTGGTGGGTCACACATTCTGACGGCCGTCAGAAATGGTGACCTATGTGGTAATGGCTCTATGATGAGTATAAATCGGAAAAAAAGGCTCCAGATTAGTGTGAATCGATTAAATAACTACCCCAAACCATCTTTCGAAGTTTTAATACCTTTGGGAAGCAGTTATGATGGGAACACACATTCTTCAAAAATCGTTTTATATTTTGGTGGGTCACACATTCTGACGGCCGTCAGAAATGGTGACCTCTGTTTTAATGGCTCTTTTGAAGACTCTAAATCCGAAAGAATGGCTAAAGATTAGTGTGCATCGATGAAATAATTACCCCAAACCATCTTTCGAAATTTGAATACCTTTAGGATGCAGGTACTGTGGGAACACACATTCTTAAAAAAAATATATATATATATTTGTATTTTTTTTGGTGGGTCACACATTCTGACGGCCGTCAGAAATGGTGACCTCTGTGGTAATGGCTCTATGATGAGTATAAATCGGAAAAAAGGCTCCAGATTAGTGTGAATCTATGAAATAATTACCCCAAACCATCTTTCGAAATTTGAATACCTTTAGGAAGCAGGTACTGTGGGAACACACATTCTTAAAAAATCATTTTATTTTTGGTGGGTCACACATTCTGACGGCCGTCAGAAATGGTGACCTATGTGTTAATGGCTCTATGATCACTCTAAATCGGAAACAATGGCGCCAGATTAGTGTGAATCGATAAAATAACTACCCCAAACAATCTTTCGAAATTTTAATACCTTTAGGAAGCAGTTACGGTGGGAACACACATTCTTAAAAAATCATTTTATATTTTGGTGGGTCACACATTCTGACGGCCGTCAGAAATGGTGACCTCTGTGGTAATGGCTCTATGATGAGTATAAATCGGAAAAAAGGCTCCAGATTAGTGTGAATCTATGAAATAATTACCCCAAACCATCTTTCGAAATTTGAATACCTTTAGGAAGCAGGTACTGTGGGAACACACATTCTTAAAAAATCATTTTATTTTTGGTGGGTCACACATTCTGACGGCCGTCAGAAATGGTGACCTATGTGGTAATGGCTCTATGATCACTCTAAATCGGAAACAATGGCGCCAGATTAGTGTGAATCGATAAAATAACTACCCCAAACAATCTTTCGAAATTTTAATACCTTTAGGAAGCAGTTCCGGTGGGAACACACATTCTTAAAAAATCATTTTATATTTTGGTGGGTCACACATTCTGACGGCCGTCAGAAATGGTGACCTATGTGGTAATGGCTCTATGATGAGTATAAATCGGAAAAAAAGGCTCCAGATTAGTGTGAATCGATTAAATAACTACCCCAAACCATCTTTCGAAGTTTTAATACCTTTGGGAAGCAGTTATGATGGGAACACACATTCTTCAAAAATCGTTTTATATTTTGGTGGGTCACACATTCTGACGGCCGTCAGAAATGGTGACCTCTGTTTTAATGGCTCTTTTGAAGACTCTAAATCCGAAAGAATGGCTAAAGATTAGTGTGCATCGATGAAATAATTACCCCAAACCATCTTTCGAAATTTGAATACCTTTAGGAAGCAGGTACTGTGGGAACACACATTCTTAAAAAAATATATATATATATTTGTATTTTTTTTGGTGGGTCACACATTCTGACGGCCGTCAGAAATGGTGACCTCTGTGGTAATGGCTCTATGATGAGTATAAATCGGAAAAAAGGCTCCAGATTAGTGTGAATCTATGAAATAATTACCCCAAACCATCTTTCGAAATTTGAATACCTTTAGGAAGCAGGTACTGTGGGAACACACATTCTTAAAAAATCATTTTATTTTTGGTGGGTCACACATTCTGACGGCCGTCAGAAATGGTGACCTATGTGGTAATGGCTCTATGATCACTCTAAATCGGAAACAATGGCGCCAGATTAGTGTGAATCGATAAAATAACTACCCCAAACAATCTTTCGAAATTTTAATACCTTTAGGAAGCAGTTACGGTGGGAACACACATTCTTAAAAAATCATTTTATATTTTGGTGGGTCACACATTCTGACGGCCGTCAGAAATGGTGACCTATGTGGTAATGCCTCTATGATGAGTATAAATCGGAAAAAAAGGCTCGAGGTTAGTGTGAATCGATTAAATAACTACCCCAAACCATCTTTCGAAGTTTTAATACCTTTGGGAAGCAGTTATGATGGGAACACACATTCTTCAAAAATCGTTTTATATTTTGGTGGGTCACACATTCTGACGGCCGTCAGAAATGGTGACCTCTGTTTTAATGGCTCTTTTGAAGACTCTAAATCCGAAAGAATGGCTAAAGATTAGTGTGCATCGATGAAATAATTACCCCAAACCATCTTTCGAAATTTGAATACCTTTAGGAAGCAGGTACTGTGGGAACACACATTCTTAAAAAAAATATATATATATATTTGTATTTTTTTTGGTGGGTCACACATTCTGACGGCCGTCAGAAAAGGTGACCTCTGTGGTAATGGCTCTATGATGAGTATAAATCGGAAAAAAGGCTCCAGATTAGTGTGAATCTATGAAATAATTACCCCAAACCATCTTTCGAAATTTGAATACCTTTAGGAAGCAGGTACTGTGGGAACACACATTCTTAAAAAATCTTTTTATTTTTGGTGGGTCACACATTCTGACGGCCGTCAGAAATGGTGACCTATGTGGTAATGGCTCTATGATCACTCTAAATCGGAAACAATGGCGCCAGATTAGTGTGAATCGATAAAATAACTACCCCAAACAATCTTTCGAAATTTTAATACCTTTAGGAAGCAGTTACGGTGGGAACACACATTCTTAAAAAATCATTTTATATTTTGGTGGGTCACACATTCTGACGGCCGTCAGAAATGGTGACCTATGTGGTAATGGCTCTATGATGAGTATAAATCGGAAAAAAAGGCTCCAGATTAGTGTGAATCGATTAAATAACTACCCCAAACCATCTTTCGAAGTTTTAATACCTTTGGGAAGCAGTTATGATGGGAACACACATTCTTCAAAAATCGTTTTATATTTTGGTGGGTCACACATTCTGACGGCCGTCAGAAATGGTGACCTCTGTTTTAATGGCTCTTTTGAAGACTCTAAATCCGAAAGAATGGCTAAAGATTAGTGTGCATCGATGAAATAATTACCCCAAACCATCTTTCGAAATTTGAATACCTTTAGGAAGCAGGTACTGTGGGAACACACATTCTTAAAAAAATATATATATATATTTGTATTTTTTTTGGTGGGTCACACATTCTGACGGCCGTCAGAAATGGTGACCTCTGTGGTAATGGCTCTATGATGAGTATAAATCGGAAAAAAGGCTCCAGATTAGTGTGAATCTATGAAATAATTACCCCAAACCATCTTTCGAAATTTGAATACCTTTAGGAAGCAGGTACTGTGGGAACACACATTCTTAAAAAATCATTTTATTTTTGGTGGGTCACACATTCTGACGGCCGTCAGAAAAGGTGACCTCTGTGGTAATGGCTCTATGATGAGTATAAATCGGAAAAAAGGCTCCAGATTAGTGTGAATCTATGAAATAATTACCCCAAACCATCTTTCGAAATTTGAATACCTTTAGGAAGCAGGTACTGTGGGAACACACATTCTTAAAAAATCATTTTATTTTTGGTGGGTCACACATTCTGACGGCCGTCAGAAATGGTGACCTATGTGTTAATGGCTCTATGATCACTCTAAATCGGAAACAATGGCGCCAGATTAGTGTGAATCGATAAAATAACTACCCCAAACAATCTTTCGAAATTTTAATACCTTTAGGAAGCAGTTACGGTGGGAACACACATTCTTAAAAAATCATTTTATATTTTGGTGGGTCACACATTCTGACGGCCGTCAGAAATGGTGACCTCTGTGGTAATGGCTCTATGATGAGTATAAATCGGAAAAAAGGCTCCAGATTAGTGTGAATCTATGAAATAATTACCCCAAACCATCTTTCGAAATTTGAATACCTTTAGGAAGCAGGTACTGTGGGAACACACATTCTTAAAAAATCATTTTATTTTTGGTGGGTCACACATTCTGACGGCCGTCAGAAATGGTGACCTATGTGGTAATGGCTCTATGATCACTCTAAATCGGAAACAATGGCGCCAGATTAGTGTGAATCGATAAAATAACTACCCCAAACAATCTTTCGAAATTTTAATACCTTTAGGAAGCAGTTACGGTGGGAACACACATTCTTAAAAAATCATTTTATATTTTGGTGGGTCACACATTCTGACGGCCGTCAGAAATGGTGACCTATGTGGTAATGGCTCTATGATGAGTATAAATCGGAAAAAAAGGCTCCAGATTAGTGTGAATCGATTAAATAACTACCCCAAACCATCTTTCGAAGTTTTAATACCTTTGGGAAGCAGTTATGATGGGAACACACATTCTTCAAAAATCGTTTTATATTTTGGTGGGTCACACATTCTGACGGCCGTCAGAAATGGTGACCTCTGTTTTAATGGCTCTTTTGAAGACTCTAAATCCGAAAGAATGGCTAAAGATTAGTGTGCATCGATGAAATAATTACCCCAAACCATCTTTCGAAATTTGAATACCTTTAGGAAGCAGGTACTGTGGGAACACACATTCTTAAAAAAATATATATATATATTTGTATTTTTTTTGGTGGGTCACACATTCTGACGGCCGTCAGAAATGGTGACCTCTGTGGTAATGGCTCTATGATGAGTATAAATCGGAAAAAGGCTCCAGATTAGTGTGAATCTATGAAATAATTACCCCAAACCATCTTTCGAAATTTGAATACCTTTAGGAAGCAGGTACTGTGGGAACACACATTCTTAAAAAATCATTTTATTTTTGGTGGGTCACACATTCTGACGGCCGTCAGAAAAGGTGACCTCTGTGGTAATGGCTCTATGATGAGTATAAATCGGAAAAAAGGCTCCAGATTAGTGTGAATCTATGAAATAATTACCCCAAACCATCTTTCGAAATTTGAATACCTTTAGGAAGCAGGTACTGTGGGAACACACATTCTTAAAAAATCTTTTTATTTTTGGTGGGTCACACATTCTGACGGCCGTCAGAAATGGTGACCTATGTGGTAATGGCTCTATGATCACTCTAAATCGGAAACAATGGCGCCAGATTAGTGTGAATCGATAAAATAACTACCCCAAACAATCTTTCGAAATTTTAATACCTTTAGGAAGCAGTTACGGTGGGAACACACATTCTTAAAAAATCATTTTATATTTTGGTGGGTCACACATTCTGACGGCCGTCAGAAATGGTGACCTATGTGGTAATGGCTCTATGATGAGTATAAATCGGAAAAAAAGGCTCCAGATTAGTGTGAATCGATTAAATAACTACCCCAAACCATCTTTCGAAGTTTTAATACCTTTGGGAAGCAGTTATGATGGGAACACACATTCTTCAAAAATCGTTTTATATTTTGGTGGGTCACACATTCTGACGGCCGTCAGAAATGGTGACCTCTGTTTTAATGGCTCTTTTGAAGACTCTAAATCCGAAAGAATGGCTAAAGATTAGTGTGCATCGATGAAATAATTACCCCAAACCATCTTTCGAAATTTGAATACCTTTAGGATGCAGGTACTGTGGGAACACACATTCTTAAAAAAAATATATATATATATTTGTATTTTTTTTGGTGGGTCACACATTCTGACGGCCGTCAGAAATGGTGACCTCTGTGGTAATGGCTCTATGATGAGTATAAATCGGAAAAAAGGCTCCAGATTAGTGTGAATCTATGAAATAATTACACCAAACCATCTTTCGAAATTTGAATACCTTTAGGAAGCAGGTACTGTGGGAACACACATTCTTAAAAAATCATTTTATTTTTGGTGGGTCACACATTCTGACGGCCGTCAGAAATGGTGACCTATGTGTTAATGGCTCTATGATCACTCTAAATCGGAAACAATGGCGCCAGATTAGTGTGAATCGATAAAATAACTACCCCAAACAATCTTTCGAAATTTTAATACCTTTAGGAAGCAGTTACGGTGGGAACACACATTCTTAAAAAATCATTTTATATTTTGGTGGGTCACACATTCTGACGGCCGTCAGAAATGGTGACCTCTGTGGTAATGGCTCTATGATGAGTATAAATCGGAAAAAAGGCTCCAGATTAGTGTGAATCTATGAAATAATTACCCCAAACCATCTTTCGAAATTTGAATACCTTTAGGAAGCAGGTACTGTGGGAACACACATTCTTAAAAAATCATTTTATTTTTGGTGGGTCACACATTCTGACGGCCGTCAGAAATGGTGACCTATGTGGTAATGGCTCTATGATCACTCTAAATCGGAAACAATGGCGCCAGATTAGTGTGAATCGATAAAATAACTACCCCAAACAATCTTTCGAAATTTTAATACCTTTAGGAAGCAGTTACGGTGGGAACACACATTCTTAAAAAATCATTTTATATTTTGGTGGGTCACACATTCTGACGGCCGTCAGAAATGGTGACCTATGTGGTAATGGCTCTATGATGAGTATAAATCGGAAAAAAAGGCTCCAGATTAGTGTGAATCGATTAAATAACTACCCCAAACCATCTTTCGAAGTTTTAATACCTTTGGGAAGCAGTTATGATGGGAACACACATTCTTCAAAAATCGTTTTATATTTTGGTGGGTCACACATTCTGACGGCCGTCAGAAATGGTGACCTCTGTTTTAATGGCTCTTTTGAAGACTCTAAATCCGAAAGAATGGCTAAAGATTAGTGTGCATCGATGAAATAATTACCCCAAACCATCTTTCGAAATTTGAATACCTTTAGGAAGCAGGTACTGTGGGAACACACATTCTTAAAAAAATATATATATATATTTGTATTTTTTTTGGTGGGTCACACATTCTGACGGCCGTCAGAAATGGTGACCTCTGTGGTAATGGCTCTATGATGAGTATAAATCGGAAAAAAGGCTCCAGATTAGTGTGAATCTATGAAATAATTACCCCAAACCATCTTTCGAAATTTGAATACCTTTAGGAAGCAGGTACTGTGGGAACACACATTCTTAAAAAATCATTTTATTTTTGGTGGGTCACACATTCTGACGGCCGTCAGAAATGGTGACCTATGTGGTAATGGCTCTATGATCACTCTAAATCGGAAACAATGGCGCCAGATTAGTGTGAATCGATAAAATAACTACCCCAAACAATCTTTCGAAATTTTAATACCTTTAGGAAGCAGTTACGGTGGGAACACACATTCTTAAAAAATCATTTTATATTTTGGTGGGTCACACATTCTGACGGCCGTCAGAAATGGTGACCTATGTGGTAATGGCTCTATGATGAGTATAAATCGGAAAAAAAGGCTCCAGATTAGTGTGAATCGATTAAATAACTACCCCAAACCATCTTTCGAAGTTTTAATACCTTTGGGAAGCAGTTATGATGGGAACACACATTCTTCAAAAATCGTTTTATATTTTGGTGGGTCACACATTCTGACGGCCGTCAGAAATGGTGACCTCTGTTTTAATGGCTCTTTTGGAGACTCTAAATCCGAAAGAATGGCTAAAGATTAGTGTGCATCGATGAAATAATTACCCCAAACCATCTTTCGAAATTTGAATACCTTTAGGAAGCAGGTACTGTGGGAACACACATTCTTAAAAAAATATATATATATATTTGTATTTTTTTTGGTGGGTCACACATTCTGACGGCCGTCAGAAATGGTGACCTCTGTGGTAATGGCTCTATGATGAGTATAAATCGGAAAAAAGGCTCCAGATTAGTGTGAATCTATGAAATAATTACCCCAAACCATCTTTCGAAATTTGAATACCTTTAGGAAGCAGGTACTGTGGGAACACACATTCTTAAAAAATCATTTTATTTTTGGTGGGTCACACATTCTGACGGCCGTCAGAAATGGTGACCTATGTGGTAATGGCTCTATGATCACTCTAAATCGGAAACAATGGCGCCAGATTAGTGTGAATCGATAAAATAACTACCCCAAACAATCTTTCGAAATTTTAATACCTTTAGGAAGCAGTTACGGTGGGAACACACATTCTTAAAAAATCATTTTATATTTTGGTGGGTCACACATTCTGACGGCCGTCAGAAATGGTGACCTATGTGGTAATGGCTCTATGATGAGTATAAATCGGAAAAAAAGGCTCCAGATTAGTGTGAATCGATTAAATAACTACCCCAAACCATCTTTCGAAGTTTTAATACCTTTGGGAAGCAGTTATGATGGGAACACACATTCTTCAAAAATCGTTTTATATTTTGGTGGGTCACACATTCTGACGGCCGTCAGAAATGGTGACCTCTGTTTTAATGGCTCTTTTGAAGACTCTAAATCCGAAAGAATGGCTAAAGATTAGTGTGCATCGATGAAATAATTACCCCAAACCATCTTTCGAAATTTGAATACCTTTAGGATGCAGGTACTGTGGGAACACACATTCTTAAAAAAAAATATATATATATTTGTATTTTTTTGGGTGGGTCACACATTCTGACGGCCGTCAGAAATGGTGACCTCTGTGGTAATGGCTCTATGATGAGTATAAATCGGAAAAAAGGCTCCAGATTAGTGTGAATCTATGAAATAATTACCCCAAACCATCTTTCGAAATTTGAATACCTTTAGGAAGCAGGTACTGTGGGAACACACATTCTTAAAAAATCATTTTATTTTTGGTGGGTCACACATTCTGACGGCCGTCAGAAATGGTGACCTATGTGTTAATGGCTCTATGATCACTCTAAATCGGAAACAATGGCGCCAGATTAGTGTGAATCGATAAAATAACTACCCCAAACAATCTTTCGAAATTTTAATACCTTTAGGAAGCAGTTACGGTGGGAACACACATTCTTAAAAAATCATTTTATATTTTGGTGGGTCACACATTCTGACGGCCGTCAGAAATGGTGACCTATGTGGTAATGGCTCTATGATGAGTATAAATCGGAAAAAAAGGCTCCAGATTAGTGTGAATCGATTAAATAACTACCCCAAACCATCTTTCGAAGTTTTAATACCTTTGGGAAGCAGTTATGATGGGAACACACATTCTTCAAAAATCGTTTTATATTTTGGTGGGTCACACATTCTGACGGCCGTCAGAAATGGTGACCTCTGTTTTAATGGCTCTTTTGAAGACTCTAAATCCGAAAGAATGGCTAAAGATTAGTGTGCATCGATGAAATAATTACCCCAAACCATCTTTCGAAATTTGAATACCTTTAGGATGCAGGTACTGTGGGAACACACATTCTTAAAAAAATATATATATATATTTGTATTTTTTTTGGTGGGTCACACATTCTGACGGCCGTCAGAAATGGTGACCTCTGTGGTAATGGCTCTATGATGAGTATAAATCGGAAAAAAGGCTCCAGATTAGTGTGAATCTATGAAATAATTACCCCAAACCATCTTTCGAAATTTGAATACCTTTAGGAAGCAGGTACTGTGGGAACACACATTCTTAAAAAATCATTTTATTTTTGGTGGGTCACACATTCTGACGGCCGTCAGAAATGGTGACCTATGTGTTAATGGCTCTATGATCACTCTAAATCGGAAACAATGGCGCCAGATTAGTGTGAATCGATAAAATAACTACCCCAAACAATCTTTCGAAATTTTAATACCTTTAGGAAGCAGTTACGGTGGGAACACACATTCTTAAAAAATCATTTTATATTTTGGTGGGTCACACATTCTGACGGCCGTCAGAAATGGTGACCTATGTGGTAATGGCTCTATGATGAGTATAAATCGGAAAAAAAGGCTCCAGATTAGTGTGAATCGATTAAATAACTACCCCAAACCATCTTTCGAAGTTTTAATACCTTTGGGAAGCAGTTACGGTGGGAACACACATTCTTAAAAAATCATTTTATATTTTGGTGGGTCACACATTCTGACGGCCGTCAGAAATGGTGACCTATGTGGTAATGGCTCTATGATGAGTATAAATCGGAAAAAAAGGCTCCAGATTAGTGTGAATCGATTAAATAACTACCCCAAACCATCTTTCGAAGTTTTAATACCTTTGGGAAGCAGTTATGATGGGAACACACATTCTTCAAAAAGCGTTTTATATTTTGGTGGGTCACACATTCTGACGGCCGTCAGAAATGGTGACCTCTGTTTTAATGGCTCTTTTGAAGACTCTAAATCCGAAAGAATGGCTAAAGATTAGTGTGCATCGATGAAATAATTACCCCAAACCATCTTTCGAAATTTGAATACCTTTAGGATGCAGGTACTGTGGGAACACACATTCTTAAAAAAAAATATATATATATTTGTATTTTTTTTGGTGGGTCACACATTCTGACGGCCGTCAGAAATGGTGACCTCTGTGGTAATGGCTCTATGATGAGTATAAATCGGAAAAAAGGCTCCAGATTAGTGTGAATCTATGAAATAATTACCCCAAACCATCTTTCGAAATTTGAATACCTTTAGGAAGCAGGTACTGTGGGAACACACATTCTTAAAAAATCATTTTATTTTTGGTGGGTCACACATTCTGACGGCCGTCAGAAATGGTGACCTATGTGTTAATGGCTCTATGATCACTCTAAATCGGAAACAATGGCGCCAGATTAGTGTGAATCGATAAAATAACTACCCCAAACAATCTTTCGAAATTTTAATACCTTTAGGAAGCAGTTACGGTGGGAACACACATTCTTAAAAAATCATTTTATATTTTGGTGGGTCACACATTCTGACGGCCGTCAGAAATGGTGACCTATGTGGTAATGGCTCTATGATGAGTATAAATTGGAAAAAAAGGCTCCAGATTAGTGTGAATCGATTAAATAACTACCCCAAACCATCTTTCGAAGTTTTAATACCTTTGGGAAGCAGTTATGATGGGAACACACATTCTTCAAAAATCGTTTTATATTTTGGTGGGTCACACATTCTGACGGCCGTCAGAAATGGTGACCTCTGTTTTAATGGCTCTTTTGAAGACTCTAAATCCGAAAGAATGGCTAAAGATTAGTGTGCATCGATGAAATAATTACCCCAAACCATCTTTCGAAATTTGAATACCTTTAGGATGCAGGTACTGTGGGAACACACATTCTTAAAAAAAAATATATATATATTTGTATTTTTTTTGGTGGGTCACACATTCTGACGGCCGTCAGAAATGGTGACCTCTGTGGTAATGGCTCTATGATGAGTATAAATCGGAAAAAAGGCTCCAGATTAGTGTGAATCTATGAAATAATTACCCCAAACCATCTTTCGAAATTTGAATACCTTTAGGAAGCAGGTACTGTGGGAACACACATTCTTAAAAAATCATTTTATTTTTGGTGGGTCACACATTCTGACGGCCGTCAGAAATGGTGACCTATGTGTTAATGGCTCTATGATCACTCTAAATCGGAAACAATGGCGCCAGATTAGTGTGAATCGATAAAATAACTACCCCAAACAATCTTTCGAAATTTTAATACCTTTAGGAAGCAGTTACGGTGGGAACACACATTCTTAAAAAATCATTTTATATTTTGGTGGGTCACACATTCTGACGGCCGTCAGAAATGGTGACCTATGTGGTAATGGCTCTATGATGAGTATAAATCGGAAAAAAAGGCTCCAGATTAGTGTGAATCGATTAAATAACTACCCCAAACCATCTTTCGAAGTTTTAATACCTTTGGGAAGCAGTTATGATGGGAACACACATTCTTCAAAAATCGTTTTATATTTTGGTGGGTCACACATTCTGACGGCCGTCAGAAATGGTGACCTCTGTTTTAATGGCTCTTTTGAAGACTCTAAATCCGAAAGAATGGCTAAAGATTAGTGTGCATCGATGAAATAATTACCCCAAACCATCTTTCGAAATTTGAATACCTTTAGGAAGCAGGTACTGTGGGAACACACATTCTTAAAAAAATATATATATATTTGTATTTTTTTTGGTGGGTCACACATTCTGACGGCCGTCAGAAATGGTGACCTCTGTGGTAATGGCTCTATGATGAGTATAAATCGGAAAAAAGGCTCCAGATTAGTGTGAATCTATGAAATAATTACCCCAAACCATCTTTCGAAATTTGAATACCTTTAGGAAGCAGGTACTGTGGGAACACACATTCTTAAAAAATCATTTTATTTTTGGTGGGTCACACATTCTGACGGCCGTCAGAAATGGTGACCTATGTGGTAATGGCTCTATGATCACTCTAAATCGGAAACAATGGCGCCAGATTAGTGTGAATCGATAAAATAACTACCCCAAACAATCTTTCGAAATTTTAATACCTTTAGGAAGCAGTTACGGTGGGAACACACATTCTTAAAAAAACATTTTATTTTTGGTGGGTCACACATTCTGACGGCCGTCAGAAATGGTGACCTATGTGGTAATGGCTCTATGATCACTCTAAATCGGAAACAATGGCGCCAGATTAGTGTGAATCGATAAAATAACTACCCCAAACAATCTTTCGAAATTTTAATACCTTTAGGAAGCAGTTACGGTGGGAACACACATTCTTAAAAAATCATTTTATATTTTGGTGGGTCACACATTCTGACGGCCGTCAGAAATGGTGACCTATGTGGTAATGGCTCTATGATGAGTATAAATCGGAAAAAAAGGCTCCAGATTAGTGTGAATCGATTAAATAACTACCCCAAACCATCTTTCGAAGTTTTAATACCTTTGGGAAGCAGTTATGATGGGAACACACATTCTTCAAAAATCGTTTTATATTTTGGTGGGTCACACATTCTGACGGCCGTCAGAAATGGTGACCTCTGTTTTAATGGCTCTTTTGAAGACTCTAAATCCGAAAGAATGGCTAAAGATTAGTGTGCATCGATGAAATAATTACCCCAAACCATCTTTCGAAATTTGAATACCTTTAGGAAGCAGGTACTGTGGGAACACACATTCTTAAAAAAAATATATATATATATTTGTATTTTTTTTGGTGGGTCACACATTCTGACGGCCGTCAGAAATGGTGACCTCTGTGGTAATGGCTCTATGATGAGTATAAATCGGAAAAAAGGCTCCAGATTAGTGTGAATCTATGAAATAATTACCCCAAACCATCTTTCGAAATTTGAATACCTTTAGGAAGCAGGTACTGTGGGAACACACATTCTTAAAAAATCATTTTATTTTTGGTGGGTCACACATTCTGACGGCCGTCAGAAATGGTGACCTATGTGTTAATGGCTCTATGATCACTCTAAATCGGAAACAATGGCGCCAGATTAGTGTGAATCGATAAAATAACTACCCCAAACAATCTTTCGAAATTTTAATACCTTTAGGAAGCAGTTACGGTGGGAACACACATTCTTAAAAAATCATTTTATATTTTGGTGGGTCACACATTCTGACGGCCGTCAGAAATGGTGACCTATGTGGTAATGGCTCTATGATGAGTATAAATCGGAAAAAAAGGCTCCAGATTAGTGTGAATCGATTAAATAACTACCCCAAACCATCTTTCGAAGTTTTAATACCTTTGGGAAGCAGTTATGATGGGAACACACATTCTTCAAAAATCGTTTTATATTTTGGTGGGTCACACATTCTGACGGCCGTCAGAAATGGTGACCTCTGTTTTAATGGCTCTTTTGAAGACTCTAAATCCGAAAGAATGGCTAAAGATTAGTGTGCATCGATGAAATAATTACCCCAAACCATCTTTCGAAATTTGAATACCTTTAGGAAGCAGGTACTGTGGGAACACACATTCTTAAAAAAAAAATATATATATTTGTATTTTTTTTGGTGGGTCACACATTCTGACGGCCGTCAGAAAAGGTGACCTCTGTGGTAATGGCTCTATGATGAGTATAAATCGGAAAAAAGGCTCCAGATTAGTGTGAATCTATGAAATAATTACCCCAAACCATCTTTCGAAATTTGAATACCTTTAGGAAGCAGGTACTGTGGGAACACACATTCTTAAAAAATCATTTTATTTTTGGTGGGTCACACATTCTGACGGCCGTCAGAAATGGTGACCTATGTGGTAATGGCTCTATGATCACTCTAAATCGGAAACAATGGCGCCAGATTAGTGTGAATCGATAAAATAACTACCCCAAACAATCTTTCGAAATTTTAATACCTTTAGGAAGCAGTTACGGTGGGAACACACATTCTTAAAAAATCATTTTATATTTTGGTGGGTCACACATTCTGACGGCCGTCAGAAATGGTGACCTATGTGGTAATGGCTCTATGATGAGTATAAATCGGAAAAAAAGCCTCCAGATTAGTGTGAATCGATTAAATAACTACCCCAAACCATCTTTCGAAGTTTTAATACCTTTGGGAAGCAGTTATGATGGGAACACACATTCTTCAAAAATCGTTTTATATTTTGGTGGGTCACACATTCTGACGGCCGTCAGAAATGGTGACCTCTGTTTTAATGGCTCTTTTGAAGACTCTAAATCCGAAAGAATGGCTAAAGATTAGTGTGCATCGATGAAATAATTACCCCAAACCATCTTTCGAAATTTGAATACCTTTAGGAAGCAGGTACTGTGGGAACACACATTCTTAAAAAAATATATATATATTTGTATTTTTTTTGGTGGGTCACACATTCTGACGGCCGTCAGAAATGGTGACCTCTGTGGTAATGGCTCTATGATGAGTATAAATCGGAAAAAAGGCTCCAGATTAGTGTGAATCTATGAAATAATTACCCCAAACCATCTTTCGAAATTTGAATACCTTTAGGAAGCAGGTACTGTGGGAACACACATTCTTAAAAAATCATTTTATATTTTGGTGGGTCACACATTCTGACGGCCGTCAGAAATGGTGACCTCTGTTTTAATGGCTCTTTTGAAGACTCTAAATCCGAAAGAATGGCTAAAGATTAGTGTGCATCGATGAAATAATTACCCCAAACCATCTTTCGAAATTTGAATACCTTTAGGAAGCAGGTACTGTGGGAACACACATTCTTAAAAAATATATATATATATATTTGTATTTTTTTGGGTGGGTCACACATTCTGACGGCCGTCAGAAATGGTGACCTCTGTGGTAATGGCTCTATGATGAGTATAAATCGGAAAAAAGGCTCCAGATTAGTGTGAATCTATGAAATAATTACCCCAAACCATCTTTCGAAATTTGAATACCTTTAGGAAGCAGGTACTGTGGGAACACACATTCTTAAAAAATCATTTTATTTTTGGTGGGTCACACATTCTGACGGCCGTCAGAAATGGTGACCTATGTGGTAATGGCTCTATGATCACTCTAAATCGGAAACAATGGCGCCAGATTAGTGTGAATCGATAAAATAACTACCCCAAACAATCTTTCGAAATTTTAATACCTTTAGGAAGCAGTTACGGTGGGAACACACATTCTTAAAAAATCATTTTATATTTTGGTGGGTCACACATTCTGACGGCCGTCAGAAATGGTGACCTATGTGGTAATGGCTCTATGATGAGTATAAATCGGAAAAAAAGGCTCCAGATTAGTGTGAATCGATTAAATAACTACCCCAAACCATCTTTCGAAGTTTTAATACCTTTGGGAAGCAGTTATGATGGGAACACACATTCTTCAAAAATCGTTTTATATTTTGGTGGGTCACACATTCTGACGGCCGTCAGAAATGGTGACCTCTGTTTTAATGGCTCTTTTGAAGACTCTAAATCCGAAAGAATGGCTAAAGATTAGTGTGCATCGATGAAATAATTACCCCAAACCATCTTTCGAAATTTGAATACCTTTAGGAAGCAGGTACTGTGGGAACACACATTCTTAAAAAATCATTTTATTTTTGGTGGGTCACACATTCTGACGGCCGTCAGAAATGGTGACCTATGTGGTAATGGCTCTATGATCACTCTAAATCGGAAACAATGGCGCCAGATTAGTGTGAATCGATAAAATAACTACCCCAAACAATCTTTCGAAATTTTAATACCTTTAGGAAGCAGTTACGGTGGGAACACACATTCTTAAAAAATCATTTTATATTTTGGTGGGTCACACATTCTGACGGCCGTCAGAAATGGTGACCTATGTGGTAATGGCTCTATGATCACTCTAAATCGGAAACAATGGCGCCAGATTAGTGTGAATCGATAAAATAACTACCCCAAACAATCTTTCGAAATTTTAATACCTTTAGGAAGCAGTTACGGTGGGAACACACATTCTTAAAAAATCATTTTATATTTTGGTGGGTCACACATTCTGACGGCCGTCAGAAATGGTGACCTATGTGGTAATGGCTCTATGATGAGTATAAATCGGAAAAAAAGGCTCCAGATTAGTGTGAATCGATTAAATAACTACCCCAAACCATCTTTCGAAGTTTTAATACCTTTGGGAAGCAGTTATGATGGGAACACACATTCTTCAAAAATCGTTTTATATTTTGGTGGGTCACACATTCTGACGGCCGTCAGAAATGGTGACCTCTGTTTTAATGGCTCTTTTGAAGACTCTAAATCCGAAAGAATGGCTAAAGATTAGTGTGCATCGATGAAATAATTACCCCAAACCATCTTTCGAAATTTGAATACCTTTAGGAAGCAGGTACTGTGGGAACACACATTCTTAAAAAAAATATATATATATATTTGTATTTTTTTTGGTGGGTCACACATTCTGACGGCCGTCAGAAATGGTGACCTCTGTGGTAATGGCTCTATGATGAGTATAAATCGGAAAAAAGGCTCCAGATTAGTGTGAATCTATGAAATAATTACCCCAAACCATCTATCGAAATTTGAATACCTTTAGGAAGCAGGTACTGTGGGAACACACATTCTTAAAAAATCATTTTATTTTTGGTGGGTCACACATTCTGACGGCCGTCAGAAATGGTGACCTATGTGGTAATGGCTCTATGATCACTCTAAATCGGAAACAATGGCGCCAGATTAGTGTGAATCGATAAAATAACTACCCCAAACAATCTTTCGAAATTTTAATACCTTTAGGAAGCAGTTACGGTGGGAACACACATTCTTAAAAAATCATTTTATATTTTGGTGGGTCACACATTCTGACGGCCGTCAGAAATGGTGACCTATGTGGTAATGGCTCTATGATGAGTATAAATCGGAAAAAAAGGCTCCAGATTAGTGTGAATCGATTAAATAACTACCCCAAACCATCTTTCGAAGTTTTAATACCTTTGGGAAGCAGTTATGATGGGAACACACATTCTTCAAAAATCGTTTTATATTTTGGTGGGTCACACATTCTGACGGCCGTCAGAAATGGTGACCTCTGTTTTAATGGCTCTTTTGAAGACTCTAAATCCGAAAGAATGGCTAAAGATTAGTGTGCATCGATGAAATAATTACCCCAAACCATCTTTCGAAATTTGAATACCTTTAGGAAGCAGGTACTGTGGGAACACACATTCTTAAAAAAATATATATATATTTGTATTTTTTTTGGTGGGTCACACATTCTGACGGCCGTCAGAAATGGTGACCTCTGTGGTAATGGCTCTATGATGAGTATAAATCGGAAAAAAGGCTCCAGATTAGTGTGAATCTATGAAATAATTACCCCAAACCATCTTTCGAAATTTGAATACCTTTAGGAAGCAGGTACTGTGGGAACACACATTCTTAAAAAATCATTTTATTTTTGGTGGGTCACACATTCTGACGGCCGTCAGAAATGGTGACCTATGTGGTAATGGCTCTATGATCACTCTAAATCGGAAACAATGGCGCCAGATTAGTGTGAATCGATAAAATAACTACCCCAAACAATCTTTCGAAATTTTAATACCTTTAGGAAGCAGTTACGGTGGGAACACACATTCTTAAAAAATCATTTTATATTTTGGTGGGTCACACATTCTGACGGCCGTCAGAAATGGTGACCTATGTGGTAATGGCTCTATGATGAGTATAAATCGGAAAAAAAGGCTCCAGATTAGTGTGAATCGATTAAATAACTACCCCAAACCATCTTTCGAAGTTTTAATACCTTTGGGAAGCAGTTATGATGGGAACACACATTCTTCAAAAATCGTTTTATATTTTGGTGGGTCACACATTCTGACGGCCGTCAGAAATGGTGACCTCTGTTTTAATGGCTCTTTTGAAGACTCTAAATCCGAAAGAATGGCTAAAGATTAGTGTGCATCGATGAAATAATTACCCCAAACCATCTTTCGAAATTTGAATACCTTTAGGAAGCAGGTACTGTGGGAACACACATTCTTAAAAAAATATATATATATTTGTATTTTTTTTGGTGGGTCACACATTCTGACGGCCGTCAGAAATGGTGACCTCTGTGGTAATGGCTCTATGATGAGTATAAATCGGAAAAAAGGCTCCAGATTAGTGTGAATCTATGAAATAATTACCCCAAACCATCTTTCGAAATTTGAATACCTTTAGGAAGCAGGTACTGTGGGAACACACATTCTTAAAAAATCATTTTATATTTTGGTGGGTCACACATTCTGACGGCCGTCAGAAATGGTGACCTCTGTTTTAATGGCTCTTTTGAAGACTCTAAATCCGAAAGAATGGCTAAAGATTAGTGTGCATCGATGAAATAATTACCCCAAACCATCTTTCGAAATTTGAATACCTTTAGGAAGCAGGTACTGTGGGAACACACATTCTTAAAAAAAATATATATATATATTTGTATTTTTTTTGGTGGGTCACACATTCTGACGGCCGTCAGAAATGGTGACCTCTGTGGTAATGGCTCTATGATGAGTATAAATCGGAAAAAAGGCTCCAGATTAGTGTGAATCTATGAAATAATTACCCCAAACCATCTTTCGAAATTTGAATACCTTTAGGAAGCAGGTACTGTGGGAACACACATTCTTAAAAAATCATTTTATTTTTGGTGGGTCACACATTCTGACGGCCGTCAGAAATGGTGACCTATGTGGTAATGGCTCTATGATCACTCTAAATCGGAAACAATGGCGCCAGATTAGTGTGAATCGATAAAATAACTACCCCAAACAATCTTTCGAAATTTTAATACCTTTAGGAAGCAGTTACGGTGGGAACACACATTCTTAAAAAATCATTTTATATTTTGGTGGGTCACACATTCTGACGGCCGTCAGAAATGGTGACCTATGTGGTAATGGCTCTATGATGAGTATAAATCGGAAAAAAAGGCTCCAGATTAGTGTGAATCGATTAAATAACTACCCCAAACCATCTTTCGAAGTTTTAATACCTTTGGGAAGCAGTTATGATGGGAACACACATTCTTCAAAAATCGTTTTATATTTTGGTGGGTCACACATTCTGACGGCCGTCAGAAATGGTGACCTCTGTTTTAATGGCTCTTTTGAAGACTCTAAATCCGAAAGAATGGCTAAAGATTAGTGTGCATCGATGAAATAATTACCCCAAACCATCTTTCGAAATTTGAATACCTTTAGGAAGCAGGTACTGTGGGAACACACATTCTTAAAAAAAAAAAATATATATATTTGTATTTTTTTTGGTGGGTCACACATTCTGACGGCCGTCAGAAATGGTGACCTCTGTGGTAATGGCTCTATGATGAGTATAAATCGGAAAAAGGCTCCAGATTAGTGTGAATCTATGAAATAATTACCCCAAACCATCTTTCGAAATTTGAATACCTTTAGGAAGCAGGTACTGTGGGAACACACATTCTTAAAAAATCATTTTATTTTTGGTGGGTCACACATTCTGACGGCCGTCAGAAATGGTGACCTATGTGGTAATGGCTCTATGATCACTCTAAATCGGAAACAATGGCGCCAGATTAGTGTGAATCGATAAAATAACTACCCCAAACAATCTTTCGAAATTTTAATACCTTTAGGAAGCAGTTACGGTGGGAACACACATTCTTAAAAAATCATTTTATATTTTGGTGGGTCACACATTCTGACGGCCGTCAGAAATGGTGACCTATGTGGTAATGGCTCTATGATGAGTATAAATCGGAAAAAAAGGCTCCAGATTAGTGTGAATCGATTAAATAACTACCCCAAACCATCTTTCGAAGTTTTAATACCTTTGGGAAGCAGTTATGATGGGAACACACATTCTTCAAAAATCGTTTTATATTTTGGTGGGTCACACATTCTGACGGCCGTCAGAAATGTTGACCTCTGTTTTAATGGCTCTTTTGAAGACTCTAAATCCGAAAGAATGGCTAAAGATTAGTGTGCATCGATGAAATAATTACCCCAAACCATCTTTCGAAATTTGAATACCTTTAGGAAGCAGGTACTGTGGGAACACACATTCTTAAAAAATCATTTTATTTTTGGTGGGTCACACATTCTGACGGCCGTCAGAAATGGTGACCTATGTGGTAATGGCTCTATGATCACTCTAAATCGGAAACAATGGCGCCAGATTAGTGTGAATCGATAAAATAACTACCCCAAACAATCTTTCGAAATTTTAATACCTTTAGGAAGCAGTTACGGTGGGAACACACATTCTTAAAAAATCATTTTATATTTTGGTGGGTCACACATTCTGACGGCCGTCAGAAATGGTGACCTATGTGGTAATGGCTCTATGATCACTCTAAATCGGAAACAATGGCGCCAGATTAGTGTGAATCGATAAAATAACTACCCCAAACAATCTTTCGAAATTTTAATACCTTTAGGAAGCAGTTACGGTGGGAACACACATTCTTAAAAAATCATTTTATATTTTGGTGGGTCACACATTCTGACGGCCGTCAGAAATGGTGACCTATGTGGTAATGGCTCTATGATGAGTATAAATCGGAAAAAAGGCTCCAGATTAGTGTGAATCGATTAAATAACTACCCCAAACCATCTTTCGAAGTTTTAATACCTTTGGGAAGCAGTTATGATGGGAACACACATTCTTCAAAAATCGTTTTATATTTTGGTGGGTCACACATTCTGACGGCCGTCAGAAATGGTGACCTCTGTTTTAATGGCTCTTTTGAAGACTCTAAATCCGAAAGAATGGCTAAAGATTAGTGTGCATCGATGAAATAATTACCCCAAACCATCTTTCGAAATTTGAATACCTTTAGGAAGCAGGTACTGTGGGAACACACATTCTTAAAAAAAATATATATATATATTTGTATTTTTTTTGGTGGGTCACACATTCTGACGGCCGTCAGAAATGGTGACCTCTGTGGTAATGGCTCTATGATGAGTATAAATCGGAAAAAAGGCTCCAGATTAGTGTGAATCTATGAAATAATTACCCCAAACCATCTTTCGAAATTTGAATACCTTTAGGAAGCAGGTACTGTGGGAACACACATTCTTAAAAAATCATTTTATTTTTGGTGGGTCACACATTCTGACGGCCGTCAGAAATGGTGACCTATGTGGTAATGGCTCTATGATCACTCTAAATCGGAAACAATGGCGCCAGATTAGTGTGAATCGATAAAATAACTACCCCAAACAATCTTTCGAAATTTTAATACCTTTAGGAAGCAGTTACGGTGGGAACACACATTCTTAAAAAATCATTTTATATTTTGGTGGGTCACACATTCTGACGGCCGTCAGAAATGGTGACCTATGTGGTAATGGCTCTATGATGAGTATAAATCGGAAAAAAAGGCTCCAGATTAGTGTGAATCGATTAAATAACTACCCCAAACCATCTTTCGAAGTTTTAATACCTTTGGGAAGCAGTTATGATGGGAACACACATTCTTCAAAAATCGTTTTATATTTTGGTGGGTCACACATTCTGACGGCCGTCAGAAATGGTGACCTCTGTTTTAATGGCTCTTTTGAAGACTCTAAATCCGAAAGAATGGCTAAAGATTAGTGTGCATCGATGAAATAATTACCCCAAACCATCTTTCGAAATTTGAATACCTTTAGGAAGCAGGTACTGTGGGAACACACATTCTTAAAAAATCATTTTATTTTTGGTGGGTCACACATTCTGACGGCCGTCAGAAATGGTGACCTATGTGGTAATGGCTCTATGATCACTCTAAATCGGAAACAATGGCGCCAGATTAGTGTGAATCGATAAAATAACTACCCCAAACAATCTTTCGAAATTTTAATACCTTTAGGAAGCAGTTACGGTGGGAACACACATTCTTAAAAAATCATTTTATATTTTGGTGGGTCACACATTCTGACGGCCGTCAGAAATGGTGACCTATGTGGTAATGGCTCTATGATCACTCTAAATCGGAAACAATGGCGCCAGATTAGTGTGAATCGATAAAATAACTACCCCAAACAATCTTTCGAAATTTTAATACCTTTAGGAAGCAGTTACGGTGGGAACACACATTCTTAAAAAATCATTTTATATTTTGGTGGGTCACACATTCTGACGGCCGTCAGAAATGGTGACCTATGTGGTAATGGCTCTATGATGAGTATAAATCGGAAAAAAAGGCTCCAGATTAGTGTGAATCGATTAAATAACTACCCCAAACCATCTTTCGAAGTTTTAATACCTTTGGGAAGCAGTTATGATGGGAACACACATTCTTCAAAAATCGTTTTATATTTTGGTGGGTCACACATTCTGACGGCCGTCAGAAATGGTGACCTCTGTTTTAATGGCTCTTTTGAAGACTCTAAATCCGAAAGAATGGCTAAAGATTAGTGTGCATCGATGAAATAATTACCCCAAACCATCTTTCGAAATTTGAATACCTTTAGGATGCAGGTACTGTGGGAACACACATTCTTAAAAAAATATATATATATATTTGTATTTTTTTTGGTGGGTCACACATTCTGACGGCCGTCAGAAATGGTGACCTCTGTGGTAATGGCTCTATGATGAGTATAAATCGGAAAAAAGGCTCCAGATTAGTGTGAATCTATGAAATAATTACCCCAAACCATCTTTCGAAATTTGAATACCTTTAGGAAGCAGGTACTGTGGGAACACACATTCTTAAAAAATCATTTTATTTTTGGTGGGTCACACATTCTGACGGCCGTCAGAAATGGTGACCTATGTGTTAATGGCTCTATGATCACTCTAAATCGGAAACAATGGCGCCAGATTAGTGTGAATCGATAAAATAACTACCCCAAACAATCTTTCGAAATTTTAATACCTTTAGGAAGCAGTTACGGTGGGAACACACATTCTTAAAAAATCATTTTATATTTTGGTGGGTCACACATTCTGACGGCCGTCAGAAATGGTGACCTATGTGGTAATGGCTCTATGATGAGTATAAATCGGAAAAAAAGGCTCCAGATTAGTGTGAATCGATTAAATAACTACCCCAAACCATCTTTCGAAGTTTTAATACCTTTGGGAAGCAGTTATGATGGGAACACACATTCTTCAAAAATCGTTTTATATTTTGGTGGGTCACACATTCTGACGGCCGTCAGAAATGGTGACCTCTGTTTTAATGGCTCTTTTGAAGACTCTAAATCCGAAAGAATGGCTAAAGATTAGTGTGCATCGATGAAATAATTACCCCAAACCATCTTTCGAAATTTGAATACCTTTAGGAAGCAGGTACTGTGGGAACACACATTCTTAAAAAAATATATATATATATTTGTATTTTTTTTGGTGGGTCACACATTCTGACGGCCGTCAGAAAAGGTGACCTCTGTGGTAATGGCTCTATGATGAGTATAAATCGGAAAAAAGGCTCCAGATTAGTGTGAATCTATGAAATAATTACCCCAAACCATCTTTCGAAATTTGAATACCTTTAGGAAGCAGGTACTGTGGGAACACACATTCTTAAAAAATCATTTTATTTTTGGTGGGTCACACATTCTGACGGCCGTCAGAAATGGTGACCTATGTGGTAATGGCTCTATGATCACTCTAAATCGGAAACAATGGCGCCAGATTAGTGTGAATCGATAAAATAACTACCCCAAACAATCTTTCGAAATTTTAATACCTTTAGGAAGCAGTTACGGTGGGAACACACATTCTTAAAAAATCATTTTATATTTTGGTGGGTCACACATTCTGACGGCCGTCAGAAATGGTGACCTATGTGGTAATGGCTCTATGATGAGTATAAATCGGAAAAAAAGGCTCCAGATTAGTGTGAATCGATTAAATAACTACCCCAAACCATCTTTCGAAGTTTTAATACCTTTGGGAAGCAGTTATGATGGGAACACACATTCTTCAAAAATCGTTTTATATTTTGGTGGGTCACACATTCTGACGGCCGTCAGAAATGGTGACCTCTGTTTTAATGGCTCTTTTGAAGACTCTAAATCCGAAAGAATGGCTAAAGATTAGTGTGCATCGATGAAATAATTACCCCAAACCATCTTTCGAAATTTGAATACCTTTAGGAAGCAGGTACTGTGGGAACACACATTCTTAAAAAATCATTTTATTTTTGGTGGGTCACACATTCTGACGGCCGTCAGAAATGGTGACCTATGTGGTAATGGCTCTATGATCACTCTAAATCGGAAACAATGGCGCCAGATTAGTGTGAATCGATAAAATAACTACCCCAAACAATCTTTCGAAATTTTAATACCTTTAGGAAGCAGTTACGGTGGGAACACACATTCTTAAAAAATCATTTTATATTTTGGTGGGTCACACATTCTGACGGCCGTCAGAAATGGTGACCTATGTGGTAATGGCTCTATGATCACTCTAAATCGGAAACAATGGCGCCAGATTAGTGTGAATCGATAAAATAACTACCCCAAACAATCTTTCGAAATTTTAATACCTTTAGGAAGCAGTTACGGTGGGAACACACATTCTTAAAAAATCATTTTATATTTTGGTGGGTCACACATTCTGACGGCCGTCAGAAATGGTGACCTATGTGGTAATGGCTCTATGATGAGTATAAATCGGAAAAAAAGGCTCCAGATTAGTGTGAATCGATTAAATAACTACCCCAAACCATCTTTCGAAGTTTTAATACCTTTGGGAAGCAGTTATGATGGGAACACACATTCTTCAAAAATCGTTTTATATTTTGGTGGGTCACACATTCTGACGGCCGTCAGAAATGGTGACCTCTGTTTTAATGGCTCTTTTGAAGACTCTAAATCCGAAAGAATGGCTAAAGATTAGTGTGCATCGATGAAATAATTACCCCAAACCATCTTTCGAAATTTGAATACCTTTAGGATGCAGGTACTGTGGGAACACACATTCTTAAAAAAAAA
The DNA here is from genome assembly GCF_054491055.1 of Hypomesus nipponensis. Lineage (NCBI taxonomy): Eukaryota > Metazoa > Chordata > Actinopteri > Osmeriformes > Osmeridae > Hypomesus > Hypomesus nipponensis. Next base: position 3,239,637 of record NC_140376.1, on the reverse strand, counting down.
TATATATATATTTGTATTTTTTTTGGTGGGTCACACATTCTGACGGCCGTCAGAAATGGTGACCTCTGTGGTAATGGCTCTATGATGAGTATAAATCGGAAAAAGGCTCCAGATTAGTGTGAATCTATGAAATAATTACCCCAAACCATCTTTCGAAATTTGAATACCTTTAGGAAGCAGGTACTGTGGGAACACACATTCTTAAAAAATCATTTTATTTTTGGTGGGTCACACATTCTGACGGCCGTCAGAAATGGTGACCTATGTGTTAATGGCTCTATGATCACTCTAAATCGGAAACAATGGCGCCAGATTAGTGTGAATCGATAAAATAACTACCCCAAACAATCTTTCGAAATTTTAATACCTTTAGGAAGCAGTTACGGTGGGAACACACATTCTTAAAAAATCATTTTATATTTTGGTGGGTCACACATTCTGACGGCCGTCAGAAATGGTGACCTATGTGGTAATGGCTCTATGATGAGTATAAATCGGAAAAAAAGGCTCCAGATTAGTGTGAATCGATTAAATAACTACCCCAAACCATCTTTCGAAGTTTTAATACCTTTGGGAAGCAGTTATGATGGGAACACACATTCTTCAAAAATCGTTTTATATTTTGGTGGGTCACACATTCTGACGGCCGTCAGAAATGGTGACCTCTGTTTTAATGGCTCTTTTGAAGACTCTAAATCCGAAAGAATGGCTAAAGATTAGTGTGCATCGATGAAATAATTACCCCAAACCATCTTTCGAAATTTGAATACCTTTAGGAAGCAGGTACTGTGGGAACACACATTCTTAAAAAAATATATATATATATTTGTATTTTTTTTGGTGGGTCACACATTCTGACGGCCGTCAGAAAAGGTGACCTCTGTGGTAATGGCTCTATGATGAGTATAAATCGGAAAAAAGGCTCCAGATTAGTGTGAATCTATGAAATAATTACCCCAAACCATCTTTCGAAATTTGAATACCTTTAGGAAGCAGGTACTGTGGGAACACACATTCTTAAAAAATCATTTTATTTTTGGTGGGTCACACATTCTGACGGCCGTCAGAAATGGTGACCTATGTGGTAATGGCTCTATGATCACTCTAAATCGTAAACAATGGCGCCAGATTAGTGTGAATCGATAAAATAACTACCCCAAACAATCTTTCGAAATTTTAATACCTTTAGGAAGCAGTTACGGTGGGAACACACATTCTTAAAAAATCATTTTATATTTTGGTGGGTCACACATTCTGACGGCCGTCAGAAATGGTGACCTATGTGGTAATGGCTCTATGATGAGTATAAATCGGAAAAAAAGCCTCCAGATTAGTGTGAATCGATTAAATAACTACCCCAAACCATCTTTCGAAGTTTTAATACCTTTGGGAAGCAGTTATGATGGGAACACACATTCTTCAAAAATCGTTTTATATTTTGGTGGGTCACACATTCTGACGGCCGTCAGAAATGGTGACCTCTGTTTTAATGGCTCTTTTGAAGACTCTAAATCCGAAAGAATGGCTAAAGATTAGTGTGCATCGATGAAATAATTACCCCAAACCATCTTTCGAAATTTGAATACCTTTAGGAAGCAGGTACTGTGGGAACACACATTCTTAAAAAAAATATATATATATTTGTATTTTTTTTGGTGGGTCACACATTCTGACGGCCGTCAGAAATGGTGACCTCTGTGGTAATGGCTCTATGATGAGTATAAATCGGAAAAAAGGCTCCAGATTAGTGTGAATCTATGAAATAATTACCCCAAACCATCTTTCGAAATTTGAATACCTTTAGGAAGCAGGTACTGTGGGAACACACATTCTTAAAAAATCATTTTATTTTTGGTGGGTCACACATTCTGACGGCCGTCAGAAATGGTGACCTCTGTGGTAATGGCTCTATGATGAGTATAAATCGGAAAAAAGGCTCCAGATTAGTGTGAATCTATGAAATAATTACCCCAAACCATCTTTCGAAATTTGAATACCTTTAGGAAGCAGGTACTGTGGGAACACACATTCTTAAAAAATCATTTTATTTTTGGTGGGTCACACATTCTGACGGCCGTCAGAAATGGTGACCTATGTGGTAATGGCTCTATGATCACTCTAAATCGGAAACAATGGCGCCAGATTAGTGTGAATCGATAAAATAACTACCCCAAACAATCTTTCGAAATTTTAATACCTTTAGGAAGCAGTTACGGTGGGAACACACATTCTTAAAAAATCATTTTATATTTTGGTGGGTCACACATTCTGACGGCCGTCAGAAATGGTGACCTATGTGGTAATGGCTCTATGATGAGTATAAATCGGAAAAAAAGGCTCCAGATTAGTGTGAATCGATTAAATAACTACCCCAAACCATCTTTCGAAGTTTTAATACCTTTGGGAAGCAGTTATGATGGGAACACACATTCTTCAAAAATCGTTTTATATTTTGGTGGGTCACACATTCTGACGGCCGTCAGAAATGGTGACCTCTGTTTTAATGGCTCTTTTGAAGACTCTAAATCCGAAAGAATGGCTAAAGATTAGTGTGCATCGATGAAATAATTACCCCAAACCATCTTTCGAAATTTGAATACCTTTAGGAAGCAGGTACTGTGGGAACACACATTCTTAAAAAAAATATATATATATATTTGTATTTTTTTTGGTGGGTCACACATTCTGACGGCCGTCAGAAATGGTGACCTCTGTGGTAATGGCTCTATGATGAGTATAAATCGGAAAAAAGGCTCCAGATTAGTGTGAATCTATGAAATAATTACCCCAAACCATCTTTCGAAATTTGAATACCTTTAGGAAGCAGGTACTGTGGGAACACACATTCTTAAAAAATCATTTTATTTTTGGTGGGTCACACATTCTGACGGCCGTCAGAAATGGTGACCTATGTGGTAATGGCTCTATGATCACTCTAAATCGGAAACAATGGCGCCAGATTAGTGTGAATCGATAAAATAACTACCCCAAACAATCTTTCGAAATTTGAATACCTTTAGGAAGCAGTTACGGTGGGAACACACATTCTTAAAAAATCATTTTATATTTTGGTGGGTCACACATTCTGACGGCCGTCAGAAATGGTGACCTATGTGGTAATGGCTCTATGATGAGTATAAATCGGAAAAAAAGGCTCCAGATTAGTGTGAATCGATTAAATAACTACCCCAAACCATCTTTCGAAGTTTTAATACCTTTGGGAAGCAGTTATGATGGGAACACACATTCTTCAAAAATCGTTTTATATTTTGGTGGGTCACACATTCTGACGGCCGTCAGAAATGGTGACCTCTGTTTTAATGGCTCTTTTGAAGACTCTAAATCCGAAAGAATGGCTAAAGATTAGTGTGCATCGATGAAATAATTACCCCAAACCATCTTTCGAAATTTGAATACCTTTAGGAAGCAGGTACTGTGGGAACACACTTTCTTAAAAAAAAATATATATATTTGTATTTTTTTGGGTGGGTCACACATTCTGACGGCCGTCAGAAATGGTGACCTCTGTGGTAATGGCTCTATGATGAGTATAAATCGGAAAAAGGCTCCAGATTAGTGTGAATCTATGAAATAATTACCCCAAACCATCTTTCGAAATTTGAATACCTTTAGGAAGCAGGTACTGTGGGAACACACATTCTTAAAAAATCATTTTATTTTTGGTGGGTCACACATTCTGACGGCCGTCAGAAATGGTGACCTATGTGGTAATGGCTCTATGATCACTCTAAATCGGAAACAATGGCGCCAGATTAGTGTGAATCGATAAAATAACTACCCCAAACAATCTTTCGAAATTTTAATACCTTTAGGAAGCAGTTACGGTGGGAACACACATTCTTAAAAAATCATTTTATATTTTGGTGGGTCACACATTCTGACGGCCGTCAGAAATGGTGACCTATGTGGTAATGGCTCTATGATGAGTATAAATCGGAAAAAAAGGCTCCAGATTAGTGTGAATCGATTAAATAACTACCCCAAACCATCTTTCGAAGTTTTAATACCTTTGGGAAGCAGTTATGATGGGAACACACATTCTTCAAAAATCGTTTTATATTTTGGTGGGTCACACATTCTGACGGCCGTCAGAAATGGTGACCTCTGTTTTAATGGCTCTTTTGAAGACTCTAAATCCGAAAGAATGGCTAAAGATTAGTGTGCATCGATGAAATAATTACCCCAAACCATCTTTCGAAATTTGAATACCTTTAGGAAGCAGGTACTGTGGGAACACACTTTCTTAAAAAAATATATATATATTTGTATTTTTTTGGGTGGGTCACACATTCTGACGGCCGTCAGAAATGGTGACCTCTGTGGTAATGGCTCTATGATGAGTATAAATCGGAAAAAGGCTCCAGATTAGTGTGAATCTATGAAATAATTACCCCAAACCATCTTTCGAAATTTGAATACCTTTAGGAAGCAGGTACTGTGGGAACACACATTCTTAAAAAATCATTTTATTTTTGGTGGGTCACACATTCTGACGGCCGTCAGAAATGGTGACCTATGTGGTAATGGCTCTATGATCACTCTAAATCGGAAACAATGGCGCCAGATTAGTGTGAATCGATAAAATAACTACCCCAAACAATCTTTCGAAATTTTAATACCTTTAGGAAGCAGTTACGGTGGGAACACACATTCTTAAAAAATCATTTTATATTTTGGTGGGTCACACATTCTGACGGCCGTCAGAAATGGTGACCTATGTGGTAATGCCTCTATGATGAGTATAAATCGGAAAAAAAGGCTCCAGATTAGTGTGAATCGATTAAATAACTACCCCAAACCATCTTTCGAAGTTTTAATACCTTTGGGAAGCAGTTATGATGGGAACACACATTCTTCAAAAATCGTTTTATATTTTGGTGGGTCACACATTCTGACGGCCGTCAGAAATGGTGACCTCTGTTTTAATGGCTCTTTTGAAGACTCTAAATCCGAAAGAATGGCTAAAGATTAGTGTGCATCGATGAAATAATTACCCCAAACCATCTTTCGAAATTTGAATACCTTTAGGAAGCAGGTACTGTGGGAACACACATTCTTAAAAAAAAATATATATATATTTGTATTTTTTTTGGTGGGTCACACATTCTGACGGCCGTCAGAAATGGTGACCTCTGTGGTAATGGCTCTATGATGAGTATAAATCGGAAAAAAGGCTCCAGATTAGTGTGAATCTATGAAATAATTACCCCAAACCATCTTTCGAAATTTGAATACCTTTAGTAAGCAGGTACTGTGGGAACACACATTCTTAAAAAATCATTTTATTTTTGGTGGGTCACACATTCTGACGGCCGTCAGAAATGGTGACCTATGTGGTAATGGCTCTATGATCACTCTAAATCGGAAACAATGGCGCCAGATTAGTGTGAATCGATAAAATAACTACCCCAAACAATCTTTCGAAATTTGAATACCTTTAGGAAGCAGTTACGGTGGGAACACACATTCTTAAAAAATCATTTTATATTTTGGTGGGTCACACATTCTGACGGCCGTCAGAAATGGTGACCTATGTGGTAATGGCTCTATGATGAGTATAAATCGGAAAAAAAGGCTCCAGATTAGTGTGAATCGATTAAATAACTACCCCAAACCATCTTTCGAAGTTTTAATACCTTTGGGAAGCAGTTATGATGGGAACACACATTCTTCAAAAATCGTTTTATATTTTGGTGGGTCACACATTCTGACGGCCGTCAGAAATGGTGACCTCTGTTTTAATGGCTCTTTTGAAGACTCTAAATCCGAAAGAATGGCTAAAGATTAGTGTGCATCGATGAAATAATTACCCCAAACCATCTTTCGAAATTTGAATACCTTTAGGAAGCAGGTACTGTGGGAACACACATTCTTAAAAAAAAATATATATATATTTGTATTTTTTTTGGTGGGTCACACATTCTGACGGCCGTCAGAAATGGTGACCTCTGTGGTAATGGCTCTATGATGAGCATAAATCGGAAAAAAGGCTCCCGATTAGTGTGAATCTATGAAATAATTACCCCAAACCATCTTTCGAAATTTGAATACCTTTAGGAAGCAGGTACTGTGGGAAAACACATTCTTAAAAAATCATTTTATTTTTGGTGGGTCACACATTCTGACGGCCGTCAGAAATGGTGACCTATGTGTTAATGGCTCTATGATCACTCTAAAGCCGAAACAATGGCTCCAGATTAGTGTGAGTTGATGAAATAACTACCCCAAACGATCTTTCGAAATGTCAATACCTTTGGGAAGCAGTAATGGTGGGAAAACACATTCTTAAAAAATATTGTTTTGTGGGTCACACATTCTGACGGCCGTCAGAAATGGTGACCTCTGTTTTAATGGCTCTTTTGAAGACTCTAAATCCGAAAGAATGTCTAAAGATTAGTGTGACCTGATGAAATAACTACCCCATACCATCTTTCGAAATTTTAATACCTTTGGGAAGCAGTAATGGTGGGAAAACACATTCTTAAAAAATATTGTTTTGTGGGTCACACATTCTGACGGCCGTCAGAAATGGTGACCTCTGTTTTAATGGCTCTTTTGAAGACTCTAAATCCGAAAGAATGTCTAAAGATTAGTGTGAATTGATGAAAAAACTACCCCAAACCATCTTTCGAAATGTCAATACCTTTGGGAAGCAGTAATGGTGGGAAAACACATTCTTAAAAAATATTTTGTTGTGGGTCACACATTCTGACGGCCGTCAGACATGGTTACCTCTGTTTTTATGGCTCTATATTGACTCTAAAGCCGAAACAATGGCTCCAGATTAGTGTGACCTGATGAAATAACTACCCCAAACCATCTTTCGAAATTTTAATACCTTTAGGAAGCAGTTATGGTGGGAAGACTCATTCTTCAAAAATCGTTTTATATTTTGGTGGGTCACACATTCTGACGGCCGTCAGAAATGGTGACCTCTGTTTTAATGGCTCTTTTGAAGACTCTAAATCCGAAAGAATGGCTAAAGATTAGTGTGCATCGATGAAATAATTACCCCAAACCATCTTTCGAAATTTGAATACCTTTAGGAAGCAGGTACTGTGGGAACACACATTCTTAAAAAAAAATATGTATATATTTGTATTTTTTTTGGTGGGTCACACATTCTGACAGCCGTCAGAAATGGTGACGTATGTGGTAATGGCTCTATGATGAGTATAAATCGGAAAAAAGGCTCCAGATTAGTGTGCATCGATGAAATAATTACCCCTAAACATCTTTCGAAATTGTAATACCTTTAGGAAGCAGTTACGGTGGGAACACACATTCTTAAAAAATCATTTTATTTTCCGTGGGTCACACATTCTGACGGCCAAGAGAAATGATGACCTATGTGGTAATGGCTCTGTGATGACTCTAAATCCCGAAACAAATGCTCCAGATTAGTGTGAAATGATAAAATAACTAGCCCAAACCATCTTTTGAAGTGTTAATACATTTGGGAAGCAGTAATGGTGGGAAAACACATTCTTAAAAAATATTGTTTTGTGGGTCACACATTCTGACGGCCGTCAGAAATGGTGACCTCTGTTTTAATGGCTCTTTTGAAGACGCTAAATCCGAAAGAATGTCTAAAGATTAGTGTGACCTGATGAAATAACTACCCCATACCATCTTTCGAAATTTTAATACCTTTGGGAAGCAGTAATAGTGGGAAAACACATTCTTAAAAAATATTTGTATTAGTTGTGTGGGTCACACAATTTTAATACCTTTGGGAAGCAGTAATGGTGGGAAAACACATTCTTAAAAAATATTGTTTTGTGGGTCACACATTCTGACGGCCGTCAGAAATGGTGACCTCTGTTTTAATGGCTCTTTTGAAGACTCTAAATCCGAAAGAATGTCTAAAGATTAGTGTGAATTGATGAAAAAACTACCCCAAACCATCTTTCGAAATGTCAATACCTTTGGGAAGCAGTAATGGTGGGAAAACACATTCTTAAAAAATATTGTTTTGTGGGTCACACATTCTGACGGCCGTCAGAAATGGTGACCCTCTGTTTTAATGGCTCTATGATGACTATAAATCCGAAAAAAATGCTCCAGATTAGTGTGAATCGATTAAATAACTACCCCAAACCATCTTTCGAAGTTTTAATACCTTTGGGAAGCAGTTATGATGGGAACACACATTCTTAAAATTATTATTTTTTATTTTGGTGGTTCACACATTCTGACAGCCGTCAGAAATGGTGACCCTCTGTTTTAATGGCTCTATGATGACTATAAATCCGAAAAAAATGCTTCAGATTAGTGTGAATCGATTAAATAACTACCCCAAACCATCTTTCGAAGTTTTAATACATTTGGTAAGCAGGTGGGGTGGGAACACACATGCTTAAATCCTTTTGTTTGTGGGTCACACATTCTGACGGCTGTCAGAAATGGTTACCTCTGTTTTAATGGCTCTATGATGACTCTAAAGCCGAAACAATGGCTCCAGATTAGTGTGAATTGATGAAATAACTACCCCAAACGATCTTTCGAAATGTCAATACCTTTGGGAAGCAGTAATGGTGGGAAAACACATTCTTAAAAAATATTGTTTTGTGGGTCACACATTCTGACGGCCGTCAGAAATGGTGACCTCTGTTTTAATGGCTCTTTTGAAGACTCTAAATCCGAAAGAATGTCTAAAGATTAGTTTGACCTGATGAAATAACTACCCCATACCATCTTTCGAAATTTTAATACCTTTGGGAAGCAGTAATGGTGGGAAAACACATTCTTAAAAAATATTGTTTTGTGGGTCACACATTCTGACGGCCGTCAGAAATGGTGACCTCTGTTTTAATGGCTCTTTTGAAGACTCTAAATCCGAAAGAATGTCTAAAGATTAGTGTGAATTGATGAAAAAACTACCCCAAACCATCTTTCGAAATGTCAATACCTTTGGGAAGCAGTAATGGTGGGAAAACACATTCTTAAAAAATATTGTTTTGTTGTGGGTCACACATTCTGACGGCCGTCAGAAATGGTGACCCTCTGTTTTAATGGCTCTATGATGACTATAAATCCGAAAAAAATGCTCCAGATTAGTGTGAATCGATTAAATAACTACCCCATAACATCTTTCGACATTTTAATACCTTTGTGAAGCAGTTACGGTGGGAACAAACATTCTTAAATAAAATAACAAATCTTTTTTTTTTTGGGGGGGGGGGTCACACATTCTGACGGCCGTCAGACATGGTTACCTCTGTTTTTATGGCTCTATATTGACTCTAAAGCCGAAACAATGGCTCCAGATTAGTGTGACCTGATGAAATAACTACCCCATACCATCTTTCGAAATGTCAATACCTTTGGGAAGCAGTAATGGTGGGAAAACACATTCTTAAAAAATATTGTTTTGTGGGTCACACATTCTGACGGCCGTCAGAAATGGTGACCTCTGTTTTAATGGCTCTTTTGAAGACTCTAAATCCGAAAGAATGTCTAAAGATTAGTGTGAATTGATGAAAAAACTACCCCAAACCATCTTTCGAAATGTCAATACCTTTGGGAAGCAGTAATGGTGGGAAAACACATTCTTAAAAAATATTGTTTTGTGGGTCACACATTCTGACGGCCGTCAGAAATGGTGACCTCTGTTTTAATGGCTCTTTTGAAGACTCTAAATCCGAAAGAATGTCTAAAGATTAGTGTGAATTGATGAAAAAACTACCCCAAACCATCTTTCGAAATGTCAATACCTTTAGGAAGCAGGTACTGTGGGAACACACATTCTTAAAAAATCATTTTATTTTTGGTGGGTCACACATTCTGACGGCCGTCAGAAATGGTGACCTATGTGGTAATGGCTCTATGATCACTCTAAATCGGAAACAATGGCGCCAGATTAGTGTGAATCGATAAAATAACTACCCCAAACAATCTTTCGAAATTTTAATACCTTTAGGAAGCAGTTACGGTGGGAACACACATTCTTAAAAAATCATTTTATATTTTGGTGGGTCACACATTCTGACGGCCGTCAGAAATGGTGACCTATGTGGTAATGGCTCTATGATGAGTATAAATCGGAAAAAAAGGCTCCAGATTAGTGTGAATCGATTAAATAACTACCCCAAACCATCTTTCGAAGTTTTAATACCTTTGGGAAGCAGTTATGATGGGAACACACATTCTTCAAAAATCGTTTTATATTTTGGTGGGTCACACATTCTGACGGCCGTCAGAAATGGTGACCTCTGTTTTAATGGCTCTTTTGAAGACTCTAAATCCGAAAGAATGGCTAAAGATTAGTGTGTATCGATGAAATAATTACCCCAAACCATCTTTCGAAATTTGAATACCTTTAGGAAGCAGGTACTGTGGGAACACACATTCTTAAAAAAATATATATATATATTTGTATTTTTTTTGGTGGGTCACACATTCTGACGGCCGTCAGAAATGGTGACCTATGTGGTAATGGCTCTATGATGAGTATAAATCGGAAAAAAAGCCTCCAGATTAGTGTGAATCGATTAAATAACTACCCCAAACCATCTTTCGAAGTTTTAATACCTTTGGGAAGCAGTTATGATGGGAACACACATTCTTCAAAAATCGTTTTATATTTTGGTGGGTCACACATTCTGACGGCTCTTTTGAAGACTCTAAATCCGAAAGAATGGCTAAAGATTAGTGTGTATCGATGAAATAATTACCCCAAACCATCTTTCGAAATTTGAATACCTTTAGGAAGCAGGTACTGTGGGAACACACATTCTTAAAAAAAAATATATATATATTTGTATTTTTTTTGGTGGGTCACACATTCTGACGGCCGTCAGAAATGGTGACCTCTGTGGTAATGGCTCTATGATGAGTATAAATCGGAAAAAAGGCTCCAGATTATTGTGAATCTATGAAATAATTACCCCAAACCATCTTTCGAAATTTGAATACCTTTAGGAAGCAGGTACTGTGGGAACACACATTCTTAAAAAAACATTTTATTTTTGGTGGGTCACACATTCTGACGGCCGTCAGAAATGGTGACCTATGTGGTAATGGCTCTATGATCACTCTAAATCGGAAACAATGGCGCCAGATTAGTGTGAATCGATAAAATAACTACCCCAAACAATCTTTCGAAATTTGAATACCTTTAGGAAGCAGTTACGGTGGGAACACACATTCTTAAAAAATCATTTTATATTTTGGTGGGTCACACATTCTGACGGCCGTCAGAAATGGTGACCTATGTGGTAATGGCTCTATGATGAGTATAAATCGGAAAAAAAGCCTCCAGATTAGTGTGAATCGATTAAATAACTACCCCAAACCATCTTTCGAAGTTTTAATACCTTTGGGAAGCAGTTATGATGGGAACACACATTCTTCAAAAATCGTTTTATATTTTGGTGGGTCAAACATTCTGACGGCCGTCAGAAATGGTGGCCTCTGTTTTAATGGCTATTTTGAAGACTCTAAATCCGAAAGAATGGCTAAAGATTAGTGTGCATCGATGAAATAATTACCCCAAACCATCTTTCGAAATTTGAATACCTTTAGGAAGCAGGTACTGTGGGAACACACATTCTTAAAAAAAAATATATATATATTTGTATTTTTTTTGGTGGGTCACACATTCTGACGGCCGTCAGAAAAGGTGACCTCTGTGGTAATGGCTCTATGATGAGTATAAATCGGAAAAAAGGCTCCAGATTAGTGTGAATCTATGAAATAATTACCCCAAACCATCTTTCGAAATTTGAATACCTTTAGGAAGCAGGTACTGTGGGAACACACATTCTTAAAAAATCATTTTATTTTTGGTGGGTCACACATTCTGACGGCCGTCAGAAATGGTGACCTATGTGTTAATGGCTCTATGATCACTCTAAATCGGAAACAATGGCGCCAGATTAGTGTGAATCGATAAAATAACTACCCCAAACAATCTTTCGAAATTTTAATACCTTTAGGAAGCAGTTACGGTGGGAACACACATTCTTAAAAAATCATTTTATATTTTGGTGGGTCACACATTCTGACGGCCGTCAGAAATGGTGACCTATGTGGTAATGGCTCTATGATGAGTATAAATCGGAAAAAAAGGCTCCAGATTAGTGTGAATCGATTAAATAACTACCCCAAACCATCTTTCGAAGTTTTAATACCTTTGGGAAGCAGTTATGATGGGAACACACATTCTTCAAAAATCGTTTTATATTTTGGTGGGTCACACATTCTGACGGCCGTCAGAAATGGTGACCTCTGTTTTAATGGCTCTTTTGAAGACTCTAAATCCGAAAGAATGGCTAAAGATTAGTGTGCATCGATGAAATAATTACCCCAAACCATCTTTCGAAATTTGAATACCTTTAGGAAGCAGGTACTGTGGGAACACACATTCTTAAAAAAATATATATATATTTGTATTTTTTTTGGTGGGTCACACATTCTGACGGCCGTCAGAAATGGTGACCTCTGTGGTAATGGCTCTATGATGAGTATAAATCGGAAAAAAGGCTCCAGATTAGTGTGAATCGATGAAATAATTACCCCAAACCATCTTTCGAAATTTGAATACCTTTAGGAAGCAGGTACTGTGGGAACACACATTCTTAAAAAATCGTTTTATATTTTGGTGGGTCACACATTCTGACGGCCGTCAGAAATGGTGACCTCTGTTTTAATGGCTCTTTTGAAGACTCTAAATCCGAAAGAATGGCTAAAGATTAGTGTGCATCGATGAAATAATTACCCCAAACCATCTTTCGAAATTTGAATACCTTTAGGAAGCAGGTACTGTGGGAACACACATTCTTAAAAAAAAATATATATATATTTGTATTTTTTTTGGTGGGTCACACATTCTGACGGCCGTCAGAAAAGGTGACCTCTGTGGTAATGGCTCTATGATGAGTATAAATCGGAAAAAAGGCTCCAGATTAGTGTGAATCTATGAAATAATTACCCCAAACCATCTTTCGAAATTTGAATACCTTTAGGAAGCAGGTACTGTGGGAACACACATTCTTAAAAAATCATTTTATTTTTGGTGGGTCACACATTCTGACGGCCGTCAGAAATGGTGACCTATGTGGTAATGGCTCTATGATCACTCTAAATCGGAAACAATGGCGCCAGATTAGTGTGAATCGATAAAATAACTACCCCAAACAATCTTTCGAAATTTTAATACCTTTAGGAAGCAGTTACGGTGGGAACACACATTCTTAAAAAATCATTTTATATTTTGGTGGGTCACACATTCTGACGGCCGTCAGAAATGGTGACCTATGTGGTAATGGCTCTATGATGAGTATAAATCGGAAAAAAAGGCTCCAGATTAGTGTGAATCGATTAAATAACTACCCCAAACCATCTTTCGAAGTTTTAATACCTTTGGGAAGCAGTTATGATGGGAACACACATTCTTCAAAAATCATTTTATATTTTGGTGGGTCACACATTCTGACGGCCGTCAGAAATGGTGACCTCTGTTTTAATGGCTCTTTTGAAGACTCTAAATCCGAAAGAATGGCTAAAGATTAGTGTGCATCGATGAAATAATTACCCCAAACCATCTTTCGAAATTTGAATACCTTTAGGAAGCAGGTACTGTGGGAACACACATTCTTAAAAAATATATATATATATATTTGTATTTTTTTTGGTGGGTCACACATTCTGACGGCCGTCAGAAAAGGTGACCTCTGTGGTAATGGCTCTATGATGAGTATAAATCGGAAAAAAGGCTCCAGATTAGTGTGAATCTATGAAATAATTACCCCAAACCATCTTTCGAAATTTGAATACCTTTAGGAAGCAGGTACTGTGGGAACACACATTCTTAAAAAATCTTTTTATTTTTGGTGGGTCACACATTCTGACGGCCGTCAGAAATGGTGACCTATGTGGTAATGGCTCTATGATCACTCTAAATCGGAAACAATGGCGCCAGATTAGTGTGAATCGATAAAATAACTACCCCAAACAATCTTTCGAAATTTTAATACCTTTAGGAAGCAGTTACGGTGGGAACACACATTCTTAAAAAATCATTTTATATTTTGGTGGGTCACACATTCTGACGGCCGTCAGAAATGGTGACCTATGTGGTAATGGCTCTATGATGAGTATAAATCGGAAAAAAAGGCTCGAGGTTAGTGTGAATCGATTAAATAACTACCCCAAACCATCTTTCGAAGTTTTAATACCTTTGGGAAGCAGTTATGATGGGAACACACATTCTTCAAAAATCGTTTTATATTTTGGTGGGTCACACATTCTGACGGCCGTCAGAAATGGTGACCTCTGTTTTAATGGCTCTTTTGAAGACTCTAAATCCGAAAGAATGGCTAAAGATTAGTGTGCATCGATGAAATAATTACCCCAAACCATCTTTCGAAATTTGAATACCTTTAGGAAGCAGGTACTGTGGGAACACACATTCTTAAAAAAAAAATATATATATTTGTATTTTTTTTGGTGGGTCACACATTCTGACGGCCGTCAGAAAAGGTGACCTCTGTGGTAATGGCTCTATGATGAGTATAAATCGGAAAAAAGGCTCCAGATTAGTGTGAATCTATGAAATAATTACCCCAAACCATCTTTCGAAATTTGAATACCTTTAGGAAGCAGGTACTGTGGGAACACACATTCTTAAAAAATCATTTTATTTTTGGTGGGTCACACATTCTGACGGCCGTCAGAAATGGTGACCTATGTGGTAATGGCTCTATGATCACTCTAAATCGGAAACAATGGCGCCAGATTAGTGTGAATCGATAAAATAACTACCCCAAACAATCTTTCGAAATTTTAATACCTTTAGGAAGCAGTTACGGTGGGAACACACATTCTTAAAAAATCATTTTATATTTTGGTGGGTCACACATTCTGACGGCCGTCAGAAATGGTGACCTATGTGGTAATGGCTCTATGATGAGTATAAATCGGAAAAAAAGGCTCGAGGTTAGTGTGAATCGATTAAATAACTACCCCAAACCATCTTTCGAAGTTTTAATACCTTTGGGAAGCAGTTATGATGGGAACACACATTCTTCAAAAATCGTTTTATATTTTGGTGGGTCACACATTCTGACGGCCGTCAGAAATGGTGACCTCTGTTTTAATGGCTCTTTTGAAGACTCTAAATCCGAAAGAATGGCTAAAGATTAGTGTGCATCGATGAAATAATTACCCCAAACCATCTTTCGAAATTTGAATACCTTTAGGAAGCAGGTACTGTGGGAACACACATTCTTAAAAAATCATTTTATTTTTGGTGGGTCACACATTCTGACGGCCGTCAGAAATGGTGACCTATGTGGTAATGGCTCTATCATGACTCTAAATCAGAAAAAAGGCTCCAGATTAGTGTGAATCTATGAAATAATTACCCCAAACCATCTTTCGAAATTTGAATACCTTTAGGAAGCAGGTACTGTGGGAACACACATTCTTAAAAAAAAATATATATATATTTGTATTTTTTTTGGTGGGTCACACATTCTGACGGCCGTCAGAAAAGGTGACCTCTGTGGTAATGGCTCTATGATGAGTATAAATCGGAAAAAAGGCTCCAGATTAGTGTGAATCTATGAAATAATTACCCCAAACCATCTTTCGAAATTTGAATACCTTTAGGAAGCAGGTACTGTGGGAACACACATTCTTAAAAAATCATTTTATTTTTGGTGGGTCACACATTCTGACGGCCGTCAGAAATGGTGACCTATGTGGTAATGGCTCTATGATCACTCTAAATCGGAAACAATGGCGCCAGATTAGTGTGAATCGATAAAATAACTACCCCAAACAATCTTTCGAAATTTTAATACCTTTAGGAAGCAGTTACGGTGGGAACACACATTCTTAAAAAATCATTTTATATTTTGGTGGGTCACACATTCTGACGGCCGTCAGAAATGGTGACCTATGTGGTAATGGCTCTATGATGAGTATAAATCGGAAAAAAAGGCTCGAGGTTAGTGTGAATCGATTAAATAACTACCCCAAACCATCTTTCGAAGTTTTAATACCTTTGGGAAGCAGTTATGATGGGAACACACATTCTTCAAAAATCGTTTTATATTTTGGTGGGTCACACATTCTGACGGCCGTCAGAAATGGTGACCTCTGTTTTAATGGCTCTTTTGAAGACTCTAAATCCGAAAGAATGGCTAAAGATTAGTGTGCATCGATGAAATAATTACCCCAAACCATCTTTCGAAATTTGAATACCTTTAGGAAGCAGGTACTGTGGGAACACACATTCTTAAAAAATCATTTTATTTTTGGTGGGTCACACATTCTGACGGCCGTCAGAAATGGTGACCTATGTGGTAATGGCTCTATCATGACTCTAAATCAGAAAAAAGGCTCCAGATTAGTGTGAATCTATGAAATAATTACCCCAAACCATCTTTCGAAATTTGAATACCTTTAGGAAGCAGGTACTGTGGGAACACACATTCTTAAAAAATCATTTTATTTTTGGTGGGTCACACATTCTGACGGCCGTCAGAAATGGTGACCTATGTGGTAATGGCTCCATGATCACTCTAAATCGGAAACAATGGCGCCAGATTAGTGTGAATCGATAAAATAACTACCCCAAACAATCTTTCGAAATTTGAATACCTTTAGGAAGCAGTTACGGTGGGAACACACATTCTTAAAAAATCATTTTATATTTTGGTGGGTCACACATTCTGACGGCCGTCAGAAATTGTGACCTATGTGGTAATGGCTCTATGATGAGTATAAATCGGAAAAAAAGGCTCCAGATTAGTGTGAATCGATTAAATAACTACCCCAAACCATCTTTCGAAGTTTTAATACCTTTGGGAAGCAGTTATGATGGGAACACACATTCTTCAAAAATCGTTTTATATTTTGGTGGGTCACACATTCTGACGGCCGTCAGAAATGGTGACCTCTGTTTTAATGGCTCTTTTGAAGACTCTAAATCCGAAAGAATGGCTAAAGATTAGTGTGCATCGATGAAATAATTACCCCAAACCATCTTTCGAAATTTGAATACCTTTAGGAAGCAGGTACTGTGGGAACACACATTCTTAAAAAAATATATATATATATTTGTATTTTTTTTGGTGGGTCACACATTCTGACGGCCGTCAGAAATGGTGACCTCTGTGGTAATGGCTCTATGATGAGTATAAATCGGAAAAAAGGCTCCAGATTAGTGTGAATCTATGAAATAATTACCCCAAACCATCTTTCGAAATTTGAATACCTTTAGGAAGCAGGTACTGTGGGAACACACATTCTTAAAAAATCATTTTATTTTTGGTGGGTCACACATTCTGACGGCCGTCAGAAATGGTGACCTATGTGGTAATGGCTCTATGATCACTCTAAATCGGAAACAATGGCGCCAGATTAGTGTGAATCGATAAAATAACTACCCCAAACAATCTTTCGAAATTTTAATACCTTTAGGAAGCAGTTAGGGTGGGAACACACATTCTTAAAAAAACATTTTGGTGGGTCACACATTCTGACGGCCGTCAGAAATGGTGACCTATGTGGTAATGGCTCTATGATGAGTATAAATCGGAAAAAAAGGCTCCAGATTAGTGTGAATCGATTAAATAACTACCCCAAACCATCTTTCGAAGTTTAAATACCTTTGGGAAGCAGTTATGATGGGAACACACATTCTTCAAAAATCGTTTTATATTTTGGTGGGTCACACATTCTGACGGCCCTCAGAAATGGTGACCTCTGTTTTAATGGCTCTTTTGAAGACTCTAAATCCGAAAGAATGGCTAAAGATTAGTGTGCATCGATGAAATAATTACCCCAAACCATCTTTCGAAATTTGAATACCTTTAGGAAGCAGGTACTGTGGGAACACACATTCTTAAAAAAAAATATATATATATTTGTATTTTTTTTGGTGGGTCACACATTCTGACGGCCGTCAGAAATGGTGACCTCTGTGGTAATGGCTCTATGATGAGTATAAATCGGAAAAAAGGCTCCAGATTAGTGTGAATCTATGAAATAATTACCCCAAACCATCTTTCGAAATTTGAATACCTTTAGGAAGCAGGTACTGTGGGAACACACATTCTTAAAAAATCATTTTATTTTTGGTGGGTCACACATTCTGACGGCCGTCAGAAATGGTGACCTATGTGTTAATGGCTCTATGATCACTCTAAATCGGAAACAATGGAGCCAGATTAGTGTGAATCGATAAAATAACTACCCCAAACAATCTTTCGAAATTTTAATACCTTTAGGAAGCAGTTACGGTGGGAACACACATTCTTAAAAAATCATTTTATATTTTGGTGGGTCACACATTCTGACGGCCGTCAGAAATGGTGACCTATGTGGTAATGGCTCTATGATGAGTATAAATCGGAAAAAAAGGCTCCAGATTAGTGTGAATCGATTAAATAACTACCCCAAACCATCTTTCGAAGTTTTAATACCTTTGGGAAGCAGTTATGATGGGAACACACATTCTTCAAAAATCGTTTTATATTTTGGTGGGTCACACATTCTGACGGCCGTCAGAAATGGTGACCTCTGTTTTAATGGCTCTTTTGAAGACTCTAAATCCGAAAGAATGGCTAAAGATTAGTGTGCATCGATGAAATAATTACCCCAAACCATCTTTCGAAATTTGAATACCTTTAGGAAGCAGGTACTGTGGGAACACACATTCTTAAAAATATATATATATATATTTGTATTTTTTTTGGTGGGTCACACATTCTGACGGCCGTCAGAAATGGTGACCTCTGTGGTAATGGCTCTATGATGAGTATAAATCGAAAAAAAGGCTCCAGATTAGTGTGAATCTATGAAATAATTACCCCAAACCATCTTTCGAAATTTGAATACCTTTAGGAAGCAGGTACTGTGGGAACACACATTCTTAAAAAATCATTTTATTTTTGGTGGGTCACACATTCTGACGGCCGTCAGAAATGGTGACCTATGTGGTAATGGCTCTATCATGACTCTAAATCAGAAAAAAGGCTCCAGATTAGTGTGAATCTATGAAATAATTACCCCAAACCATCTTTCGAAATTTTAATACCTTTAGGAAGCAGGTACTGTGGGAACACACATTCTTAAAAAATCATTTTATTTTTGGTGGGTCACACATTCTGACGGCCGTCAGAAATGGTGACCTATGTGGTAATGGCTCTATGATCACTCTAAATCGGAAAAAAGGCTCCAGATTAGTGTGAATCGATTAAATAACTACCCCAAACCATCTTTCGAAGTTTTAATACCTTTGGGAAGCAGTTATGATGGGAACACACATTCTTCAAAAATCGTTTTATATTTTGGTGGGTCACACATTCTGACGGCCGTCAGAAATGGTGACCTCTGTTTTAATGGCTCTTTTGAAGACTCTAAATCCGAAAGAATGGCTAAAGATTAGTGTGCATCGATGAAATAATTACCCCAAACCATCTTTCGAAATTTGAATACCTTTAGGAAGCAGGTACTGTGGGAACACACATTCTTAAAAAATCATTTTATTTTTGGTGGGTCACACATTCTGACGGCCGTCAGAAATGGTGACCTATGTGGTAATGGCTCTATCATGACTCTAAATCAGAAAAAAGGCTCCAGATTAGTGTGAATCTATGAAATAATTACCCCAAACAATCTTTCGAAATTTTAATACCTTTAGGAAGCAGGTACTGTGGGAACACACATTCTTAAAAAATCATTTTATTTTTGGTGGGTCACACATTCTGACGGCCGTCAGAAATGGTGACCTATGTGGTAATGGCTCTATGATCACTCTAAATCGGAAAAAAGGCTCCAGATTAGTGTGAATCGATTAAATAACTACCCCAAACCATCTTTCGAAGTTTTAATACCTTTGGGAAGCAGTTATGATGGGAACACACATTCTTCAAAAATCGTTTTATATTTTGGTGGGTCACACATTCTGACGGCCGTCAGAAATGGTGACCTTTGTTTTAATGGCTCTTTTGAAGACTCTAAATCCGAAAGAATGGCTAAAGATTAGTGTGCATCGATGAAATAATTACCCCAAACCATCTTTCGAAATTTGAATACCTTTAGGAAGCAGGTACTGTGGGAACACACATTCTTAAAAATATATATATATATATTTGTATTTTTTTGGGTGGGTCACACATTCTGACGGCCGTCAGAAATGGTGACCTCTGTGGTAATGGCTCTATGATGAGTATAAATCGAAAAAAAGGCTCCAGATTAGTGTGAATCTATGAAATAATTACCCCAAACCATCTTTCGAAATTTGAATACCTTTAGGAAGCAGGTACTGTGGGAACACACATTCTTAAAAAATCATTTTATTTTTGGTGGGTCACACATTCTGACGGCCGTCAGAAATGGTGACCTATGTGGTAATGGCTCTATCATGACTCTAAATCAGAAAAAAGGCTCCAGATTAGTGTGAATCTATGAAATAATTACCCCAAACCATCTTTCGAAATTTGAATACCTTTAGGAAGCAGGTACTGTGGGAACACACATTCTTAAAAAATCATTTTATTTTTGGTGGGTCACACATTCTGACGGCCGTCAGAAATGGTGACCTATGTGGTAATGGCTCTATGATCACTCTAAATCGGAAACAATGGCGCCAGATTAGTGTGAATCGATAAAATAACTACCCCAAACAATCTTTCGAAATTTTAATACCTTTAGGAAGCAGTTACGGTGGGAACACACATTCTTAAAAAATCATTTTATATTTTGGAGGGTCACACATTCTGACAGCCGTCAGAAATGGTGACGTATGTGGTAATGGCTCTATGATGAGTATAAATCTGAAAAAAGGCTCCAGATTAGTGTGCATCGATGAAATAATTACCCCAAAACATCTGTCGAAATTGTAATACTTTTAGGAAGCAGTTACAGTGGGAACACACATTCTTAAAAAAACGATATATTTTTTTGTGGGTCACACATTCTGACGGCCGTCAGAAATGGTGACCTATGTGGTAATGGCTCTATGATGACTCTACGTCCGAAAACTTGGCTCCAGATTCGTGTGAATTGATGAAATAACTACCCCAACCATCTTTCGAAGTTTTAATACATTTGGTAAGCAGGTGGGGTGGGAACACACATGCTTAAATCCTTTTGTTTGTGGGTCACACATTCTGACGGCTGTCAGAAATGGTTACCTCTGTTTTAATGGCTCTATGATGACTCTAAAGCCGAAACAATGGCTCCAGATTAGTGTGAATTGATGAAATAACTACCCCAAACCATCTTTCGAAATGTCAATACCTTTGGGAAGCAGTAATGGTGGGAAAACACATTCTTAAAAAATATTGTTTTGTGGGTCACACATTCTGACGGCCGTCAGAAATGGTGACCTCTGTTTTAATGGCTCTTTTGAAGACTCTAAATCCGAAAGAATGTCTAAAGATTAGTGTGAATTGATGAAAAAACTACCCCAAACCATCTTTCGAAATGTCAATACCTTTGGGAAGCAGTAATGGTGGGAAAACACATTCTTAAAAAATATTTTGTTGTGGGTCACACATTCTGACGGCCGTCAGAAATGGTGACCCTCTGTTTTAATGGCTCTATGATGACTATAAATCCGAAAAAAATGCTCCAGATTAGTGTGAATCGATTAAATAACTACCCCAAACCATCTTTCGAAGTTTTAATACCTTTGGGAAGCAGTTATGATGGGAACACACATTCTTCAAAAATCGTTTTATATTTTGGTGGGTCACACATTCTGACGGCCGTCAGAAATGGTGACCTCTGTTTTAATGGCTCTTTTGAAGACTCTAAATCCGAAAGAATGGCTAAAGATTAGTGTGCATCGATGAAATAATTACCCCAAACCATCTTTCGAAATTTGAATACCTTTAGGAAGCAGGTACTGTGGGAACACACATTCTTAAAAAAAAATATATATATATTTGTATTTTTTTTGGTGGGTCACACATTCTGACGGCCGTCAGAAATGGTGACCTCTGTGGTAATGGCTCTATGATGAGTATAAATCGGAAAAAAGGCTCCAGATTAGTGTGAATCTATGAAATAATTACCCCAAACCATCTTTCGAAATTTGAATACCTTTAGGAAGCAGGTACTGTGGGAATACACATTCTTAAAAAATCATTTTATTTTTGGTGGGTCACACATTCTGACGGCCGTCAGAAATGGTGACCTATGTGGTAATGGCTCTATCATGACTCTAAATCAGAAAAAAGGCTCCAGATTAGTCTGAATCTATGAAATAATTACCCCAAACCATCTTTCGAAATTTGAATACCTTTAGGAAGCAGGTACTGTGGGAACACACATTCTTAAAAAATCATTTTATTTTTGGTGGGTCACACATTCTGACGGCCGTCAGAAATGGTGACCTATGTGGTAATGGCTCTATGATCACTCTAAATCGGAAACAATGGCTCCAGATTAGTGTGAATTGATGAAATAACTACCCCAAACCATCTTTCGAAATGTCAATACCTTTGGGAAGCAGTAATGGTGGGAAAACACATTCTTAAAAAATATTGTTTTGTGGGTCACACATTCTGACGGCCGTCAGAAATGGTGACCTCTGTTTTAATGGCTCTTTTGAAGACTCTAAATCCGAAAGAATGTCTAAAGATTAGTGTGAATTGATGAAAAAACTACCCCAAACCATCTTTCGAAATGTCAATACCTTTGGGAAGCAGTAATGGTGGGAAAACACATTCTTAAAAAATATTTTGTTGTGGGTCACACATTCTGACGGCCGTCAGAAATGGTGACCCTCTGTTTTAATTGCTCTATGATGACTATAAATCCGAAAAAAATGCTCCAGATTAGTGTGAATCGATTAAGTAATTACCCCAAACCATCTTTCGAAGTTTTAATACCTTTGGGAAGCAGTTATGATGGGAACACACATTCTTCAAATTATTATTTTTTATTTTGGTGGTTCACACATTCTGACAGCCGTCAGAAATGGTGACCTATGTACTAATGGCTCTATGATGAGTATAAATCGGAAAAAAGGCTCCAGATTAGTGTGCATCGATGAAATAATTACCCCTAAACATCTGTCGAAATTGTAATACCTTTAGGAAGCAGTTACGGTGGGAACACACATTCTTAAAAAATCATTTTATTTTCCGTGGGTCACACATTCTGACGGCCGTCAGAAATGATGACCTATGTGGTAATGGCTCTATGATGACTCTAAATCCCGAAACAAATGCTCCAGATTAGTGTGAAATGATAAAATAACTAGCCCAAACCATCTTTTGAAGCGTTAATACATTTGGGAAGCAGTAATGGTGGGAACACACATTCTTAAAAAATCATTTTATTTTTGGTGGGTCACACATTCTGACGGCCGTCAGAAATGGTGACCTATGTGGTAATGGCTCTATCATGACTCTAAATCAGAAAAAAGGCTCCAGATTAGTGTGAATCTATGAAATAATTACCCCAAACCATCTTTCGAAATTTGAATACCTTTAGGAAGCAGGTACTGTGGGAACACACATTCTTAAAAAATCATTTTATTTTTGGTGGGTCACACATTCTGACGGCCGTCAGAAATGGTGACCTATGTGGTAATGGCTCTATGATCACTCTAAATCGGAAACAATGGCTCCAGATTAGTGTGAATTGATGTAATAACTACCCCAAACCATCTTTCGAAATGTCAATACCTTTGGGAAGCAGTAACGGTGGGAAAACACATTCTTAAAAAATATTGTTTTGTGGGTCACACATTCTGACGGCCGTCAGAAATGGTGACCTCTGTTTTAATGGCTCTTTTGAAGACTCTAAATCCGAAAGAATGTCTAAAGATTAGTGTGAATTGATGAAAAAACTACCCCAAACCATCTTTCGAAATGTCAATACCTTTGGGAAGCAGTAATGGTGGGAAAACACATTCTTAAAAAATATTTTGTTGTGGGTCACACATTCTGACGGCCGTCAGAAATGGTGACCCTCTGTTTTAATTGCTCTATGATGACTATAAATCCGAAAAAAATGCTCCAGATTAGTGTGAATCGATTAAGTAATTACCCCAAACCATCTTTCGAAGTTTTAATACCTTTGGGAAGCAGTTATGATGGGAACACACATTCTTCAAATTATTATTTTTTATTTTGGTGGTTCACACATTCTGACAGCCGTCAGAAATGGTGACCTATGTGCTAATGGCTCTATGATGAGTATAAATCGGAAAAAAGGCTCCAGATTAGTGTGCATCGATGAAATAATTACCCCTAAACATCTGTCGAAATTGTAATACCTTTAGGAAGCAGTTACGGTGGGAACACACATTCTTAAAAAAACATTTTATTTTCCTTGGGTCACACATTCTGACGGCTGTCAGAAATGATGACCTATGTGGTAATGGCTCTATGATGACTCTAAATCCCGAAACAAATGCTCCAGATTAGTGTGAAATGATAAAATAACTAGCCCAAACCATCTTTTGAAGTGTTAATACCTTTGGGAAGCAGTAATGGTGGGAAAACACATTCTTAAAAAATATTGTTTTGTGGGTCACACATTCTGACGGCCGTCAGAAATGGTGACCTCTGTTTTAATGGCTCTTTTGAAGACTCTAAATCCGAAAGAATGTCTAAAGATTAGTGTGAATTGATGAAAAAACTACCCCAAACCATCTTTCGAAATGTCAATACCTTTGGGAAGCAGTAATGGTGGGAAAACACATTCTTAAAAAATATTTTGTTGTGGGTCACACATTCTGACGGCCGTCAGAAATGGTGACCCTCTGTTTTAATGGCTCTATGATGACTATAAATCCGAAAAAAATGCTCCAGATTAGTGTGAATCGATTAAATAACTACCCCAAACCATCTTTCGAAGTTTTAATACCTTTGGGAAGCAGTTATGATGGGAACACACATTCTTCAAAAATCGTTTTATATTTTGGTGGGTCACACATTCTGACGGCCGTCAGAAATGGTGACCTCTGTTTTAATGGCTCTTTTGAAGACTCTAAATCCGAAAGAATGGCTAAAGATTAGTGTGCATCGATGAAATAATTACCCCAAACCATCTTTCGAAATTTGAATACCTTTAGGAAGCAGGTACTGTGGGAACACACATTCTTAAAAAAAAATATATATATATTTGTATTTTTTTTGGTGGGTCACACATTCTGACGGCCGTCAGAAATGGTGACCTCTGTGGTAATGGCTCTATGATGAGTATAAATCGGAAAAAAGGCTCCAGATTAGTGTGAATCTATGAAATAATTACCCCAAACCATCTTTCGAAATTTGAATACCTTTAGGAAGCAGGTACTGTGGGAATACACATTCTTAAAAAATCATTTTATTTTTGGTGGGTCACACATTCTGACGGCCGTCAGAAATGGTGACCTATGTGGTAATGGCTCTATCATGACTCTAAATCAGAAAAAAGGCTCCAGATTAGTCTGAATCTATGAAATAATTACCCCAAACCATCTTTCGAAATTTGAATACCTTTAGGAAGCAGGTACTGTGGGAACACACATTCTTAAAAAATCATTTTATTTTTGGTGGGTCACACATTCTGACGGCCGTCAGAAATGGTGACCTATGTGGTAATGGCTCTATGATCACTCTAAATCGGAAACAATGGCGCCAGATTAGTGTGAATCGATAAAATAACTACCCCAAACAATCTTTCGAAATTTTAATACCTTTAGGAAGCAGTTACGGTGGGAACACACATTCTTAAAAAATCATTTTATATTTTGGAGGGTCACACATTCTGACAGCCGTCAGAAATGGTGACGTATGTGGTAATGGCTCTATGATGAGTATAAATCTGAAAAAAGGCTCCAGATTAGTGTGCATCGATGAAATAATTACCCCAAAACATCTGTCGAAATTGTAATACTTTTAGGAAGCAGTTACAGTGGGAACACACATTCTTAAAAAAACGATATATTTTTTTGTGGGTCACACATTCTGACGGCCGTCAGAAATGGTGACCTATGTGGTAATGGCTCTATGATGACTCTACGTCCGAAAACTTGGCTCCAGATTCGTGTGAATTGATGAAATAACTACCCCAACCATCTTTCGAAGTTTTAATACATTTGGTAAGCAGGTGGGGTGGGAACACACATGCTTAAATCCTTTTGTTTGTGGGTCACACATTCTGACGGCTGTCAGAAATGGTTACCTCTGTTTTAATGGCTCTATGATGACTCTAAAGCCGAAACAATGGCTCCAGATTAGTGTGAATTGATGAAATAACTACCCCAAACCATCTTTCGAAATGTCAATACCTTTGGGAAGCAGTAATGGTGGGAAAACACATTCTTAAAAAATATTGTTTTGTGGGTCACACATTCTGACGGCCGTCAGAAATGGTGACCTCTGTTTTAATGGCTCTTTTGAAGACTCTAAATCCGAAAGAATGTCTAAAGATTAGTGTGAATTGATGAAAAAACTACCCCAAACCATCTTTCGAAATGTCAATACCTTTGGGAAGCAGTAATGGTGGGAAAACACATTCTTAAAAAATATTTTGTTGTGGGTCACACATTCTGACGGCCGTCAGAAATGGTGACCCTCTGTTTTAATGGCTCTATGATGACTATAAATCCGAAAAAAATGCTCCAGATTAGTGTGAATCGATTAAATAACTACCCCAAACCATCTTTCGAAGTTTTAATACCTTTGGGAAGCAGTTATGATGGGAACACACATTCTTCAAAAATCGTTTTATATTTTGGTGGGTCACACATTCTGACGGCCGTCAGAAATGGTGACCTCTGTTTTAATGGCTCTTTTGAAGACTCTAAATCCGAAAGAATGGCTAAAGATTAGTGTGCATCGATGAAATAATTACCCCAAACCATCTTTCGAAATTTGAATACCTTTAGGAAGCAGGTACTGTGGGAACACACATTCTTAAAAAAAAATATATATATATTTGTATTTTTTTTGGTGGGTCACACATTCTGACGGCCGTCAGAAATGGTGACCTCTGTGGTAATGGCTCTATGATGAGTATAAATCGGAAAAAAGGCTCCAGATTAGTGTGAATCTATGAAATAATTACCCCAAACCATCTTTCGAAATTTGAATACCTTTAGGAAGCAGGTACTGTGGGAATACACATTCTTAAAAAATCATTTTATTTTTGGTGGGTCACACATTCTGACGGCCGTCAGAAATGGTGACCTATGTGGTAATGGCTCTATCATGACTCTAAATCAGAAAAAAGGCTCCAGATTAGTCTGAATCTATGAAATAATTACCCCAAACCATCTTTCGAAATTTGAATACCTTTAGGAAGCAGGTACTGTGGGAACACACATTCTTAAAAAATCATTTTATTTTTGGTGGGTCACACATTCTGACGGCCGTCAGAAATGGTGACCTATGTGGTAATGGCTCTATGATCACTCTAAATCGGAAACAATGGCTCCAGATTAGTGTGAATTGATGAAATAACTACCCCAAACCATCTTTCGAAATGTCAATACCTTTGGGAAGCAGTAATGGTGGGAAAACACATTCTTAAAAAATATTGTTTTGTGGGTCACACATTCTGACGGCCGTCAGAAATGGTGACCTCTGTTTTAATGGCTCTTTTGAAGACTCTAAATCCGAAAGAATGTCTAAAGATTAGTGTGAATTGATGAAAAAACTACCCCAAACCATCTTTCGAAATGTCAATACCTTTGGGAAGCAGTAATGGTGGGAAAACACATTCTTAAAAAATATTTTGTTGTGGGTCACACATTCTGACGGCCGTCAGAAATGGTGACCCTCTGTTTTAATTGCTCTATGATGACTATAAATCCGAAAAAAATGCTCCAGATTAGTGTGAATCGATTAAGTAATTACCCCAAACCATCTTTCGAAGTTTTAATACCTTTGGGAAGCAGTTATGATGGGAACACACATTCTTCAAATTATTATTTTTTATTTTGGTGGTTCACACATTCTGACAGCCGTCAGAAATGGTGACCTATGTACTAATGGCTCTATGATGAGTATAAATCGGAAAAAAGGCTCCAGATTAGTGTGCATCGATGAAATAATTACCCCTAAACATCTGTCGAAATTGTAATACCTTTAGGAAGCAGTTACGGTGGGAACACACATTCTTAAAAAATCATTTTATTTTCCGTGGGTCACACATTCTGACGGCCGTCAGAAATGATGACCTATGTGGTAATGGCTCTATGATGACTCTAAATCCCGAAACAAATGCTCCAGATTAGTGTGAAATGATAAAATAACTAGCCCAAACCATCTTTTGAAGCGTTAATACATTTGGGAAGCAGTAATGGTGGGAACACACATTCTTAAAAAATCATTTTATTTTTGGTGGGTCACACATTCTGACGGCCGTCAGAAATGGTGACCTATGTGGTAATGGCTCTATCATGACTCTTAATCAGAAAAAAGGCTCCAGATTAGTGTGAATCTATGAAATAATTACCCCAAACCATCTTTCGAAATTTGAATACCTTTAGGAAGCAGGTACTGTGGGAACACACATTCTTAAAAAATCATTTTATTTTTGGTGGGTCACACATTCTGACGGCCGTCAGAAATGGTGACCTATGTGGTAATGGCTCTATGATCACTCTAAATCGGAAACAATGGCTCCAGATTAGTGTGAATTGATGTAATAACTACCCCAAACCATCTTTCGAAATGTCAATACCTTTGGGAAGCAGTAACGGTGGGAAAACACATTCTTAAAAAATATTGTTTTGTGGGTCACACATTCTGACGGCCGTCAGAAATGGTGACCTCTGTTTTAATGGCTCTTTTGAAGACTCTAAATCCGAAAGAATGACTAAAGATTAGTGTGAATTGATGAAAAAACTACCCCAAACCATCTTTCGAAATGTCAATACCTTTGGGAAGCAGTAATGGTGGGAAAACACATTCTTAAAAAATATTTTGTTGTGGGTCACACATTCTGACGGCCGTCAGAAATGGTGACCCTCTGTTTTAATTGCTCTATGATGACTATAAATCCGAAAAAAATGCTCCAGATTAGTGTGAATCGATTAAGTAATTACCCCAAACCATCTTTCGAAGTTTTAATACTTTTGGGAAGCAGTTATGATGGGAACACACATTCTTCAAATTATTATTTTTTATTTTGGTGGTTCACACATTCTGACAGCCGTCAGAAATGGTGACCTATGTGCTAATGGCTCTATGATGAGTATAAATCGGAAAAAAGGCTCCAGATTAGTGTGCATCGATGAAATAATTACCCCTAAACATCTGTCGAAATTGTAATACCTTTAGGAAGCAGTTACGGTGGGAACACACATTCTTAAAAAATCATTTTATTTTCCGTGGGTCACACATTCTGACGGCCGTCAGAAATGATGACCTATGTGGTAATGGCTCTATGATGACTCTAAATCCCGAAACAAATGCTCCAGATTAGTGTGAAATGATAAAATAACTAGCCCAAACCATCTTTTGAAGTGTTAATACATTTGGGAAGCAGTAATGGTGGGAAAACACATTCTTAAAAAATATTGTTTTGTGGGTCACACATTCTGACGGCCGTCAGAAATGGTGACCTCTGTTTTAATGGCTCTTTTGAAGACTCTAAATCCGAAAGAATGTCTAAAGATTAGTGTGAATTGATGAAAAAACTACCCCAAACCATCTTTCGAAATGTCAATACCTTTGGGAAGCAGTAATGGTGGGAAAACACATTCTTAAAAAATATGTTGTTGTGGGTCACACATTCTGACGGCCGTCAGAAATGGTGACCCTCTGTTTTAATGGCTCTATGATGACTATAAATCCGAAAAAAATGCTTCAGATTAGTGTGAATCGATTAAATAACTACCCCAAACCATCTTTCGAAGTTTTAATACATTTGGTAAGCAGGTGGGGTGGGAACACACATGCTTAAATCCT
Organism: Hypomesus nipponensis; assembly: GCF_054491055.1. Taxonomy (NCBI): domain Eukaryota; kingdom Metazoa; phylum Chordata; class Actinopteri; order Osmeriformes; family Osmeridae; genus Hypomesus; species Hypomesus nipponensis. Next base: position 3,209,737 of record NC_140376.1, on the reverse strand, counting down.
TTTGTTTGTGGGTCACACATTCTGACGGCTGTCAGAAATGGTTACCTCTGTTTTAATGGCTCTATGATGACTCTAAAGCCGAAACAATGGCTCCAGATTAGTGTGAATTGATGAAATAACTACCCCAAACGATCTTTCGAAATGTCAATACCTTTGGGAAGCAGTAATGGTGGGAAAACACATTCTTAAAAAATATTGTTTTGTGGGTCACACATTCTGACGGCCGTCAGAAATGGTGACCCTCTGTTTTAATGGCTCTATGATGACTATAAATCCGAAAAAAATGCTCCAGATTAGTGTGAATCGATTAAATAACTACCCCAAACCATCTTTCGAAGTTTTAATACCTTTGGGAAGCAGTTATGATGGGAACACACATTCTTCAAAAATCGTTTTATATTTTGGTGGGTCACACATTCTGACGGCCGTCAGAAATGGTGACCTCTGTTTTAATGGCTCTTTTGAAGACTCTAAATCCGAAAGAATGGCTAAAGATTAGTGTGCATCGATGAAATAATTACCCCAAACCATCTTTCGAAATTTGAATACCTTTAGGAAGCAGGTACTGTGGGAACACACATTCTTAAAAAATCATTTTATATTTTGGTGGGTCACACATTCTGACAGCCGTCAGAAATGGTGACCTATGTGGTAATGGCTCTACGATGAGTCTAAATCGGAAAAAAGGCTCCAGATTAGTGTGCATCGATGAAATAATTACCCCAAGACATCTGTCGAAATTTTATACCTTTAGGAAGCAGGTACTGTGGGAAGACACATTCTTAAAAAATCATTTTATTTTTTGGTGGGTCACACATTCTGACAGCCGTCAGAAATGGTGACCTATGTGGTAATGGCTCTATGATGACTCTAAATCAGAAAAAAGTCTCAAGATTAGTGTGAATCGATGAAATAATTACCCCAAACCATCTTTCGAAATTTGAATACCTTTAGGAAGCAGGTACTGTGGGAACACACATTCTTACAAATATTTTTTTATTTGTATTTTTTTTGGTGGGTCACACATTCTGACGGCCGTCAGAAATGGTGACCTCTGTGGTAATGGCTCTATGATTACTCTAAATCGGAAAAAATGGCTCCAGATTAGTGTGAATCGATAAAATAACTACCCCAAACCATATTTCAAAATTGTTATACCTTTAGGAAGCAGTTACGGTGGGAACACACATTCTTAAAAAATCATTTTATATTTTGGTGGGTCACACATTCTGACGGCCGTCAGAAATGGTGACCCATGTGGTAATGGCTCTATGATGAGTATAAATCGGAAAAAAAAGGCTCCAGATTAGTGTGAATCGATTAAATAACTACCCCGAACCATCTTTCGAAATTTTAATACCTTTAGGAAGCAGTTACGGTGGGAAGACTCATTCTTAAAAAATCATTTTATATTTTGGTGGGTCACACATTCTGACGGCCGTCAGAAATGGTGACCTATGTGGTAATGGCTCTATGATCACTCTAAATCGGAAACAATGGCGCCAGATTAGTGTGAATCGATAAAATAACTACCCCAAACCATCTTTTGAAGTGTTAATACATTTGGGAAGCAGTAATGGTGGGAAAACACATTCTTAAAAAATATTGTTTTGTGGGTCACACATTCTGACGGCCGTCAGAAATGGTGACCTCTGTTTTAATGGCTCTTTTGAAGACTCTAAATCCGAAAGAATGTCTAAAGATTAGTGTGAATTGATGAAAAAACTACCCCAAACCATCTTTCGAAATGTCAATACCTTTGGGAAGCAGTAATGGTGGGAAAACACATTCTTAAAAAATATTTTGTTGTGGGTCACACATTCTGACAGCCGTCAGAAATGGTGACCCTCTGTTTTAATGGCTCTATGATGACTATAAATCCGAAAAAAATGCTTCAGATTAGTGTGAATCGATTAAATAACTACCCCAAACCATCTTTCGAAGTTTTAATACATTTGGTAAGCAGGTGGGGTGGGAACACACATGCTTAAATCCTTTTGTTTGTGGGTCACACATTCTGACGGCTGTCAGAAATGGTTACCTCTGTTTTAATGGCTCTATGATGACTCTAAAGCCGAAACAATGGCTCCAGATTAGTGTGAATTGATGAAATAACTACCCCAAACCATCTTTCGAAATGTCAATACCTTTGGGAAGCAGTAATGGTGGGAAAACACATTCTTAAAAAATATTGTTTTGTGGGTCACACATTCTGACGGCCGTCAGAAATGGTGACCTCTGTTTTAATGGCTCTTTTGAAGACTCTAAATCCGAAAGAATGTCTAAAGATTAGTGTGAATTGATGAAAAAACTACCCCAAACCATCTTTCGAAATGTCAATACCTTTGGGAAGCAGTAATGGTGGGAAAACACATTCTTAAAAAATATTTTGTTGTGGGTCACACATTCTGACGGCCGTCAGAAATGGTGACCCTCTGTTTTAATGGCTCTATGATGACTATAAATCCGAAAAAAATGCTCCAGATTAGTGTGAATCGATTAAATAACTACCCCAAACCATCTTTCGAAGTTTTAATACCTTTGGGAAGCAGTTATGATGGGAACACACATTCTTAAAATTATTATTTTTTATTTTGGTGGTTCACACATTCTGACAGCCGTCAGAAATGGTGACCTATGTGGTAATGGCTCTATGATGAGTATAAATCGGAAAAAAGGCTCCAGATTAGTGTGCATCGATGAAATAATTACCCCTAAACATCTGTCGAAATTGTAATACCTTTAGGAAGCAGTTACGGTGGGAACACACATTCTTAAAAAATCATTTTATTTTCCGTGGGTCACACATTCTGACGGCCGTCAGAAATGATGACCTATGTGGTAATGGCTCTATGATGACTCTAAATCCCGAAACAAATGCTCCAGATTCGTGTGAATTGATGAAATAACGACCCCAACCATCTTTCGAAGTTTTAATACCTTTGGGAAGCAGTTATGATGGGAACACACATTCTTAAAAATATTTTTTTATTTGTATTTTTTTTGGTGGGTCACACATTCTGACGGCCGTCAGAAATGGTGACCTATGTGGTAATGGCTCTATGATGAGTCTAAATCGGAAAAAAGGCTCCAGATTATTGTGCATTGATGAAATAATTACCCCAAAACATCTGTCGAAATGTTAATACCTTTAGGAACCAGTTACGTGGGAACACACATTCTTAATTAGACTTCAACTAACAAGTCACATTTGGGTGTGTCAACGGAGCACAGCTCCGGTATGGTCATACATTTACTAGTACTACTTTAATATTAGTTTAGAAGTATTTTCCTATTATCCCTAGCACATAAACAAAGGGTCCCCACACACACACACACAGACACTTGAAAAGTGTTGTTACTGTGAGGTCATGGGTACGATGGGTGAGGAGGATTGGTCTCTGAGTCAGTCATGGACCCTCCTTGGAGATTCCTAATCCTTTGTTTTCCAATAGGAACACAATAGCTCTCTTACCAGCCAATCATGTTCCTTGTTCCTGCAGAGGATCTGCAGCCCTCGAGTCAGATGAGGTCTTTCATCATTCTCCCCTCACTTCTTCTGGATCCCTTTGTTTTTCTCTCTCTCTCGCCCCCTCACAAGCACTCTCCAGTCCTGTGTTCCTCCGGCTTGTTCACTTCATTGCCTTGGTGTTTCTGCTGTCTTTTCTACCTTTCCCACACACACACACACTGCCTCATTGCTGCAGAAAAAAGGTTTGAATTGTTTCATTAACCTCCCACTACTCTTTGTCGACCCAATCTGGGATTGCTGAAACAGCCCAGTGAGAATAGCGTGTTCTCACTCTAGATCAGGGGCTGTAGCTGCTTTCAATCGCATCCAAACAGCGGGACTGGGTCTGAGAGAAGAGGGGAGAGAGGAGGGAGGGGAGGGAGGGAGGGGAGAGAGGAGGGAGGGGAGGGAGGGAGGGGAGAGAGGATAGAGAGGAGAGAGGATTGAAGGGTGGGTGGGGGGGTGAAGGGGTCTGGGTAAACACCTGAGGAACCTTCTTTTCAACTGCACTGCAGGTGAGGACGACAAGGCCTTGGCGGGCTCACATTTATTATCCACAAAACGCTTCATTAGCTGGTAAACACTTTCAATTACCTCAGCAGAGCTGAATATTTAAATGGCCGCGCTCCAGGGAAACCTTCTGCAATTTTTGCCAATTAGTCTTTCCAGAAACTAACTGTTTCTAATGCAGAGCACGTACATCCGGCATCTTTTTAGTAAATTACTCAATGCCCTGCAAACTGTGTATAACGCATTTAGGCAAGTTGTTTGGGGAAAAGGTGTGATTTGTGAAGTTGTTTATGAGTGTTGGGTATCATTCACATTGGAACTGAGGATAACTTGATTTCAGTACCGGTACTTACAAGTACCTTTTTGTAGTCGTTTTTTAAAGTACTCTCTCTGTAATAACAAAAATGTAATATAGAAGTTCAAAATTCTATATGATCTTCTATAGTTATTGTATTCTACAACTTCAAAGAATAAAATGAACTACAGTAGCAATGAACTACTCTGAATGACTCTAGCAAACAGCCCTCTGGCTGCAAGCATGCTATATTGAGAGTCAAATCAATTTATCCAAGTTTATTTGTCTATGGAATCATTAGCGAGCACAGCAGGGCTGCTGTTAAAGAAGATTTTTTTTGTTACCGCAGCAACCCTCTGTGCCATCAAAACCAAGCTGTGTATACAGCCACAGTGTATAGACAGAGTTGTCAGGGAGCTGAGGCGGCAGATGGGGGAGAGAGAGACCGTCCATCTGGACAGGCAGGGATTCAGCTCTGGCCGCACCTCTGGATTAGATCTTCCAGCTGACCCTCGTCCTCTTAGGCCTGTAGTTCTACAAGCCCGACCCCTGACCCCTCTTGCAGGGGATGATAAATGAGACTTGAATGAAAGCAAGCGTGGCCGTCTGCACCCCAGTTTACTGTCCGGGGGGGGGGGGGGCTGGGGAGGCGACCCAACTGTTATTGGGTCACCTCATTTCATTTTGTGCCTGGGGAAGGAGAGGAGGTTTGCTGAAATGAAAATAGCATTTTCATCCATTCGCAGTTCCTGAGCTTGAAGTCTGAGATGTTGTTCCATCTCTTCGCCACCCTCTCCCACATAGCCTACTTTCCCCTCCCTCTGTCCCCCCCCCCCCCCGTCTTATGCCTTAACAGACCCCTGTGCTGTCGCTGGACAGAATGTCTTATTCTAATCATCGGCGCATTCAGTTTCTGTGGCTCTCATCACTTAGCAATAATCACTCCATCATGAGACTTTGCTACTTTTCCGCGACCTCAAGCCGACTCGCGGCTGTTGCCACGGCAACGGCGCGGTCACTTCTGTGACACTTGGCCCCCCTGTGCCCCCCTGTCTCAGCCCCCCCAAAAAAAATACAATAAAAAACTTTTGACAAAAATCAAGCAAAAGGTGAAGAGTGTAGGTAATGAAGAGGCAGAGACGGGTTATTTTCTATTAGCATCACATATTTAATCACCGGTATTGTCAAGGCTTCATTCTCCACCTCGGAAGGTTCTCTTAAAGAATCCTTTTCTCCTCATACATTCATAAATCAAGACAAAGGCAATGTGTCCACTGGGTAAAATTGTGCTCTCTGGTAATAGAACAAAGAGTGCAGAACAGATAACTATGGCTGTATAGCTCTGCATAGCTCTGAAGGTGAACAAGCAGCTTGAAGGTTCAGCAAGTAGCCTATCTAAAGAGATCTTAGTTCAGGTATCTCAGCCTGCAGTCCCACAGATCATGAACATGCTGGCTGGGCTAATGTAAGAGAGCCGGCTTAGGAGAAAGCAAAGGGCAAGAGCAGTATTTTCCCATTTTACGCTTTTTGTGTTTTGGTAATCTAGGCCAATGTTGTAACTCTTCTACATGCATGTTGAGGAGGGGGGTTACGGCCAAACCTGGCAACCAAATGGATGAGGCTTCATTGGTAGGGTGAAAAAGCCATGCCATTCTCTTCCAAATCTCGTGCTGGCCCCTGACACCTTACAGTGGGCTGCATGAGCATGAATTGGGTTTGTAGCTAATTATGTCTGTCTTAATCAGACCTCTGACAATGTATTTTAGACAGCCACCCCTCTATCTGCATGCCTGTTTGCCTGCCTGCCTGCCTGCCTGCCTGCCTGTCTGTCTGTGCTGGCTGCTAATTAATGTCTCTCTGGTTGTTCAGAGTATTTTATTTCTCTTTTATCACAGGAAAACTCTCTCTTTTTCCCTTCAAACCCACAGGGACAAAACAGACTGTGTAAGGCGAACACACACAAACGCACACAGACACACACAGGCACACATAAACAGTTGTATTTAAGCTTGTGGTAGCCAGCGATGATAGCAGAGTCTCTCTTGCTCCTACGAAGGACGGACTGTCTGACACCCCAGAAGACAGAGAAAGACGTCACCTCTGATTTAACACCGCCACGCTTCTCCTCCCTGGCAAATCTCAGAATGAGTCTCGTCACTATGCGTTTTCGAAAGAAGCCATGGATTTAATTGCTGTGTTGGTTGTCTGCCTAGCCTCTCCGCTCTAGATGGACCTGGTTGTGTTCACGGGGAGGTCGTTGCTGCCACTCCTCAGCGACGGGAGCCGTGTGGGCCTGGGGCCTTCTCCCTCTTTGTTCTTGCGGAAGCAGAAGACTCCGTAGAGGCGGAACTTCTTATCGGGGAAGCCCAGGTTGCGGACGCCGGGCTGGGCTCCTCCACAGCGGGAACGGGGGTTCACTATGGGGTACCGGATGCTGCCGTCCTCCAGCCAGCCGGCCTCGCAGCGATCCAGCAGCTGGAGCTTCCAGGCGGCGTACAGATGCCCCACCTTGGCCACGGACGAGCCGTCACGCAGGCAAGCTTTCACAGCCTCGGCGTAATTCACCTTCTTAAAGCGCTTCAGGAAGTAAACCTTGCCTGGAGCAGGGAGAGAGGAGGGGTGGGGGAGGGAGAGAGAGAGCAGGGGATGAGGGATAAAGGAGAGAGAGGGGAGAGAGCTACCTGAGACTGCAGGAGCCCCGAGGGAAGGGGTCGGTCTGCCCAGACTCTCCGCCCAGACGAGACTGGGTCTGAGCCTTCTCCTGAGCCTCGTGTGGACAGAATACTCAATCAAGCCAACATCCATTCAGCGCAGGCAAATACTCCATCTCCAAATAGAGAAGCAATACTTTACCTATTGACGGCCCTTCTGGCTAAAATTACTCTAAAACGCTTCCATTTGTACTTTAATCTCGCCCAGGGGGACCAATTTTTCCCTTTGTTAATGTTACAAAAAATGGTCCTGCAATTTGCAATTTGACCTGAAGTGAACTGTGTTCTGAGAACCTGGATCCAGGGAACCAGAGTCAGCACCAGAGAACTCCAGCTCTTGGCTATCGATTCACCGTTTGTTTACGCAACTTCTGCCTGTCGGGGAAGAACATGGTCTCATATTTCCCAGAGGCCCACTCTGTAAATGTCCTCCAGATGGTGTGTAACAGTATCGGCCACAATCGTTCCTGAAGCTCCAGTCTTGGGCCAGATTGTCCACATGAATTACCTCACGGTGATGAGGATGGGCGTTCTGCTCTCCCTCCATACATACAGTCTGTTCACCTCAGACCAGCTTTCATGTTCATAGGAATTCAATTTTTGTTTTCTAAAGAACAAAGGCTGTATTTTGTTTCAAGGAATGCATGCAAAATTATAATTCTTTCACTAGTCGCCATTGCCCACAGTAACTTTCACAGACTCCTGGCTGTAAATCATGTTTTTGACAGAATGAAAGGATTCAAATTCCCCTGTACGAGATGTTTTATTCTGTCAAGGCCTTGCGCAGAATACTGCTGTGCCCTCAAAACTTTACCCTTTCCTGAGATTCTTCAACTTTAGTTTGGTTTCATCATGAAGTCTGCAGAAGGCCGCGGGTGGGTTCCAGGTGTCCCACACTGTCACACTGTTGTGTGGGTGTGATGGGAATCAAAGAGGCCCAAGATGAAAGAGCAGCCTGGTGACCCTGTGGCCCCTTCTCATTGAGCAGAATAAACAGTCTGATCTGAATCCTAGGGCCTTAAGCCTGCCAGATCACAGGAAGAGATCTGAGGCCATCCCTCGTGGAAGACAGTAACGGGGCTACCCTGCCCCCCCCCCCCCCCCCTATACACAGAACAATCACCTCTTCTCTTCGCCTTCATCTCCACAGCTCTGATCATTAACAGGTAAGGAGAGACCACCTAAAACTGTTTAGCACGTACTTTAATTTGACGTCAGATCACTGCAGAGGAAGGAAGCAGCGGAGAGGAGAGAGGAGCGGACTCTTGGCAGTGGCACCACATAGGCAAAGACACACAAACACTCACCGTTAAGGTTGGAGGTGAAGCAGAAGGCGTCGTAGCGCTCGTCCTCCTTGTGTCTGTAACCGTAGTTGCGGACCCCCGCAGGGGTGTCCTTCCTGCCGCACTCGTCCCGGGGGTGTGAGATGGGGTACTGGACCGAGCCATCCTCCAGCCAGCCAGCGTTGCACCAATCAAGCCCCTCCAGCCAGGCCTTGTGCAGCTGGGAATGGGAGGCCAAGATGGCGTCCTGCCCTCGGCAAGCCTCCTCTGCCTGCTGGTAGTTGAGCTTGTAGCGCCCTACTGGAGTGTAGTAGGGGAACACCACACCTAGAGGGAGACAGGGGCGCTGGGTCACTATCGCCTGTTTCGTTTTGTTCAGCCTAAATAATGCCTCTGTTAAACTTGCTCTAAACTTGTTCTTTTATGAGTGTACTTTGTTTCCCCAGCAAGTGTACTTTTATATTTACATACATGTCTGTCGTATTTACTATGACACCTGTTGGTATGCGAATGCTGGGTAACAACAAGCATGTCCGCTTCCTAAAGCAGGTCATGATTTCGTCCTCGGATGTCCATCTGACCTTCGAGGTCGAGGTTAACGAATCCCGTGTCGTCCTCCATGTCGTTGGTCACCTCGCACTCGTAGCGCCCGTAGTCGTCCAGCGTGACGTTGTGGATGACCACGGAGGCGTCCTCCGGGCCCGCCTGCTCCAGGGACACCCGTCCCAGATACCCCCCGAACGCCCTCTGCTGGCGGCCCAGCGCCACAAACACGTCCACGAACTGCAGCGCATCCGTCACCTTGGTCCACTTGATGCGGACGCGGTCCGGGTCGGAGTTCTCGGGCTCGTGGTGGAACCGGCAGGGCAGGGTGATGGAGCCCCCGCGGTGACTGATCACCTTACCGGGAGCCGTCTGCACAATCACCGCCCCGGTCTCGTCCTCTACCGGGAAGGGGGGAGGGGTTGGTGTGAGTTTGAGTCACTGCAAAATAACAGACTTTGTACGTGTGGAGTTAGCTACTTAGGCGAAGACAAAATTGAGCCAGGTACAGTGTTTCCACTGCAGTACCTACGCCCACCTATTGGACCCAGGGGGTCTGGTTTGTGTTACTGGCACACAAGCTGTTCCTAAGACTTTGTGTATGTGTGTGTGTGTGTTTCGTGCTCTGCTTCTAAGGACCTAGCCATTAACCACACGACACAAGAGAGTGATGCAGCCAAGCTGAAGGAGCCTCTAACAGATTTATATCATCTATATTCCTGAAGGAAATCTCACTCTTGGCAGTACTTTTTATCTTTAGCAAACATAACAGCTGCTCTTTTTTTTAAATAGTTTTCTCTCTGCGGGATAAAACATACTTTTCTCCAGAGATGAAGTATGTGTGTGATTGGAAAGCGATCTTTCAGCTTGTTAAGAACACTGAGAGTCGGAAGAGAAGACGAAATCTTACCGAGGACATGGACCACCCTCCTCCTCCCTTTCTCTATATCTGCTGGGAGGGAGGTCACGGACAGGGTGACGAGTAGACAGGTGTAAGCCACTATCCCCGTGTTCAGGACCGGGGCCTTGGTGAACATCTGTAGGGGGAGGGGGGTGGGGGGGGGGGGACACAGGTGGGGGATGGATTCATAAGGGTCCCCTGGAGCCCGGAATCTTCCAGTGGCATGCCAGGGAGTGTATTCTCACGAAGGTACTTTAGGTTTCACATAAACACTCGCGGAAATAAATGCTGAAACGGTTTCATGCTGGCTGTGTAAACAGGGTTGCTCATACGAGGGGGTTTGGGGCAGGGGTTGAGTGTGGAGTCAGTGGAGGGGATTTGAGTTAAGGCATTTCTTGTCAGTCGGTTGCAACAGTGAGGGGAGGTGAGATGATGGTGATGAAAACTTAAACAAAAAAGTATTTGGCTGGATGTCATAAAATAATATACATATACGGTAGGTAGAAATGTAAGGTAAATCTGGGCAGAGTATATGTAGTATCATTGCCGGATCAAATATTTTGCAGTCATACTGGTTGTCTGCACAGTAGCCTACACATTGATACACATTGGATAAGTAGGCTTATAGGCTGTTTCTGGAATTTAAGTACAATGTCATGAACGTCGTATGCAGCATCTTGCAGAAGAAATCTTCTTTGTTACGCATTAAAAAAAATGTATTATAATGCTGCCGGACTAACTGCAAAAGCAGAGCATATGTTATGATGACACTCTTCATGAGAGTTCGTTGAATTTCGAACGCATGATGCAGGTTTAATCTACATGCGCAACTGTGCTGCCTGCAAGATACATTGTTATCAAGGCTAAACACAATGACATCCATGCAGTAAAAAGTGCGCATGACACAAGGAACCAAACCACTACATCACATGATAACTTACCATCATCATAAATACAATACTTTCTGGACGAAGTTAAATGTGCCGTCGTAAACTGTGTGCTTCGGATGGGCCAGTGGTGCAGTACTTGACTCGTATCCCCTCTCTACTGCGGTAGCGGTTTCTTGTCCCATTGCTGTCTGATTATGGCAATGCAGGAGAACTGCTGACGGACTGAATCTCCAGGATAGTGGGACGACTCCCGCGTACCTCATTTTCAGCATAATGACGTGGGAAACCCTTTCACAGTTATACAGAGCTACGAGCAAATCAGGATATAGCCCAGTGTACAAATAAGTACATAGTATACCTATGTATTTTTTGTCATTTTTTATATCGTAATTTTTATTTTCATTGACGTATTTTTCTTGATTACGCATTCATTCAAGTAAAATACGAAGAATTTACTGACCCCTGTGGTCATCTAGATATTAGGTATGACGTGAGCTCCACCGGGGGATTAGCTCAAATGGTAGAGCGCTCGCTTAGCATGCGAGAGGTAGCGGGATCGATGCCCGCATCCTCCATCTTTTCTTGTTGTAACGTGTCGAAAAATATACACAGCACATCTGAATCAGAATCAGAATGGGATTTATTCGCCATGAAAGTTTGCACAGACAAGGAATTTGCTTTGGCAGGAAGGTGCATACAGTAAACATATAGGAATCTTAAATTTAAATATGTGGTCTAACTATACTAAGGATACATAAACTAGCAATACTAAGTGGAATATAATTAAAATAAAATCTACAATAAAGTAAAATATAAGTTGCCAATTTACAATATAGAATACAATATAAAATACAAATAATTACAGGAATTGAGTGTAGTGCAAAATGTAAATAGTTTTTTAAGGACATTCAGTCAGTGTGAGCTTTGGCCTTGTTGAGGAGGCCAACAGCGGAAGGGAAGAAACTGTTTGTATGGCGTGAGGTTTTGGTCCTGATGGACCGCAGCCTTCTGCCAGAGGGGAGTGACTGAAACAGGGAATGTCCAAGGTGGGAGGAGTCAGCCACAATCTTCTTCGCCCGTCTCACGGTCCTCGAGGTGTGCAGGTCCTCGAGGGAAGGCAGATTGCAGCCAATCACCTTTTCTGCAGTGCGGATGATACGCTGCAGCCTGCTCTTGTCCTTGGCAGTGGAAGCAGCGTACCAGGTGGTGATGGAGGAGGTGAGGATGGACTCAATGATGGCTGTGTAGAAGTGCACCATCATTGTCTTTGGCAGGTTGAATTTCTTCAGCTGCCGCAGGAAGCACATACTCTGTTGTGCTTTCTTGGTGAGGGAGCTAATGAAACAAACATCGGAATAATTTGAAACTATTTATTTTTCATCTTAATCATTATAACAATATATATTATCATCAGCACAGTTACATCTAAAAAGTCTAATTTACCCCTCAAACTACAATTACATTTATTCAGTTAGCAGACACTTTTATCCAAAGCAACTTCCAAGAGAGAACTTTAGAAAGTGCATAGGTCACTGATAATAACAACAACATGGCCACAAAAACATTGCAGGTAGCCAAAACATGAAGGATACATTGTGAACAACCAAAATAAGTGCCAAAGAGAAGAACCATAAGAGCATGTAGTTAAACAAGTTACAATTACATAACATGAACCGCTATAAGTGCAGGTGTACCTGTAGAAAAACAAGCCACAATAATAAAAACAATATATCACAGCAAGTACAAACATTTTAATCAGTTACCACTAACCACAAGAGCAACAAGTCTCTAAGCAAGAGTCATTGTGATCCTTGAGTAAACTAACATCGGGTCAAGCAAACCATTACTAAGTACCGTTGTACTCCCGGAACAAGTGCGTCTTGAGCCTTTTCTTGAAGGTGGGGAGACAGTCAGTGTCTCTGATGGAGGTGGGGAGTTGATTCCACCACTGGGGGGCCATGTTGTAGAGGGTGAATCTACACTATCGAGAGACTGCAGCCATGTGGGCCATGAGGGAGAGCTCGTCATCCATGGTAACCCCAAGGTTCCTGGCAGAGGATGAAGGGGTCACCGTTGCAGATCTCAGGGTGATTGAGAGATCGTGGGAGATGGAGGGTTTAGCCGGAATGATGAGAAGTTCTGTTTTGGTGAGGTTCAGCTGGAGGTGGTGCTCGGTCATCCAGGCGGAGATGTCTGTGAGGCAGGCCTCAATCCTAGCTGAGATCCCTGGATCAGTTGGGGGGAACGACAGGTACAGCTGCGTGTCGTCAGCGTAGCAGTGATAGGAGAAGCCATGAGAGGTGATGATTGGTCCAAGTGAGGTGGTGTACAGAGAGAAGAGGAGGGGTCCAAGGACGGAGCCCTGTGGGACACCAGTGGAGAGCTGGCGAGGGCCTGACAGTTTGCCTCCCCAGGAGACTTGGTAGGATCTTCCCGACAAGTAGGATGAGATCCACTGGAGTGCTGTGCCAGTGATGCCCATCTCAAAAAGTCTGTAGAGCAGGATCTGGTGGTTAACCATATCAAACGTTGCAGAAAGGTCCAGCAGAATGATGACGGATGACCTGGAAGCCGCTCTGGCAGACTGGAGGGCAGTGGTGACTGAAAGGAGGGCAGTCTCTGTGGAGTGGCCAGTCTTGAAGCCAAATTGGTTGGGGTCAAGCAGGTTGTTCTGAGAGAGAAAGTTTGACAGTTGGTTAGATACAGCACGTTCAATTGTTTTTGAAAAGAATGGTAACATTCTTTTTTGTCTTTCTTAATTTTGCATTAATTCAAGTAAAATACGAAGAATTTACTGACCCCTGATGGTCAGTTTGATATTAATAAAGTGGTTGGCTCCACCGGGGGATTAGCTCAAATGGTAGAGCGCTCGCTTAGCATGCGAGAGGTAGCGGGAACGATGCCCGCATCCTCCATCTTTTCTTGTTGTTGTAATATGTCAGAAAAATATACACAGCACATATACAAACATCGGAATAATTTGAAATTATTAATTTTTCATCTTAATCATTATAACAATATATATTATCATCAGCACAGTTACATCTAAAAAGTTTAATTTACCCCTCGAACTAACAAAGTTTTGTGTACGACATATAACAAATTGAAATGTAAGCAACGATAAAGGAATGATATTATGGAAATGAAGAAACGCCTAAGTAGAGTTCCCATAGGCCTTTATGTAAAGTTTCCACCCTCCAGTATTGCTCTCCTCACACCCACAGTTATTGACGCTGTCTAACCCAGCCTGCCTGAATCTGCCTATGTCTGTTTAGCCTGTGTGCTATATGCAGCTGAGGCAGAGGTCTCTGGGGGCCAGGCTGAGCAGACGTCTGCAGAGGGGGGCAGGGAACGTCCCTCGTGGATCCCATCACGGACAAGACTGCTCCGGAAGTCCACGTGTGTCTGTCAAACTGTGTGTGTGTTTGTGTGTGTGTTTGTGTGTGTGTGTGTGTGTGTGTGAGTGAGAGGGGGAGGGAGAGAGGGGGGAGGGGGAGTGGGAGAGGGGGCAGTGCAAGCATGTGCAAGCAGACCGTTCAGTGTTGCTATACATCAGCAGGACAAAAACTGCTGAGTGGGAATGGATTAGTGTGTGTGTGTGTGTGTGTGTGTTTGTGTGTTTGTGTGCGTGTGTGTGTGTGTGTGTAGCTCATACTGACCCATATGTGTGCTGTTAGATGAGGACCTCTTGGGTATTGATGATGTAGGTTACACAGGGCTACTCTATAACACATTTATCTCTGTTTCGAAAACGCTTGCTGTTCTGTCTTCTCAATTACCTGTCGTGGGTGTATTGAGTGGTCTCATGGGGGGTCACATGGTAACCTCAGGATGCAAAGTATTTTGCTATATGAGCACAAAGTACTTCTGCTTTCACACCTACTATTTAAAAAACTGTCTTTCCAGCATATTCATTTGTTACCTCCTGAGTGTCTGTTAAAACTAATCTCTGGCATATGCTATGTTTAAGTTTATTCCAATTTAAATCTTTACAGATTTACAGGATTTACAGATTCAGTGTCTACACTGAGATTAAATGTTTCTGTATTCAGTATTCAGTTGTCAGGCAGTGAGTCGTGTGTTAAATTACCCAATAACATTTAATCAGAAAGACCACTGGCTGTAATTGGTTGTGAGGGAACCTGAAACAACTATATCAATATGTTGTGCAGAAAACACAGAAAACACGCTTGTCAAATCCAGCTAGGATTCAATGAGTTTCCTTTTATAACAGAACAATTGACAGGGAGGGGCAAAGTTTACTGGGTACCCACACAGAAAAAAGAATACAGTGACATCACTCAGTCAGGAGGGAGGGAGAGAGGGAGAGAGGGGGAGATGGGTAGAACTAGCTGAATATATTACACAGAAGTGAGCTTAACAAAAACCGCCCCAGCCTGGTGTACCTGTTATTAAACAAGCATCTCCATTTATGAGTGTGGTGGAAAGACTGGCAACATGACAGCTCTGTGACAGTGTGTTTGGCTGGGAGCGCCCAGTGAGGGCTAATGTTGACTGAGGTGTTTTTGCCAACCACAACACAGGCTGAGCCTTACTGGCCAATCAGATCGCTCTGAGGTTAAGAGCCGCAGCTGAACTAACACCACTCAATCGTTTTGTTCCCTGTTTTATAGAAAAATTTATGGATTGCTCTCCATTCCTCTCCCCTCTCTGCCCCTGCCTCCCTCTCCTGTCACCTTCCTTCCTCTCCTCATCCCCTCATCTCGTCGCCTCGGTTATTATGAGTGTAATCCTTGAGTTCAAACTGACTGAAACCAGCAGAAGACCCTATGTAGTTAATGCAGAAATGGGTTTTCCATTCCTGCTGATCTGCGACAATCACGTCTTAACAAGCAAAGAAGATTCGTTTCACTTTGCCGCTCTTGTGTTTCCTCTGTATTGATTAAAGGCTGTGTGGGTAAGCACATGGGTCTCATGCAGTATACTTTACGAAAGATTCCCATTCAAGAGCTCTTAATCTTGTTAGTTATCAAGGTGTCTTTCTCCTTGCTGTAGGGAAGCCCTGTCTGGCCTGGGAAGGAGGACACAGTGAGGAAGAAGTTGGGGTTTTCGGTGCAGCGCATGGCGATGATCTGAGGGATGGCCACGTACACCAGGTTGGCAGCCATGACAACCAGGAAGGCGTCTCCAGGGATACGATAGGGGGCCATTGTACGAGAGTGGAGGGAGCCTCCCATATGGGCAAACTGGCACTGTAGTGGAGAGAGAGAAAGAGAGAAGTGACCATGACTAATTACCATTCTAGCTCATATGACGGATAACCACAAGGTAATTTAACTGATGAGCATCCAGGTTACAAGACTGATAACTACTGGGGGCACTCAACAGAAAAATCACTAAGGTCACGTGACTCATAACCACTGAGGTCATGTGATGGATCCGTATCTCAGTGAGCGTACCTGGGCCATGGCTCCGGCGAAGAACACGCTGAGGTCAGGCACCCAGTTGCAGCCGGGTTCCACCAGGCCGTACACCAGCGCCCCCAGGATGGGCACGCCGTAAAACAGGAAGTGCAGCATCTAGGAACAGAGACAGAGAAATGGTGGTAAGATGGAGAGAGACAGAGAGACAGAGAGATGGTGGTAAGATGGAGAGAGACAGAGCGAGAGAGAGATGGTGGTAAGATACAGAGAGACGGAGAGACAGAGCGAGAGAGAGATGGTGGGAAGATGGAGAGAGACAGAGCGAGAGAGAGATGGTGGGAAGATGGAGAGAGACAGAGCGAGAGAGAGATGGTGGTAAGATGGAGAGAGACAGAGAGACAGAGAGATGGTGGTAAGATACAGAGAGACAGAGAGATTGAGAGAGAGATTGAGAGAGAGAGAGATTGAGAGAGAGAGAGAGAGAGAGAGAGAGAGAGAGACAGAGAGAGAGAGAGAGAGAGAGACAGAGAGAGAGAGAGAGAGAGAGAGAGAGAGAGAGAGAGAGAGAGAGAGAGAGACAGAGACAGTGTTACACTTCCCTCACAGGGGAGCTCTGACACCTCAATGGACAATTAATACAGTCCATCCTCATCTCCGGTAGAGCTGGACCAGGGCTGCAGCAGTTGTAGTACCCACACAGAATACAGATGACCACCACTGCAGCCCACACACTCTTAGAAGTGACTCTCACTTCAGTGGAGAACATTTTTCAGCATGAAAGTCTGTTTACTGCAGGTGTTGCCGTGTGGACGTACACCCCTGAGCAACGGCTTTCATTTGGACTCTGCCGTCTGGATGAATCCTAATGAACTGAGCCCAGAAGCTGAGAGCCAATCACGAACGCCCTTCAGTGTTTGCGAGCGTGTCTGCTTGCTGTGGTTTATCACCGTCAATGATTAAAAAGGTCGGTCAACGCAAGAGCAGTGCAACCCTGAGAAATCCCTTTCTGGATACAGAAAGCACACACACACACACACACACACACACACACACAGCTTTGGCAAGCTCACAGACATGCCATTACACACACACAAACACATACAGCCTTTGCATGCACTCAGACGTGCAGTGACACAAACACAAACACACACACTCACACACACCTCTCCCACCCACCGCGCCGCTGGGCTCAGAGGAAGGATTAGCTTATCAACTTCTCAGCATGCGGCTCCCTGCGTGATCGATGAACCGCCATTGTGCCAGGACTGGAGCCACAGCAAGGTCTTTGGATAACCTATTGACTCGTCTAAGAACCCCCGACACGACTCAAACGGGGGAAAAACACAGCTTGCCAGATGAAGGAAACCTTCGGGGGCTGTGATTCTATCCAGTCACCGCAGTGCAGCTCCAGACTAACAAATGAGAGGGACACATGGAGGCGGTGGCCTCTCGCCCCCAACTCATTGTTGCTGTAATGATGAAAAATAGCGGTGTAATCACTTCTGGGAGACACGCAGAGACACTACGAGAGAGAGAGAGAGAGAGAGAGAGAGAGAGAGAGAGAGAGAGAGAGAGAGAGAGTGGTAAGAAAGAGGTAAGAAAGAGCCACTCTTCTAGGAAGTTGCTGCTGATCTCACCCAACATGGTGGCTGGGCGGGCATGCGCTTACTTCGACCCCGAGCGAGGCTCGGTCGTTAACGGAGGCCGCGGGCGCTGTGCTCGGGTGTGCCTGATGTCTAAATTACCCACCATAACCCTGGGGTAGCCCACGGGGTCCTTCAGGTAGGGCTCGTACTGCTTGAGGTAGATGGTACAGGCCTCCAGGGGGGCGTCAAGAGCCACCTGCAGAGGGGACACGGCAGGGAAGGGTTAGTCTGTCCGCACAGCTGCTGCTATATCTAATGTGGTTAGGTTATTTACGACACGAATAACACCTCTTTAAGGGGAGAAAGTACTGCATCGGCTGTTCAGGGTGAGTGCGGATCTTTCGCTGCTCACAGCATGAGCAGCTAACCAGCTGTCTATTGGTTCGCACGCCACATGAATATGAAGCTTAGTGTTAGGCTCTGCTCCCTGTAAATACTCTCCCACACCTGACCTGGAGCTGAGCACACTAGCATTCTCTTCATGTTTCACTTGACGGAGAAGGAACTAGTGAGAAGCCATGGCCAGGAGCTGTCTGATGTCATAGGGTGGAGCATTAGGAGGAGGAGTCTCGTGTCTCACCAGGCCCCTGAAGATGGTGAAGGCCATGGCAGCCAGCGCCAACAGCACCAGCATCAAGTCCTGAGGACGCCAGATCAGCCTCATGCACTGTACGAACATGGCCTGCGGAGGGAGAGGGGTGAGTTTCAATAGTCTGATGAGGTAAAAAAAAAAAAAAAAAAAAGACAATTAGCTAAGGTTTTAATAGATTGTTTTCACCTGATTCCCCATTTTTCCCCGAAACACTGTTTAAGGAGTGGAGCTTTGAGATGAAGGAGCAGATTCCAGAGGAATAAACATTTTCTACATTTTACACTTACGTTGTATCCACCAGTCAACTGCTTGGACTTAGCGCTGGTGAAGACTGAGACAGCCCCCCATACAGGCACCAGCAGGAAGGGCATGTTGAGCCAGAAGGCAGGGCGAATATCTGACCCTTGTTTACCTACCAGGGAACAGAGATGAGGAGAGTAAGACAGAGAAAGAGGGAGGGAGGGAGGGAGGGAGGGAGGGAGGGAGGGAGGGAGGGAGGGAGGGAGGGAGGGAGGGAGGGAGGGAGGGAGGGAGGGAGGGAGGGAGGGAGGGAGGGAGGGAGGGAGGGAGGGAGGGAGGGAGGGAGGGAGGGAGGGAGGGAGGGAGGGAGGGAGGGAGGGAGGGAGAATGCTGTTGCTTCATCCCAGGGATTCTAGAACAATGAGTTCCACGATACTTCCAAAAGTAGAGCATTCTATTTTTAACCGTGTTGAAAGGTGACATGAGTCTTACACACGCCACGTTGACGAGGCTCTGCCAAAAGAGGATCACGCAAAACACATATTTAAATGATTTATTCTAACCCAGTTATGACTAATTAATTTTAATCATGGCAACATCTTAAGTAAATGCATGACTGGAAAACAAAACGTTTTGGTGAGAACGACACCAGAGGTCGGTTTGATTCTCCGGCAGACTTCGGCATGCCGTTTGAAACTTCCAACAACAGATGCCTTGTCTATTTTCCCTTTGTTCTGTGAAATACAAAAGCGAGCGTGGGCTCTGTGTTCCTCTGCTACGTCTAAACTGTGACACTGATGATACGAGGCAGGCCAGATGTTCCATTGATTTCCAGGCTGTTGTGCTGGGATGGAGGAGGAAAGAGAAGCTCACCTACAACAATACCGGTGACAAAGATACTCATGTTAGCCAGCAGAGACCCGGCCCAGAAGAGACCCATGATGCGATAGTCCTTCCTGGATGGAGGAACCACAAAGTCAGTACTTTGACTATGCATGTCTTCATTTGTTTTTGCATATCTACATAGAACTACTTACAGTATATCAATGAGATACACTCACAATAGAACAATTCACACTGCAAAAAAATACAGTTAATATTTATCTACAGTAGAAGGGTTTCTAACGTCTAACCCAAGGACTTCTGTAGGACGGGGGGGAGTACAGTAGTCTTGGACAGACTCAGGAGCTCAGCATTATTCTCAGGTTCCCAGACAAGCATGTTCGAGAGGTGTGTGTAGTCACCGAACCACCTCTGTTACAACCACTCGGAGATGACGAGCTGAAGGCCAGGCAACCCTCACCTCTCAGTGATGCGGCAGATCATGAACAGGTACAGGATGAAGTGCACGATTCCGTCCCAGTAGCACATCATGATGCCGTAGGCTGTTCCCAGGTACGGCTCCCCCTGCAGGTGGAGGATCGGTACTGTCAGGAGAGCTATGAGGCCAGAAAGATCTTGAAAAAGGGGACCCGTATAAAAGATGGCACACAAAAGAAGACATTATAAATACTGACCGCTTTCTGGTAAAACTCCATGAATCCAGTGATCCAGCCATCGTGTTGCAGGGCACTTACAAGGTCGATGACACACGTAAAGGAGAAAACCGCAAACGCTGTGGAGACCAGGACAAAAATCGATATGTTTTCATATGGAGATGGATGAGAGAAAGAGAGTGGTAGAACGGCAATAATTTTAGAAAGTAGTTCATTCTAAAGCAAGTCAACAAGGTCATTTAAATGCCTCAATTACACTGAAAATGAATTGGATTAATGTGTAACTGTTTTTCAACAAGTTCTTGCAATTAGCATAAACTGATTGCATTTGTAAAATATTTCAGCATTGGTAAAAGAAAAGCCTTTGTACAGTATGTTGAGGAATTCAGCTCAGAAAACTCAAGTTGTTAAGCAGCTCTAGGGAGGGAACAATGATCGTTATGCTCCCATTGTGGTTATGATAAAGGGTGAGCTTATCCTCCATGTAATTACTCAATCTGCACTGTCTCACTCTTTCATAAATCGAATAACAAAGTTCTTTACTTCTTGTAAAGACGCTCTGACAAGACTGGATTGGTGAAAAGCGCAACTTCTTTTTTCCCCCTCATGAGACTCCTTCACTATGTCTCTCTCTTTTTACCCACCCCCTCCTCCTCCTCTCTCTCGATCCCTCTCTCATCTATCTGTGTTTAAAATATTTCCCTGCTACCAACCAGCTATTGATTTCCAGGGCTGTGGAGAGAGAGATAATGATGTCCTCCAGCAATAGAGGTTGGAAGGAGATTTATATTGGGAGCTGTGGGCTGAGTTTCCCCCAGGTTAAGAGCCCAGCTGTGAGAGTGAGGGCACCTCTGCCAGGCGTGGAGACAGACACCGGGCCTGGGCCTGCAGCCTGCAGCTCCGCCTATAAACCATGGAGACACCTAATCGGAGGCCAGGGACGGAAGTTGCCAGAGAAGGCTCCAGTTTGCTCCAGATAAACTGGAAACGCAGTGCTGATGCAGACACTGGCTCCCTCCTCCATAGTTGACAACTCTGACCCTTTTAAGGAACTCTGGATGGTTAACTTCCATTGATTAACATGTACTTATTGTGACACTTAACAAGACGTATTTACACAATTCTTTTGGAGCCGGCAAGACGAGGCTATGACGACTCGTACGTTTCCAAGCACTGGAATACTGTAGGTTTACAGAGACTCTGTAAGAGGCACAGACTAAATGTGTTCTCCCTCCATTTTTGTCGGACGTCCTTGTAATGACCCCACCGTGCGTCTGAGCGAGGGGGAGGAAGGGTCTCTCACTGATGATCAGGCTCCAGCGCCGTATCCCCTCCTATCTACCTTCCTATTCTGTCGTCCAGTGATTAACACTGATCGTGACACACACACTGTCTGCTGGGGACCCTGTGGCCCAGTAAGCTCCAGGGAGGGGGGTTATCTCCCAGGGTCTAACAGGGAAGACGGCAGGGAGGATTATGGGTCGGTGTTGTGGTGAGGAGCCATGCAGAGACCCCACGGGTGATCCTGGTGGGTTGGAGCCCTGGAGTGCTGGCATGGCCGTGGGCACTGGACACTCATGAGCGCTTCTCAGACGACGTCTGGAGATGCAGGAATGCACCGTTGTCGTTCCGATCAGGATGAATCGCAGTGGAATCTATCCTTTTGTTCTTTCAGAAGATACTGATGATGACAATTTAAGTACAACATTTCACGATGTAGAGCTAAATACAATTTGCCAACACTATGTTGGGCTGGTTAAATCTTTGGGCTCTGATAGCATAGCAGAGGGCTGTCGAAACATGAGTTGGGAAAGCCTGTCTTGAGCTACTGAGGTATTTAATTTCACATGCCTTTGACGTATGTCAAGTTATTTAAACAGTCGCTACTATGAGATTGTGTGTGTGTGTGTGTTGTAAAAGACCACATTGTTGGTGCCCTCCACGTCATCAATGTTACAATGCCAGTCTGGTAACCAGCTTAACCAGTGATCCTATTGTAGCTAAGAAGATTTCAAGGCTTCAGCAGACTCACAATGAAAACAATTCATCTGGCTCACACGAGGGCATAAGAAAATCTGGAAATCGTATAAGTTCGCTGGAATCCAACCCAGCAAACACCGTAGTAAACGGAGAAACGTTTCTTTGGACGTTTCAAAAGCAGGAAAGTTGAGCTTGGAAATATGAAGCATGGGAATGTTGTGAAATAAATAATCAGAGATCATACAATACCGAAGAATAGGAGGTCTTTGGGTGGGTTACGCCATGCCATCAGGAGGTACACTAGAAACACAAACACCAGCACTGCAGCACCGACCTGTAGGATGACATAGGGTCTGCAGGGAATTGTGGACAGAGAGGGAGGGGGGACAGAGAGAGAGCGATAATAAGATGTTAGGGACAATCAGTGTTATTCAAATGCTATCGTACAATGTCTCCATACTTTCAGTCTGTGCTTTTTAAGGAGCAATCTCCCACCAATTTTCTGCCTCATTCTCTCTCCCAATTAGTTTCTATCTAAGGTCTCCTCTGGTAAATTAATGAGAGGGATGAATGGGAAGACAGAGGCTGGAGCCTTCATGACGCCATAACACCCAGAGCTCAGGAAGGAGTGAGAGAGTCTTGGATGTGTGAGTCACTGAGGACAGGAAGGGTTGCATTGCTACCCAGGTAAGAGGCTGACAGGGAAAGGGGCCCCTGGAGAGAAGGGCCCTGGAGGGGGGCACCCTGGAGGGAGAGACCCTGGAGAGAGAGACCCTGAAGGGGGGGGGGGGTCTCTCCAGAGGGACCCTGAAGGGGGGGACCCTGGAGGGTCGCTTTGGGGCGAGTGAGCTCCAGGTTTCAGTCACCACAGCATTAAAGGCTTCAAGGCGTGATGGATCCAACTCAAGGGTCACCTACGTTATTCTGCAGCGATACCTTCAATCATCCAACAGAGCTTCTTTGATGATAACATGTCACCACAAGTGAAGACATGGGATCTAGGAATGAGAAAATTGAGGAGAAGTTGGCGGGTAGCCTCCTTGTGGTCTAGCTATCGGAGCAAGGGCATGTAAGGTCCCCTGCATCTCCTGTTCGGTCAGATGCCACTATCGCAGTGCTAGAGAAAGATGAATGTGCTCGGGGCTTCCCCCTGTAAACAGCATTCCTCTCCAAATGCGTGTGTAGAGGGAAACCAAACAACAAGGTCAAAGGGAAGCTCCCTAGCTGTACCTCCAGATAGAAGATTTATGCACACAGAGCTGTTTGTTTGCAAAGCGACACAACACAGTGCACATTGCGTGTCAGGAGCAATTCATCAAACTCCTCCTTGCTGCCTGTATTGATTGTCAGGATACACAGACTGCCAGCTTCACCAAAGATTCACCAAGGGGGAGGATGACGTGTGCTCAAAAAGAGAAAAATCTCTCTGATAGGGGAAAGATAGAAGAGTGGTGAATCCATAACCATCCTAACTATAGCCTGCAATTCATTTTTGTTGAATGTTGTTCGTGTTTCAGCCCAAAAACATCCATCATGTGTCACAGTTCATCCTTTCCCAACTACAGGCCTGTATTCGCAACAACAAAACACGTTTCCATGGTTTGCCTCAGATGGCTTGCATGGAATTTGACTTCGACATTCAATAGGCCTACACGAGTCTTATAATCTGGGCAATTTCACCATCATGACATGGGTTTAGACAACGAAATTACGAGTTGGCTAACACAAGTACTACTCACTGAGTATTAGAGATTTTGAAAAAAAAATTGGGAGGGGGGGGGGGGGGGGGTGAATTAAGAAATCAGTGCGGTCGACTCACGAGCTGGTAGTGCCATCAAGCGGTGAGAAATAGAATGTTCCGCATTGTAAAGGTCATTACCTGCACAATTAAGTTGAGAAGACGTAGCCTACTATTATCGTCCTATATTAATATATATATAATTACTTATAAATCTATCATATTAGTGTATACAATCTATCATACATAAGAGACGGCATTCGAGTCCGTCGTCATCCAATGGAGTTACGTTGAAATGATTGATAAATACAATCTGTGGAAGAAAACAGTTGAAAAAACCTTTATGGTTAAACAACCTGTTTGATTAGAAAAGTGATCACTTACTCTTGCAACTCCGGAACATTGTTCATAGTATAGAGGACCCCGAGGGCCGTCAAGGAAAATAGGAAAACAAATACTTCCATATTTTCAAAAGATGGAAAAACAGTCCCTGGATAAATATCAGCCGCTGTGAAAAAAACAAAAAAACATGCAGGCAATCGATCTTCAACGATCTGTACTAACTTTACCTACTACTATAACGTTAACTATGTAGGCTACTATGTACAATGTAGTCTAATATCTATTTTCTATATTTGAATTTAAAAAATAAATAAACAATGACACCAGTGTTGATTGGTTGAATGGGTAGACTATTAATATCGAACACAGTGAGAATTTGCAATAACATTCGTAAAGAAGAACACGAACTCTTACCGTCTGGCTGGTCTTTGGGTGGATTAATCAAGTTCTGGCTTCCCTGGAACAAACTCCGCGTTAACAAGGGGAATTATGACCTGGACACAAAGAAGCTTTTAGGGCAAGTTATGCAACTTGGTTTGTCAGAGATTTACATAATTCGTATCAGATGTGGTCCACTTTAAGCATCTAATTTTTAACCGCAGTAGCCTACATTGCGTTTAGCTATATGGGCCTAATACTGCCCTTTATGAAATGACTGCGCATTGATTCTGAAATCATTTTAATCTTGACATCATTTGAGTAGGTATAATAGACGTGACGCATTGTGTTCAATTCAAACTTATCAACCCAACCCAAATTTAGGCATAATTACCCTTCAAAAGTAATTGAATTGATTTAGCAACCCACTCAGGGTGTCTTTTAGTATTATGGAAATGGTTTGCAGTGTTGACGTTACATGTTTTGTCCAGAAGAGGGCGCTACATCCAAAAACACCAGACTGCTCAAGGAATTATATATAAAATATGCATGAAGAGGATCCATTATAATTTTAAATGTTTAAATATTGGATGACACATATCTCAGATTTAAGTGTGATCCCAGGCAGCACCATGCAGGATCTGCACCTGGTACTTACAGAAAGATTATAGTATATGTACATACATACATACATACAAACATACCCCATATACATGCGTGTTTGTGTGTGTGTTTGTGTGTGTTTGTGTGTGTGTGTGTGTGTGTGTGTGGGGGGGGCGGTCCATTCCGTCACGTAGGTAGCATGGTCCATTATTTTACCCCAATTACATACTTGGGCACTTTTTCACTGCTGTTTTAAGGATGGCTGTTGTCACAGGACAGACTTGACTAAACACTGTTCTGTCCTAACCTGTCCCCTGTCGACATGCTTGTGAGAGACAAACACTACACGCACTGTGCTCCTCTTCATCCCCATTCCATTGTTGATGAAAATGGGGACTGTTGTGCCAGGAAGGCCTTGGATATATTTACTGGAAACGACTGGACCTCTTCCAGTTGCATCGTTCGATACGTCATTGGGTAAGGATGCACGTGACAAAAGGAGAACAGCAACAAAGACACACACACAAGCTGCAACTCCTATTGGTCCATTATCAAATACAGAAAAATACAGATAAAATGAATATAAAAAGTGCTTAATATTCTCCATATCTGTCAAATTGATTGTGGGCATTGTGGAGGTCATTAACAAATAATCATTTTGATTGGAGGGTGGAACCTGGAAGAGGGCAGGTGACAGCCAGCTTGTGTTGCCCAGTGACTCAAGTAATGGTGTTAAGTACACATTTATAGGCTTACATACATGGGAATAAACACACTCACAACATAATATCCCTATGACTGGTCTTGTTAAGTGTTTCATAGAGACAGAATACTATTCTGTAGCAGAATTAACCTACTCTGATGGTTTATCCTGCTGTTCTGATAAGGTAACATGGCCATCTATGGCCTGACACATGCAATCAGATCCAGTCCAGACATACTATTTTCAACTAGGGCGTAGCCTTGAAGCAAAGGAATAGGACAATCCCTTGTCTCACCTGACCCCAGCACGGTTCGTTCAAACCTAGTCTACATAATCTAATGGGTACGTTGTTGTCGCTTAATGTCATAACCAGCCTGACCTGTTCAGTTTTTCGACATATATTACAAGGATGATTTAGTTTGATCAGAAACAGTCAAATGTAGTTACACTTCATCTCAGCTACACAGAAGGACAGGGAGCTGACATGACAACCATAAGCCACGGGCAACTGGCAATAAGGCATTCTTGTGTGACGACAGCAGCGGAAATATCTCCCTTGGATTGGCAAAATGGCACCGTCTCTATCAGGAAGTGAAGAAAACAACTGAAAAGAATAAGTTCGACCAAATTTCACGTTTCGATCTAATACAGGCGCGAATTCGATTAAAACCAGAAACATAAAAGAAACTGGGATTCAGAATAAGTAACACGTTATTGGTAAGTGTAATTCAAGGTTATCAGATACGTAAAACTGTGTGCGAACGACATGTAGACAGCTAGCCGAGCTAGCAAGACTGAAAACGCCAGCTAGCCAACAGTCGTCACAGCTATGGATAGTATGCTAGCTGGTTGACTAACATTAGCTAGGTGTAAGCAAATATCATATTTCGCTTTATTATTAGTATAACGCTAGCTATCAGATGCAACTTGCATTTTTCGTTTTTATCAAACGTATGTCTTATTTGTTGTAAAGTGAATGTAATTTTCGAAGTTATTCGTCGATACCGAAATGTAGCTAGCTCTAGCTAGCTAACTAGCATGCGAGCTACTGTGGCTAACCACAGCTTTGTCAGGAGTAGTACTCCTGATAGTATAGCTAGGCTAGCTTGACTACTTTCTTAGATCTTCTATCTAGCTGGCTAACGCTTGCTAGATAACGCCTTGATAATCGTTTCATATTTGCCTTTCCTCGTTTTATAGAATAGTATCTAGACTCCATGTGAGGAATCATTGTTGCTAACCAGCTAGTCAAACTAGACCCGTCTTGGATAATTTGCATCTTCTGTTATTTCTAATTCATGTTTTCGTTAGCTAGCTTAATTGCTAATTTTTGTGGAGAACAACTGAAATTCATTTGTATCAGGGTTTATGTATTACGATATTTCCTGATATTTGTTGTGCTGTCGTATTATCTAGTCAATATATTGTTCATTTTCTAGATTATGAAAATCACACTATTGGATCAGTTATCAAATGTGTAGTTGCTTAACTCAGGGAATATTCTGTGTGGTCTTTGTGTGCCAAACCATTAACTAGCCTGGTTACATTTCTTGTCTCTCAAAGGACTCTTTGACCTTTCTACGTGAATGCTCGGGTTCACGGACTTGTGGTTGGAAGGCAGATTCACAATTTTTCTATAGCCAGAGACCTGTCTGTACTTGTTGAGAAAAGAAAAAGTTGTCGCTAGCAGTAGTTTAGTACAGAAGCGCTGTGTTCTTCTCAGAAGAAGGGGGGTAGGGGTGGGGGGTGCATGCATCTGTAGCCTACATTTCAGAGTACTGACAGCTGTGTTGAGCCATGGCCCCCCCTAATCATCAGCCTTACTCGACAAAAAAACTATTTATGTCACTAATAATGTAGGCATCTTTTATAATGTTGATATGGAGAGTAATATATTTACCATGTCTCTGGAATCTTTAGAGTGAAAACACTCAGGGGACATTAGCCCTAAATGCTGGTCTAAGATATTTGTGCAAACAAACTAAATGTAAGCAAGAAAACCACTTGTACTATCAAGCAATTCTATTGGCATTTCTAGTCGCACAGTTTGATATTGTGGCACAACTGCCAGTGTGTAAAAGATAGACCAATACAGTCTGACCTCAACACAGGTTTCCACGCCAATTTTTAAATCCGTACAACGATTTCCCCTCAAGTCAAGAATGCAATTTGATGATTGAAGGGTGAATGACTCCCAGTATTCCCTGTTAACCTTCTGCCTAACTCAGTGGGGCGGTCAGTGGCCTTGGTGTCATTTGGATCCCTTGCCATCTTTCTCCCATTACTCCATGATAATGGTAGCAGACAGGCTGTTTTAACCGTTAGTGTGAAGCTGAAATACAGGCTTGAAAACCACAGGCTTCCTTCTTCCTGCCCCCAGAACACCACTGTGGATCAATAGATATTTGTTCTCTCTGTTTGCAAGTTAAAAAAAGGCCATACACTGTTCTTTTGTTCTGTCTCGTGATGCTGGATCAATCTGTCACAAATATATGACAAATATATTTAACAACCAAAAGTACATCAGAAGACTTGATGAAATGCATCGTGTTTTCAAGCATGCAGTTGCATCAACAAACACAGTGATAAAGCTCGCCTGGCCAAATCAGATGAACGAGCTAGCCCGTAACAGTATTGACTTGAGCTAACATGCAAATCACATTCTTTTACCAAACCTTTGATGACATGTTTAATTGGTATTGCCGTGTGTGTGTGTGTCTGCGTGTGTGTGTGTGTGTGTGTGTGTGTGTGTGTGTGTGTGTGTGTGTGTGTGTGTGTGTGTGTGTGAGAGAGAGAGAGAGAAGTCAATCTGTCTGTTGGTGAACAGGCTCCCCCCACTGTGACGGGATCTTGAAGGCCACAAGCCTTGGTTGTTGTTGTTGAGAGCAAGCAGGAGTCTGTTGGGACTGAATGCACCCAAACAGCCCAGAGCTCCTCCACTCCTCCTTCCCTCTTTCTTTCTTCTTCTTTTCTCCCCTTCTCTCTTCCTTCTCTCACTCTTTTGGCCTCTCACCCTCTTTCCATCTTTCTGTCTCTCCCATTTCCAGCGCTTTCTTCTTCCGCTCATATCTCTCTTTCGCTTCCTCTCTCTCCGTGTCTTTCACGCTCTCCATATCTTTCCCTCTCTCTTTCTCTATATGTCCTTCATACTCTCCATTTCTCTCTCTTTCTCTCGGGCATGTTTTTTGTTGTCCCCCCCCCCCCCCGGCTGGTGTCAGTGATAAATCTCATTTACGGCCTCTGGGCTGATTGGAGAAAGAATGAAATGTGGGAGTGGGTGAGGTGGTGTAGAGAGTAGAGTGGTGGTGCTGCTGGTATTGTTAGAGGAAGGAGGTCAGGGATGGCTAATGGGTTGGACTGTTCTGCTTTCCTCGAACCTGGCCTTCATTAGGTAATAGTTCATGTATTAAACATGAGCTATGGAAGGAGACAAGGCCAGCTTCTACTTTTCCTAATAAGAAGGCTCCACTGTTTCTTATACTGGTGTCAGAGACACAGAGCTCCTTTATAACAGGGTGCTGGGTGATACACCCTGGCCGGTGAGCTGCGCATGCCGCCCAAGAGCTGATCAGAAGATGATTGAAATGCAGGGGGGGAACGTTCAATGGCAGGTCATTCAGTGGGCCGCTGTAAGTTAAGAAGTAGGTAAACATCCTTGGCTGCAAAGCAAACACTGCACTCAACATGGCGGAAATATTAAAGAACTATGCCCATCAACATTGTTGGAATATGTGACATTGGCCTAGTCTGTGTTAAAACCTAGCCTACAACTAGTGAACCTATATCTTCAGGTCTTTAGACTGTGAAGAGACCCGGATGAAATAAATTGCAATGATGAGAGTTTGCGTTTGATCCGTAGTTTTGCCAATAGAACAATCAGGTAAGGTCAACTTCAGCCGCCTAGTGTTGAAAACATCTGCCATCGCTCATCTTAACTCATCATGTACGAGTGTGAATGAAAACAGGAAGAGCTTGTCAAGATTCAATTCCTCTCTGTTTAGACCTACGGAAAAAATAAACCCAAAAATGCAATTTACCGGTGCGAGTGACGGCATCTTCCGGTACTTACTGGGAGATTCTCCTGGGCTTTGTTGCTACCTGAGATGTGCTGAAAGAGGAGCTGTCAGGCCAAATAGTGTCCTGGGGCCAAATACTGTCCAACCTGACGTCATCATGCCGTTCCGAAGCAAGGACGCGTCCGTCGCTATGCCGACCTTAAATTCCTGAGATATCTACGCGTGCTAGCAGGAAACTGACATGGTTGCTATACTGGTTACTATATAGGAAGTTTTGTAATTAGGCTTATTTAAACCAGTTTATTCTACTCTACGATTTAAAGTTTTCACTCCTTCGATAGCTAGTGCTAGCTAGCTAGTTGTTTTAGTCGAAAAAATTACTTATTTAGCATCCATTTTAACTGACCGGGAACTCGGGAAGGCAACGCGAATAGTATTCTACCCGCGCGCGTTGCTGTCTCGGGAATGTCGAACGAGTGAAAACTTTAAATAGTAGGGTAGTAAATAGAGATTAGTAACCAGTATAGCAACCATGACAGTTTCCTGCTAGCACGCGTAGATATCTCAGGAATTTAAGGTCGGCATAGCGACGGACGCGTCCTTGTTTCGGAACGGCATTGTGACGTCAGGTAGGACAGTATTTGGCCTGACAGTAGCACAGGAGCGCAAACTCTCTCCCCGTTGCAGGTACCGCCCTCAGTGCATGGGCGTTCCTAGGAGATGGACTCATGTTATTGTTAGGATTCCTTTTTTAATTTTAATTTTATTTTTATTTAGGGTGGGGGTTCAGGAGGATAATCTTGTCTCATTTTTAAACTCTCCACATCATCGAGAAGTTGTGCCAAAGGAGATCTGCGTAAAACAGACTTTTGAAAACGCATACTTTTAAGGTGATTAGAACAGTCTTTTTCCAAAGAGCTTGAGTTTCAGCTGCCCAACATAGGAATTATAGACAGGAGTGGCTGATGATAATGATGGGGGTCCTTGTTCCCTGTGGATCTCTGTCATGGCTGCAGAGAAGAGAAGGTCAAGGGTCAGGGTCTGGCTGCGGCTGCACAGAGAGCAGAGCAGAAAGCCGATAAGCCCCCTGCCTCTATCCAATCCCACTGTCTGTCAATAGCTCTGTCTTACTCTGTGTGGTTCAGAGTCGGTTAGAATAGAAGTTCATGTTTACATCACTTACTCTGGTGTCTGTCTGTCAGCCTGTCTGTCTGTCAGCCTGTCTGTCTGCCTGTCTGTAGTTGAGCATTCATCCCCAGGTCTCTTCCCCCCACCCCCCCCCCCATCTCCAGTTTCCAGTTGCTCCATGCTGTCTTGCAGTGTGAAGCCAGTCTGGCTCTCTAGTGCACTCCAAATGTCATAGGTGCCCCATTTCTCCCAAGTCAGTCCCTAACAGCCCAGTCTGGGCCCTTTCACAAAGTCTAATGGTTCCTGAGGCTGTTTGATTGAGCATGATTCAGCCGTATCGGTGCTTTCTTGGCAGCCAGACCCGACCGCTGCGGGCAAAGGGAAGACGTTGTAGACTTTCTGAAGAAACCGACGAGTGGAAAGATCACAACAGTCTTGCTTCTCTAATCTCTGAACCCGCACTTTTGTTTGTTACTCTGAAAGGTCTAGGGAGAACCACGGAGGCAATGCTTTGGCCTCTTCACAGAACTACAGCCTACTAAACCCCCAAACTTACCTCTGGTGTTTAACCTCCAGACCTGTACATTCTATTAGGCTCTGAAGGTCTGAGATCTAGAGTCCTGTTACCTGGATTAGAAGATTTTTTTGCATGCAGGCTGGCTGGCTGGCTGGCACTGGGCTGTCTGGCTTGCTAGTACCGTAATTTTCAGACTATAAGGCGCACCGTAATATAAGCCGCAGCAGCTAAATTGAATGATGTGTACATATATAAGCTGCACTGGACTATAAACCGCAGGTGTTTTAATGTTTAATTACCATATGTAATTAATAGTCGGGAAAGAGATGGCTGCTTGAGGAAGCTCCCATGTATTAACCGTTAGCCGTTAGCTGTAAAAATCCATAGATTAGCCGCACCGTTATATAAGCCGCAGGGTCGAAAAATGCGACAAAAGGCCCGGTTTATAGTCCAAAAATGACGGTACTCTTTGTGCTGTCCTGAAAAGCAGGACTTTCTCCAACCCACACAGGAGTTCACTGGCCTCTGCCCTCCATGCAACCCAACTCTTATTTTGTGATTGCTTAACACGCACATAAGCTGTATGTGTTACACACTGTGTGTGTGTGTGTGTGTGTGGCCCACAGCAGATTCAGCCCAGTGGGGCGTATGCAGCCTTGCTGAACACAAGGCCCAACATCTCGTTAACTCCTCCCCAGTTCAGCTACTGTAACTGCGTGTGTGCCAACTAAAGTAGCCCTCACCTCTCTTTCTCTCTCTCTTGCTTTCTGTCTTTCTCTGTCTCTCTGTTTCTGTCTCTCTGTTTCTGTCTGTCTCTTTCTGTCTTTCTCTCTGTTTATGTCTCTCTGTCTGTCTCCCTGTCTCTCTCTCTGTGTCTTTATTTTCTTCTTTCAGGCAGCTAGGAAGTCATTTGCTAATCCCCTTGCCTGTCTTGGACTGGATGCTGCTCTGTGTCTCTGTCCATCTCAGCCACGTGGACACACAGCAAGGACCAGAGTATGCCTTCAGAGGTCAAGCGTGGTGTGTGTGTGCGTCCTGAGTAGAGATGGCAGGAGGCATGGAGCTGCTAAGTAGAGGAGATCTCTCTCCTTCCTCTTTGATCTTGGCCAGCTTTGATCTAGTGGCTGCTGGTGGTGGGTGTGGGGGGGATGTGAAGGGGGGGGGGGGGGGTTATTGGGCCTTCATTAAGCCCCTCTATGCTGGTGGTTTCTTCCCCCAAACCCCTCCTCCTCTCCTGTACTCCACCACAACAAAAGCCCCATTCTGACTCACCAGAGGAGCTCTATTGGGTTCAGGCTTGCCAGATTAGTCTGTGGAATATCACACACTGGTCTTCTCCGGCTGGTGACACAGTCACAGTCAGGGTGTCACTTCTGAAGTGGTGAGCACTGTGTGTGTGTGTGGAGGCGTGTCATTCTGGGTTTACTGTTTTGACTAGAGGAAAATTCACACCTACCGTCACAACCCCCCCCCCCACACACACACACATAGTCATAAATACCTTAATTTGAGCAGTGTTCCCACCCAGGCATCTTAACAGTCATCTTACCGTTATAAAAGGTACGCATGTGCGCGCACGCGTTAAATATTTGAATGGAAGAAACTCGATAACCAAGAACCTAGCTCTTAAAAACTCAATTTGTTGCTGTCGGGCTCGTGTTTGATAAGGCTGTCACTTGATCATTTGGCTTTGTGAGTCTGTCTTTGCCTCAGCGCTAAGCTCTTCACAGATCTCTGTGTCTCCGATCGTCTGCCTGATGGAACGGAAAGCGTCACCACGTGTTGAAAAGCGTCCGATTAATAATGCAGGCTGTTTTGAATGACGGATGTGTTTCCAAGGGAAGTCACTTGTTCCTTTATATGAATTTTTCATGGCGTGGCTGATGAATTTATCCTCGAGTCCGGCCCTGATCCTCGAAAAGGGTGATCAAACATGTTACACTCTGTCTCCGTCATTAAGTTAAATGTGATTTGGGGAACGTTTACTGGATGGAAATGGGTTGGGAATGCCTTTTGAGGTGGTTTGGTATTGTACTGGAGTGAATGCCATCAGTGTTGGAAGTCTGAAGTCTTGGCAGACCGGACTGAACAGGTGAGTGTTTGAGCGTGGGCGTGGGTGTGTCTCACGCTCTCGTCATGGGAACGTGATGATCTTCACAAGGCGGTTAATGAAGATGAAGCCAAGCCGGGTTAGAGGATTGTCGTTTGTTTGCGTGTCTTAAGCAGGATGAATGCTAGGGAGTGAGGGATGAGACGATGAGGGCGGTGGAAGAGATCACACGTGTGGGGGATGGAGAGGGATGAATCTCCACCCCCGACCCCCATAGGTTGAATGAATGAACGAATGAAAACCTTTATTGCCCCGGGGGGAATTTGTTCTGCACCAAGAGCTTGAAAACAGAGATGCATTCAACACAGCAGACAGGACAGTACAGTGGACCTAGCATTATTAAAAAGCACACTGCGACAATAACAGCAATGGATGGGTTTAGTAGAGGGGCTAATAGGCTGGTTTCCTTTGAGACCAACACTGTCCAACCCCTTCAGATTCCCAGTCTAGATTCCGGCCTATGACACGGTCAGCCCTGGACTTGTACCATAGACAGCAGCAACTACCTGTTGTTGTTTAATGTGTGTGTGTGTGTGGTGCACTTTTTTTTCCACTCTCTGTGCGCGTGTGTGTGTGTGCTGTTTTTTTTTTTGTCCTGTGCGTGTGCGTGAGATCCTCGTGAGTGCTTAGCTGTGACTTAGCAGCTTGAGGGAGTCACTCTTCCCTGGAGTCGTTCCATGTGCTTCAGCTGACACAGGCTCTGCTGCAGTGACACTTCACTGTGCCTGGGCTCTGTTGATCCCTGTGGGCCCGGGCCCCTGGCCATGGAGTCTGCCTGGCAACATACAAGCAGCTCATTTCTCTTCTCAAATATGATTTTTTTTTTTTTTTTTAAGTCAGTGTCGATAAGCTTTGAGCTTGTCGTAAAGTGTGTGTTAACGCGCTCGTGTGTGTGTGTGTGTGTGTTAATCCCTCAGATTTAGGTGTACAACAGACCACCCAGAAGAGCAGATTAGCAGATTATACCACTACGACTGGCTTTTTTTTCTCCAGCAGTCTTTTTCTGACACTATTACGCTGCCCTCCTTGTCTCCTCTCCATTCCTCTACCACCAGGAACACTGCATTCAGTGGGTTCCAACACCCATACTACCATACTAGATAGTAAGCCCAACGTTGCAGAGCAGAGTTTAATATTTTGTATAGTTCGTAGTATACTGGTGTAAGTATTAGGGATGTAACGATACACTCAGCTCACGATACAATATGTATCACGATACTGGGTGTACGATACAATACGTATCACGATATTTTGAACATTTTAAATGAAACTGAAATTCAATTAACAAATGTATTTCCTAAACATTTTCAAAATGTTTCTTTGTTGTACATACAATTTAGTTAACTCAGTTCAACAATTTCTGTGAATGCAATAAATGTGCGATCGACGCAGGTGCAAAGTAGGTCGCGTGCCGGTAGCTCAACCAATAGGATCAAACAGACGTCGTATTGTAAAAGAATTGCCATAACTATACGATACATATTGTCAAATTTTTGTATTGCGATATATTTTTTCACAATATATTGTTACACCCCTAGGAAGTATGGTATTGGGACGCACCTTTTGATTTGGAAAGTTTCCTGTGTTACCGTCAAATGGGTCCCCAGCATCTTGGAGTACTTAAAAGTCTTAATAAAAAGCCCAGACACAAGCCAGTACCTAAATAGCAGACATGCCTTCAAAAACCAGGAAAGGTAAATAGATGTCTCTCTCAGCTAGGCTAAATGCATATAAACAACCTCATTTTTAGCCATTCTCTATTATTCTCCCTCGCTCTCTCTTGCTCTCGCTCGATCTCTCTCATTCATTTTATTTCGTTTGCCCCATCCCCTTCCCCCTCCTTGCCATTCCAGTAATGATAAGAGTGCCTTACAGGAAGAAGACATCTGGGAGGCAAATAATGATCAGTATCGATTGTCCTCGGAGCCATGGGGGCTGCCAAAGATGGACACCTCTCCGTTGCTAGGAGACGTTTGTTGCCGCGCTGCTGCCGTCGGCATGGCGAGAGAAGGGGGATGGTAGTTCTCATGCAGGGAAGGCAGGAAGGGGGGATGAGAGAGAGAGGGAGAGGGAGAGGGAGAGCACCTTGCATTGCCAAATCTGTATATGGATAAGTAGCCTATGGTTGTCAAGGGGGGGAGGGGGGAGGGAGGGGGGGGGAGATGGAATATTGGGATGGACAACTGGCGAAAAGAGATAACGGTGAATGGATAGAGATGCGGGCTTGTGTTTTTTCAGTCGATGAAGCCGTCAAAGGTGTCTCGACTGTGGAATTTCTGCTTCACACTCCTCCGTCCCTGCCCAGCCTGTTTGTGTCGTCTGTTGTCCTCCACCAGACCCATCTGGAAGCTTCCACCAGGCCTACTTCCTCTGTTTTGACAGTGTCAGAGCTCAGCCCCGTTCCAGAGGCTACCCCCTGCTACCACTGATAGAGTTCCCGGTCTTCCTGTTCAATCCTCAGAGGTCATGTACGCTGTTCCTCAGCATCAAACGCCAAGGCTGAACAAGACCTCTATTCATAACCTCTCTAGCTGCCCTTAGTTAGCATGGACTGGGCTTTACAAGGTTAAGCTGGGCTAGGCTAGGCTAGGCTAGGCTAGTACAAAGACCAGCTTGTGGAGACCCTCATCTTAACTCTGTCAGGATGTACTGGCACCCCCCCCCCCCTCCACCATCCACCCCCCCACCCCCTGGTGAACGCTCCGGAGCGTGGGGGAAGGTAAGACTTTCATTTCCAATGAAGCCAGGGATGTGTGGGGGGTTGCAGACTTGACCCAGCTATGACAAGGGCCATGAAGGAAGTTCCCATTAAGAGGTCCTTATTTGAGTTTAGTCTCACATCCACATATCAACCCTCGCAAATCTATATCTCGACCGTCAAATTCTTGTACGTGAATAGCTTTTGGATTATTGTATTTTTTTGTGTGTCGAGAGAACCGAAATTCAGTCGAGAGTGAGTCTCTCATTCCTCATTTTTCGGGGGGTTCAGGACTGGATGTGGGTATGGTGGCATCTCGTGAGGCCAACTTCCCGATTAGGTCTTCCCGTTTCCGTAACAACCCGTCATACGAGCATGCGCAGCGATTGACATGTGGTGTCAACAGTCCATGAGGGAAATTAGGACTGTCGGTCAAGGGTAGAGGGAAGCGAGGCCTAGACCTCTGGCCCTGACCAGAGATCGACAGCGGTGAAGGCATGTTTGCCGCGGAATAGACTGACGGCATGTCTCAGTTGGTAACCCTCCAATCAGCTCTGTCTGGGGTTGTTTTGATTGGTAGCCGGGTTCAAATGCGTTATCGGTCATTTGTTTTAATTGGCTCTTATGAATGTGAATTGTAATTAGTTCGTTACTATAGGCCCCGGGGTGGCATGGGGGGGGGTTAGCCTCTACGATATTCAGGAGCGTAAATGTGATGAGTTTTTACTCACTTTCAGCCTGGCTGTAACAGCACTTCACCGGTGCCATATGACTGACGGCTTCATCTCTCCACACGCTGCTCGTGGCCCTAGAACTCCTGTTAAGTGCCGCTTCAATAGGAATATGGGATTAAACTAACTGCTTTATTTCTCTCTTCTTCCCTCTCTCTCCATCTCTACCCTCCTTGCCTCCCTCCCTCCCTGCCTCCCCGCCTCTCTCCTCCACCCGTAGGTCATGGAGGTTGCTGGGCGGTGTTAGGTGGAGTTCAGCAGGGGTCAGAGGTCAGCTCAGCCAACCAAGGGTGATGTGTGGCATCTCAGTCTGACGCCCCCCCTCCCCTCAGCACCAGTCATGGACGGGGAGAACTACCTGCACCCCGAGGGGCCCCAGCTGGACAGCAGCCTGTTCACAATGGCCTCCTCCAACGTGGAGGTAGATCTCTCTAACTGTCTCTCTCTGTCTCTCTCTCTCGCTCTCTCTCTCTCTCTCTCTCTCTCTCTCTCTCTCTCTCTCTCTCTCTCTCTCTCTCTCTCTCTCTCTCTCTCTCTCTCACTGTCTCTCTCTCTAACTGTCTGTCTCTCTGTTTCTGTCTCTCTCTCTCCGTCCCTCTCTCTCTCTCTGTCACTCTCTCTCTCTCCGTCCCCCTCTCTCTCTCTCTCTCTGGCTCTCTCTCTCTCTGGCTCTGTCTCTCTCACCATCAAGGAGCCTCTATTTATAGTGGGTGTTGCGCCCAAGGGACTTTGCGTCTGCACCCAAGATATTCAATGTACCATCAGACCATGTATTCTGCAGCTTGAGTCAGCCTGCTCCTTTTGAAAGGTTGCTTTGCAGGCCCCTTGTCTTCATCAGTGTTCACTGCAGCCAAACATAGTCAGCACACGCCTCGGCGTGGACTTTGAATGAGAGGGAGCTGAGGGTGGAAATTCTGAAGACGACTGTCAACAGATCCCCCTGCCTCGACTAGCCTGTCATGACTCCTGCCTCTCATGACTCCTGCCTCGACTAGCCTGTCATGACTCCTGCCTCTCACGACTCCTGCCTCGACTAGCCTCTCATGACTCCAGAGCATGAACCCGAGCGGTGACAGCCATGCGTTTAGAGTCAGGGTGCCTCGCTGAGGGCCTCGTGGCGGCCTGGACAGGAACCCAGACTGTGTCAGACTCGGTTAGTGGTTTCTGGTTCCTGTCCTGATTCAGAGATCCAGGCCAGGCTAATGACATCAATGCCTTGTCTGTGTTCGTCACCTGTAGGGGACTTCTGTGATTTGTAAAGCCTCAGCGAGACCAAGGTAAAAAAATTATATGTCAAACAAACGCCTATGGGAGTGACTGGCCTTTTCACACAAGGGTGTGCATTGAGGGAAAAACACTGGTGGAAATGAAAGTATCACTTGGGACATTGGGGGAAATGTTTGTATATATACCAAACCTTCACTTTGTCGTCAACGTTTCCTGCATATAAAAAAAAAAAAGAAATAAGGTGTTAGCTTCTGTTGTGTATTGTGTAGCCTTACTATAAAACATGGTTAAAACAGCTGAATTGCATCGCCTTAAAGAGTGTCCACAACCGGCCAGTGAATAAAGGAAGCCATGTGTGTTCTTGTGTTGCAGACTTCGATGTATCCCTCTGGATCCTGGGCCTACGCACAGCAGGCCGGATACAGCGCCCACTGTCCTATGCAATCTGGAAACCAGTAAGTAACCAGTGGGATTCTCCCCTCCTCGCCCGGCCTCTTCTCTCGGTCCGACCCTGAACGTAGTCCCTGTTCCTCCCTCACGTGCCCATGCTGGGATACGACCATCGTCTCCAAGGGTGGTTCAGGAGCATTTGGCATCATCCTGCCGTTACCTGAGCGCTTCCCGTTTAAACTGCGCTCTCTTGGTAGAAGCTTCACCCCCTGGCAGGACAGACTGCCATGACTCGAGGTATCTGAGTGTCGCAGGTCAAAAGACAATAGCTGATAGGCTGATCTGCAGCGTCAGGCCATAGCTGATTGGCTGATCTGCAGTGTGCCGTGAGCAGCTTGTGTTGTACATGTCGCTCTTCCCTGCCGAGGGGGGCCTGGGCCCCCGGCCCTCTGACGCTTTATTAGATCTCCTTCATTTCCTGTGTGGGGACTGCCTGGCGTCGGGCGACCTGGGGGAGAGGAGGAGGGGGGGGGTCGTGTCTCTGCATCTGGCAACCCTGCTTCATGTTCTCTCTGTTTCCTTGGCCTCTGCCTCTTCTCAGTCCTTACATTCAAACAGTCACGCTGTCACACATACACAGACCCTCCCTCCACCCGAGCTTTCTGATTTACAAGACCTCTCCTCTTCCCCTGCCGGCTGGCGGCTGGTTCTTTGAAAGCATAGTGGGGACTACAACTCCGATGACGCCAGCGCTAGGGGTCTGTGGTTTTTCACATTGAGTCAGAGGCTGTTTCAACCGGCGTCGTGCGTCGAGCAGAGTCTTCTGCTCAAACGTGGCTGCCGCTGTAATGTGTGTCTCACCATGAGGGGAAAACGGCAGCATTTCCAACCTAGCCTGGATGCTAACTGTGTTCCTTGGGTCCCAGCTGTAGCTGGGGACACGGCCGTTTGAAACCATTGTGAGAAGGAGGTTGTGACATGTTTTAAATTGGTGAGAAAGAGAAATCGACGGGTGTTTATTCACCTTCAAAGTAACCATACGATTCTGCTTTGGCAGTAGTAACGATGCTGATTTCCCTTCAGCGCTGTCCAGGCCTGACAGAACGACTGGTCACGTGACACGAGGAAATGTGAATGGGCCAATCTGTGTTTACACTCTGGCTCTGAGTCAGGGACCGCCAGCCTGTCGTTCTATTGACGTCATTTACACACACACACGCAGACAGGGGATGTACATGAGCAGGACACAGTGTGTGTGTGTGTGTGTGTGTGTGTACGCTTCAAATGTGTGTTTAAGGCCTGATCTTTTAAGCTGAGCTAACGACAGCCACTTGCTGTCTTGTCCCTCAGCTCTCGGTGGGTTGGCCCTGTCATTTACTCTGCAGTAAAAAGCCCACTGTCCACCTCCATCCCGTTAACATACACCTCAAAATAATCTCCCCCTCCAACACAGCACCTCTCTCAGTTGACACACACAGAAACACGCTATATTGAGATCCCACCAGAAGTTCCCCTCTACTTTTTTTTAGGGGAATCTGTCCTTGTTTGATGATGTCACACTTTGCTGCTGTTATCTCCCCCCTCCCCCATCTCCCCCACGATCCAGGCACCCTCCACTGTGCCAGGGGGCCCTTTCTGGTCGACTGGCGCTAATTCGAACGAAGCCCTGGTGGTCGCAGGGTGTGGGTGGCAGCTGTCACATCCACAGGGCTGTATCTGAGCTGGTGATTGGTCCAGCTGGTTCAAGTGAAGCCAGCCTACCAAGGGGGTCAGACTGTAAACAGCGGCTGGCCTCCAGAGCCTGGGTACATTCTGCTTCAATTTCACAACGAAACCACAGTCATCCAACACCATCGACTGATACTCAAACGTGATAAAGACTCTGTTTCGGAGTGTAAAACTGTTATTGCTCCAGCCTGCTTAAGGGTCTTAATACATAAAAACGCCAGTCCTTGTTTGTTTGAATAAAATCCAGATTTTTACCAAATCCAGATCTCCGAGGCAGATTTTTCAGAATAATACCGAGCGAAGACTTTAAGCTCTTTTGATGTAATTGCTGTAACCGTGTTTGGGATGCGGGTTAATCAGTTTGCAGTTAATCCACGGGTGACATGATGAGTCGTCCACAGGGACTAACAGGTGGGTTCTCCTTCGCCGCGGAGACTGCCCATCAAAAAGGGCAGTCTTAATCAGAGCCCTGGGTTTTTTTTGTCTTGTGAAGACTTGTTTATATCTCGGCTGTTCTTCCTGAAAATTTGATCCAGACGCCGTTTATTCCTGGGTAGCGGCGTGGGAATCAATCATCCGGGATGACGAGAGAAGCCTCCCTCTGTCCCCCCTCTGTCCTGCTGGGTTTCAGCCTGCACGCTGCGCTGCAGCACCAGACCAGGGCGTCATGCGAGGGGGCCATCCACACAGTACTGAAAACCCCAAAATGGAGTCAAGTGGCTTAGCGGGTAGAGCATCGGGCTAGTAATCTGAAGGTTGCCAGTTCGATTCCCGGCTGGTGCACATGTTGTGTCCTTGGGCAAGGCACCTCACCTTACTTGCCTTAGGGAGAATGTCCCTGTACTTACTGTAAGTCGCTCTGAAGAAGAGCGTCTGCTAAATGACTAAATGTAAATGTAAAAGGCTCTGGGGCCCAGGGTCTGTGCTGTGCAGGAACGCGGCGTCCTACACCTGAGTCTGGTCTTGTCTGCCAAGCCTGTCCTATCACTGTCTCATTAGACTGCAGGGCGAGGGCGGGGATTTCTGCACTTGATAAGGCTTACGCCACCGCGCAAAACTCCTAAAGACCTGGCTAGCTACCCTGACACACAGAATGACTGGATACTTGATTTCTCTCTCTATCTCTCTCTATTTCTCTCTTTATCTCTCTATTTCTCTCTCTGTGCCCTCTTGCTCTCTGTTTCTCTCTATGTCTCTCTGTTTCTCGCTCTGTTTCTCCTGTCTCTCTCTCTCTCTCTCTGTGCCCAATGCTTACTTCCCCTCCCCTATCTCTCCATATCCCAATGGGTTTCCCTCTAAACCAGTGTCCGGGTTGCCCCGTGCTGCTATGACCCCCCCCCCTGAAAAGGGACCACACAGGATCAGGGAGGATCTCTGCTTCGTAGCATGATCCCCCCCCCCCCCCCCCCCCACCACCCTCCCCCACACACCACTTTACGTTTTACTTTCATTCTGACAGTGCGAGAGTGTGGGTGTATGCGTGTGTGCCAACGTAGTGCTTTCATGCTGCTGTCATCACACCAGCACTCTGCTGTCCTGGTTGGTGACACAAACAGAAAGTCAAGAGAGGGTGGGGTGGTTGACGCAGATTTAGCTCACCTGGTTCCACAGAAGAGTCCAGCCAGTTTCCCTGGAATCTTGGCTGGTGATTTTCCTCTCGAGCGGAGTTACCAGGAAGACGGGGAGCGTGGAACCAGCAGAAGAGGGAGCGTGGGAGGGGGGGAGAAGGAGCGGTTGTTCATATGGAGCCTGGAGCTCTGAGAAGGACAGAGAGGAACTTCAGGTTGTGTTGTGTTTCGGCGTCCATGTCTGTGGACGCGGGTGTCGCTCTGCTGGGGGGAGGGGGGAGGAAGGCAGCATGGTCGACGTTCAGTCAGGGTGGCTCTCTTGGAATTTGGAACCAGAGGAGGGGTATGGACTTTCTACCTTGCACTATTGTGGTTTTT